>NC_060062.1:53213216-53538756 GCF_020283565.1 Trifolium pratense | reverse complement strand
AGGTAAATAAGGATTGTAGATCCAGAATCTCCAACCAAGATGAACGGTTAGAGAAAACGATCACACAATCATACATGTGCAAAATAAGAGAGTTTGAGGGAGAAGAAGTTACAACTTCACTCAAATTACACATACTAACAACCTTCCCTATTACATGTATTTATACTACTCACTTCCTCACATATTCCTTCCACATGGAGTGGTCCTTGTGCATTCTCTTTCCTCTGGGAAGTTGTTGTGCGCGCAATCTGTTTCCATCTTTCGCGGGCTTGCTTGCTTGTGGGTCTTTCACCTCATCATTTGTTTGAGTCACTAGCTTCTAGAATGTTTCCATCTTTTAGCTTCATTACAAAACCATTCAGAAAAAATCAATTAAACTAAACCAAAACAAACTAAAAATCAAATGATTTTGCTTGGTTCGAATTTAAAATCGAATTGAAGAAAATCAAACTAGTTTAATTTGGTACACAATTTTCAAATTTAAAAACCAATGAACCAATAAATCAAATCAAATCTCTTATTAATATTATATTTTTAAATGTTAGGTGAAATAATATGGTTCGGTGTATAATAATTTATGTAAGTGAATTTTTTTTACTAATGAAATGAAATTATATTAGTATCTTTTATTTTGTATTATAAAACATTTTCTTATAAAATCCAGAAAATATGTTTAGTGTTTATTTTTTTTTTTTTATTACTATCATTATTGTTATTATTATGATTTTTTTTTTATAGAGAAAGTGGGCTAAAGCTAAAAAAGAAAAGGAAAACTATATAGTTAGACGAATGTTCCTATGCATGCAAGCCTCAGAAATGTCATCAAAAAGGAGATCTGAGATCCCACTAGGAGGAGTCTCTATTACATGAATTTGGAAATAATTTATAGACAAGCTAAAATTAGCAAGCCAATCAACACTTCTATTTCCCTCCCACCATGTATGTTTGAACTGCACCTGCCAATTCAACTTCAAAAGCTCTTGAATGCGACACACCAAAATAGGCGGTTTACCATTGATTTTGACGTTCCCCATTATCATGCCTACCAAGATTTTTGAGTCACTTTCCACCTGAAGGTGGTGAAAACCATTTCTCCACGCGAGCTGCATACCCAAGTACATCCCCCACATCTCAGCACTAAGAGCATCACAAGTTCCAATTTTGCAAGAGTACCCTGTTAGCCATCTTCCATTAGAGTCACACAAGAGACCACCGCACCCAACTAGCTCTAAAGTATCCTTATATGCTCCGTCACAATTAAGTTTGACTCACCCTTCTTGAGGTTTTTTCCAGCCTAAGAAAACGGTGTTTCCATGACTAATATTCATATGATGGTGGTTACATTTGTTCCTCCATGTCTAATGACAGTCTGTCATTCTATGTTTTGAGTTGCAATTTTATAGTATTTTAATAAGTTTTTAGGTATAATTACATGGTTTAGAGATGATTTTAGCAAAAGTTGATACATCACAAAAAATTTGAAGAGAAATTACAAAACGGGCAAATTTCTGAAAAAATCACACCACAACTCATCAACATCATGACACGATTATTAGCTACCAAGAATTGAAGATTTTATGAAAAATTATGGGGCGATTGATCACACAATCAGCCTTTGCCAAATAGAAGAGTTGCAAATAATATTTGATTTTATATTTTATATAATTTAGCATGTGTTAAATATATGACATGTAGTACAATGTTAACCCAAGAAAAGAACAACAACGGTTTGCTGGCCCAAAAAGAAAGTAAAATTGTGATTGGCTTATGTGGCTAAAAGAAAACATTAGGTTTCATGGATAATATATATAAGGCATCACGCACAGCAGCAGAAGGAGCACGGACAGCAGCAAGGGGTGATCACGCAGCCTTTTGGAGACTTTGGAGAAAGAGGAGAATCACGCATTGGTCTCAGCAAGCAGCAATTTTCTGGTCTTGTTTCTTCCTTTACTATGTTGCTTATTAATTTAATTATGAGTAGCCAAATCTCTATTGATTAGAATTAGTAGATGATCTTCCTTGAATTGATTTGAACCATGTAAATTGTTGAGGATCCTTAGGACCTTTTTAATATTATTGTTATTCAGTTATTTTTGCGTGTAATGCTTTTTATGAATTGACGAATTTATGAATTGAATTTAGGAATCGAATGATTACTAACCATAACTTTTGAAACCTGAATCTGAAATAATTGTTTGGTCAATAGTCGTTTTAGAAATATCGGATTAATTAACTATGATAAATAGAATTAACGTGCATAAATCTTTCTATGAATTTGAATTGACCTAAGACATTAGGAAATACCAACACCCAATTTGCTCCTAGTGAGCAGACGCTCATGAGCAGCTATTCACATGAAAGTTTGAATTCTATAAAGGTCTTTTCCAGCCCCACAAGGCCTTCCGGTCTCCCTCAATGGTTTGACCCCTAGCACTCTGTGAAACATAGGCACTATGAACCGTAAAATCCCTAGTGGTAGTTCCTCCCCAACCAATACTATCTTGGTCGTCTGTGTCAGTAGGCGCTAGGGAAGGAAAGAACCTGAAAAGCAAAGTTAGAAGGCAAGTTAGAAATAATGAAATCATAATCCCATTCTCCTGAGGGGTTATTACTTCCCTCATTGAGAGTGTTGTGTCAATAAAAGATTGATTAGTTGTGGAAAAAATAGAATTTCCACCCGACATCCACTTGTCCAACCAGAAATTGATATTATTACCATCTCCTAACTGCCAAACAATATTCTGTTGAAATTGTTCCCAAATACTTGTTAAAGCTCTCCATAAAGGAGAATCGTAAGGTTGAGAATGTATGGTCACTCTAAGATCATCATTTCTTCCATACTTACCGTAGAGAACCTTACACCAAAGGTCATTTGGATTGTTGATAAGGTTCTGATGACATTTAGTCATTTGAGTATTTTTAATTATTATTTTATAATATTTTAGTTAGTTATTAAGAGTATTACATGGTCAAAGAGAAGAATTTATGAAGAAATTAACAGTTTCAAGAATAAAGACTAAAGGAAAGAAGACTTGGAAAAAATTAAGATTTTGAGCTAATTCAAGCTAAAGCTCCTGTTTTTATTGCGCCACTACACAAGTCTCATAGGGATGCGATTTGCTGCTGCAGGTTCCAAAGCATCTTCATGAGGAATGCATTATTCATATAATGAGGTCTCTTAATGCCTAACTCACCTTCATTATTTCGTTGTCTTGTAAAACAAACATGTTATGTTATTTTCATATTCAATGATTAGATGCACATGTTTTTCTCTAAAAAATTATGGTTTGTAAAAATTAAAACTATGAATACAAATTTGTAACATTTTTTGCAAGTTACAAGAAATATAAACCGGCAACATTTATTTAAAGTTACAAGAAACATAAACCACTAACATTTTTTTATAATTTACGAATACAAATTATTAACATTTTTGCATGTTTCACGAAACATAAACCGTTGTTAATAAAAAAAGAAACCGATAATATTTATTAAATGTTAGTAATGATAATTTCAAAGGTTATAAAAAAAACCTACATCGGTAACATTTTTCAAATGTTACTGATAGTATTCTGAAATGTTTTTTTTGGTTACCAATTAGTACGCATGAGTCATGAATCGAACATCTGACCACATACTTAAGGGGACTAAGACCATTACCACTTGAACTAATTCATTGTTAGTTAGTACTCTGAAATGTTACTAAATCGTTTCAGTAACATAGGTTTTATGTAACACTTGTTGAAATGTTATACTGAACTGAAATAGTAACATATTTCGGATCTCAAATTTGTTGTAGTGTCTTGGCCAAATTTTACTAACTTCACGACCGAACTCTTAATTATTGGGTCCTTTCTCCTTGGAACAAGAAGGTTGACACCACAAAAAAAAATAGTCTTTGAAGTCAATAAAATCAACGCATAATATTGGTATCGGATAAACTTCTCCCTCTAATTTGAAATATAATTAAGCAAAAAAATTGATTTCTATATTCATTAATTATTCAATGAATTTAGAAAACATTTTTTTTTTCCTAATATTTAAACAGAAAGGTGACATTAGGTTGTCATGGATTCTGATGTTGTGTTTCAATTCAAGTGTAAGTGGTTTAGTTTCACATCAACTATGTATGGGAAGAATGTTGGATTTATAAGAGAAGTGACTCATTAACCTAATGTCTTAAAGTTTTGGGTGGAGATGTGGTGTCTCTCTCTTTTAGTCTTGGAGCATTGACTATTATTTCCCCCCGAGCTCTTCCGGACTCCCCAACAAGTGATATCAGAGTCGTGGTTCAGCTTGGTGGGGGAGCATGAGTGGATCCTAATATTGGATCAACCGTAGGATTTGACAACTCACACTTGAAGGAGAATGTTGAATTTCAAGTATAATTGTTTCCCTCCGAACTCCTCCCCGGACTACCAAAACTTGATACAGTGATACTTATTTGCAAATTCCATAAATAGACAAAGATCAGCAAAATTACATATTTCCTTAATTTTTTGATAAAATCATTTGACCGAGAAATGTTTTAATTATTTAAAAAGTATAATATTATTAAATAATTATGTACTATTAGTCAAAAAAATGTACTAGTTAATATATTAAATATTTTACTTTTAACCGTTATATATATATATATTATATATAACGATACTGGTCATATATATATATATATATATATATATATATATATATATATGGGGTTACATTTTTAATTGAACAAAACCAAGGAACTCAAACATGGATTTTAGTTGTCCAATCATCTTCCTCGTCTTACTTTTTTTTGTCCTTGTTTCTTTTGTTTGTCCTATTTATTCTTCAGAAATAAGCAAACATCAATTGGTCAATCAAACTACTCAATCCAAGGAAGAGTTTTACAAGTTGAAGAAGGCAATAAAAACTCATCTGCAACAAATCAATAAGCCTGGAGTTAAGACAATTCAAGTATGTTAAAATAAATTTTAAATTTTTATTCCATAAAATTGAAACTTATATTTATATTTTTTATATTTATATTTCTTTTCTTTGATATTTATATTTTACTCCATAAAATCGAAACTTATATTTATATTTTTTATATTTATATTTCTTTTCTTTTGATATTTATATTTTACTCTACAAAATTGAAACTTATAAAAATGACCCAACTTTAAATAATTAAGCAAATACTCCTTTGGAAGGCGTACGTGAACTGCTCAGGATCGATGCTACATGAACCTTATTCCTAAAAGACTAGATTTTCTTTTTCTTTTTGTTTTTTCTTTTTCTTTTCCTTTGTATTCGTTAGCTTTGTTAGCCAAAAAACAAAAAAAATAATTAAGCAAATACTTTATGTCTTTGTTTATATAACTCATATGTTGGTGTTCATTATTGCAGAGTCCGGATGGTGATATCATAGATTGTGTTTTGACTCATGAACAACCAGCTTTTGATCATCCTTTATTGAAAGGACAAAAACCATTAGTATATATTTTGTTTTGGTCAATTTAATTATGAAAAATACATAAACATTTTTTATGCTGAGTAAGATATTATATTTCAACTTTATAATTGAAAATTTTCTCATGCATATTTTAATGCAGGATCCTCCAGAAATACCTATAGATGATCATAATCAAATGAATAATTTTAGTGACATCTTTCAATCGTGGACCTTATCTGGTGAATCATGTCCTGACGGAACAATTCCAATTATAAGAACTAAAGAACAAGACATTTTAAGAGCCGGCTCAATTAGTCGATTCGGAAAAAAATTCGTCAATGATGATAGACACGATGTATGCAATTGTAAAAACTCTAATTTTTTTCTCTGTTTTCCTTTTCTTTTTCTTTCATTTTTTTCCTTAAAAGTAAGAGTGTATCTTTTGATTATTATTTTTTTAAATATATTTGCTCCAACTATTTTTATCTTCTAAGAAAAAACTTTTAAACACAAACCAACATTAAATTAATAAATTGTTCTCTACATCTTATATATATGCTATTTCGAAAATGAAATAATGCAGCATGCAATTGGGTTTGTGAATGGGAATTTCTATGGAGCAAGGGCTTCCTTAAACGTGTGGACACCAAAAGTGGAAAATCAAGGAGAATTCAGCTTGGCTCAAATATGGGTCCTCTCTGATGATCGAAATGTTGAAAACACCCTTGAAGCTGGTTGGCAGGCATGTCAAAACTTTTCATTTTAATCAATCCATTCCTTTTCTATATTTTTTTAGATTGTTTATTTATTCCCTCAAGTCTATTATATAAGAAAAAAACTTTAATTTTATTTTTGTTAAGCAGTTTAGTAGCTAAAATTTCACTTTAGGTGAATTAGTGGGGGTACTGAAATTCCAACCAACTGATCTATACTCGTGGAACAAAAAAAAACTCTAATTTATTGAGACAAAGAAAATGTTTTGAATATAATTTGATTTAATTTAAAACTCTTATAATTTTAAAATTATAATCCTATCAAATAAATTACTTTTTAATATTTTCTCCATAACAATTGAAGGAACAAATTATATAGATTTTAGCATTTAATATTTTTTTTTCTATATTAAAATATGTGTTATGTTAACATGCACTCTTCTAAAAAATAGTGATTTTTTAAAAAAACCGCAAAGTTATATATATGAATTGTAGGAAAAGTACAAGTAGTACTCTATCCGATACAACAATTACATAAAATGGAACCCCCAACCGATCCTATTGTTGCCACTAAGTCATATTAAGAAAGACCCATCGAACTATATAGTCCAATGGATTAACATATCATTCATAAAGTAAACATGGTGAGTTAATCATTTTAGACAACAACCATTTTCACGAGACATGTTGAATCTTAATTTTCAAATATTTCATTCACCTCTAGCAATTTTCCATTAAAAATTCTCTCATTGCGCCCCTCCACAATACCTAAACCACCGCATGCCAAACCATTACCAATAACACTCCCTTGTTGCCTTTGCTTCTCTTTGCTCAACGGCCCTAGAAAACTATCAAACAAAGAAGAAATTGGTCCCGGCAATACCATAGTCATACCGAACCAACCAAGAATATGATTTTTCAGTTTCAAATATCTCATCACAACACACACACATAGCTTGAATAATTCCACGATAGAGAATATTGGCCCTTGATGGTAATCGTTCAAGAAGTGCTTATCAAGGAAATACAATAACCTTCGACGACCCTTGATATAGTAACTATTTATCGCAAAATTTAAAATTTAAACACTAACTTCTCTAGTCTTAGTTATAAACAACTTTTACTTATAATTAAAATCAAAGAAAATATTAGTGTTTATGTATAAAAAATTTCTATAACATAAAATAAAGTCAAGCTAAGTTCAAACTATAACTTTTATATATATGCAGGTCTTTCCACATCATTACGGGGACAACCGACCAAGATTGTTTACTTATTGGACGGTAAGTTAATTGATTAGAGTGATAAGTAGCAGTATGTATATGGAGTACTTTTTTATTTACTTATGTATATATATATATATTTTTTTGTTTACAATGAGCTGTGATCGAACCCAGTACCTGTAACATACTATCCAAATTCCTCACCACTAGACCAAACTTAGTGGCTTTAGTAGTATGTATATTTGCTTCATGTTTAATATGCTCTTTAATAAAAACATTATTGAATTTCTTCAACAAAAATTTACATTATTGAAAAGAACAAAAATGATAATAGTAATAATTGCAGGCTGATGGATATCGAAGTACTGGATGCTTCAATTTAAATTGTCCATGCTTTGTTCAAGTCAACAAAAAAATTGTACTTGGAGGTTCAATTGCTCCAACTTCTACATATAATGGAAAGCAATTTGAGATTAAATTAACGATCTGGAAGGTAATTTTATACTTATATTACCAAATTAACCTTAGATGAGTATGGATAATTTGAAAGACATATATCCATATTCCTCTCGCTCTTAATAGTTTGAATTTTATTTTCTAACAAAAATAAAATTCAAATTTATCCTTATAATAGAGGGATAAATTTGTCCCACATTTAAAAATATCAGAGATTAGTTTGAATTTTATGTTTGTTGAAAACTAAATTAAATCACTATCAATCGTTAGTTGGTCCAGTAGTGATTGATGTTGAACTTGATGAGGATGACCACAGTTAAATCTACTGCAACTGTGATCGGGAGGGAGGTGAAACCATTTGATTCCAAAACTAACCCCGGAACTAGATTAGACAGTAAAGTAAACTAGATAATGCATTACAAGAAAACTGTGATTTAGCTTCAAAACTTTTAGCGTCAGAACATTTCTGATGCTATTAGTGTCAATTTAGCGTTCTTAATTTCTAACACAAATGTCCTTTTTATAATTTATTTTTTGAACACAAATGTCCTTTTTAATTTAGCGTTTTTGAACACAAATGTCCTTTTTAATTTAAATTTTTAAGTAGCATCTCCAAATTTGGACGCTAAATTTTTTAATTTTTTTTATATAGAGTATATTAATTTTGAAACAAAAAGTTTTATCCAATTTTTATTTCCCACTTCTTCTTTTTTTTTCCTTTCACATTTCCCTCACTTATTGTTTTATTAAATCTTCTCTCAATTTCTTCTTTTACATCTCCTTCACTTTTCCATATTAAAGCTAATGTGAACAAAATACCCTAAGCTCAATCAATATATGTTCTCTGAGTCTCACAGATTTTGTGATACACCAATACACAATTTTCTTGTAGTAATGGTGGTGAAAACCAAAAAATAAAATAGAATTGAATCACTAAAAAAAAATCGAGACTAAAATGTGTCTTCACTCTGAGGGTAATATATTTGAATTTCTCACAAAACAAAAAGGGAGTTATTGAAGGTTTAATTTACTTTAATTTTTGTGTGTATGTGAGTAGGATCCAAAAAGTGGGAATTGGTGGCTTGGATTTGGATCTATTGTAGTTGGGTACTGGCCAACTTCTATGTTTCAACAATTAAAGGGTACTGCACATGCAGTTCAGTTTGGTGGAGAAGTAACTAATTTTAAACCAAGAGGATCTCATACTTCAACTCAAATGGGTAGTGGACATTTTGTTGAAGAGGGTTGGGGAAAAGCTGCATATATTAGGAATTTGGTAGTTGTAAATACTGATCACTTATTCCATTCATTGACAGAACAACCTAAATTTTTTGTACAACGACCAAATTGTTATAATATAAAAGGAGGGAATAATAAGGATGTTGGGGGACAATTCATTTTATATGGTGGACCTGGTAGGAATAAGAACTGTCCTTGAGAGAAAGAATAACATATACAACTTGGACTCTTTGTAATTGTCTAAAGAGAATGAGAAATAAAAAATATATACAAGTTTAATTTGTTGGTATATCCTTTCAATGTCTTTCCCAAAAATTCCTTCCTTCAATCAATTTTATTTTACTTTGTTCATAATGATACATGCAAAGGATATATAGTATACATTTAAAATATAAAATTACTTCATGATAATAGCACCAAATAATCTTTTACATTGTTTTTATTGCCCTTATCCCTAAATGTAAAAATCCCTCATCTCCAAAGGATTTCCGGCCAATTAGTCTTTGTAATGTTGTGATGAAAATTGTGACTGATGACGTATCGTCACACTCTCATAATCCATGCCTATTTGAGGAACATTAGACTCATTTTAGAAGGTTTTAAGCAATAAAATCAAGAAAAATCTCAGAAGCAAGATTGCTTGGTTTGCAAGAAAGTAGAAAAATATGCAGGAAAGTTCACAAGATAACTACGCTGGGGGCGTGATGGGTCACGCGCAGCGTAATTCATGCACCAGAGAAACCAAAAACCTGCTTCTATTACGCGCGGCGTGGGGACCTGTCCACACGCGGCGTAATACCTGGACAAGAGAAGGTTCTTCACTGTCATCATCACGCGCGGTGTGATGAAAGATTTGAACTACGCCGGGGGCGTGGAAGCCATCACGCGCGGCGTAATTAAGCTATGTTGAAGACCAGTGGCCTCTGCTTTGATCACGCGCCGCGTGATGCAGTTACATGCGCGGCGTAGTATGAAGAAATGCAACCACGCGCGGCGTGATAGATCTGACGCGCGGCGTGGTTGCAATTACTATATATTGAAAAGCCATTTTTCTGGTTCTGGGTTGGAAAATTCTGAGATTTGGAGCGATCAAGAAGGTCTGATCCTGGAATTAAGTGGATAGCTTCAAGATATTCAGCAAGATGGAAGCAATTGTCATGGAGTTGGAGCTTGGAGTGAATCAAGTCACTATGAGGAACTAACTTCCTCATATATAGAGGTAGGATTTAGGAGGATCTTAGGATGTAGTTTTATCATGTAATAATCTTGCTTATCCTATGGAATTATTCTTGTAAAGTGATTATTCAATGCAATTCTACTCTTAATGCTTTATAATTTCTGATCAACTTTGTAATGATCTTAGTTTTTAATCACGTATGAGAATATTGATTGAAAATCTGAACTGAATGCATTGAGCACTTGAGTGTTTCCGGTCGAGAGATTGAAACATAGAGTGTAGCGAACGATCAACGCGTTTTCAAATACTTCGTAGTCGGTAGCTTTCATCTGAGAGATCGGAGGAGTATCGACAACGGATAGGGTGAATTTGTCAAGAGATTGAGATTCACCATATTGTTGATCTAGTTGTAACACTTGAGTGATTCCATTTGATATAATTGCTTGCATGTGATGACTATAGACTAAGTGATTCCGATGATCCTACCTCGCTTATCTACAACTGAATTCGCACGTTTTTCTTACAATACCAAACTACTCAAACAAACCCCCAATATATGTGTTAATTTTAGTTTGTTCATAGACACAATTTCTTTGTTACAATCGCGCAATCCCTGAGGATCGATAATCTTTTATTACTCAATTGACGGATTTGTACAATTGCAAATACGCAATCAGTGACAAAGACAATTGCAAATAGATTGAAACAAATCTTACCCGACATAATTGATGAAGAACAAAGTGCCTTTGTTAAAGGTAGGCTTATCACAGATAATGCTCTTATGGGTAAAATTTTTAAAAGTCGTTATCACCCAAGAGAAAGCTTCATTGAGGCAAAATTAGGCTACTTGCCTAGTTATGCATGGAGAAGTATCATGAGTGTCAGGCATGTTATTGTGAAAGGAGGAAAATGGTGAGAAAGTTAGGATTTGGCATGATAATTGGCTCCCTAGTGGAGGTACTACAAGAGTTAAAAGCCAAGTTAAGATTCTCCACCATGATGCTTTAATTTGGTTAGTGCTCGCATTGATCAAAACACCAAACAATGGAACAGAGAGTTGATCTTCTCTATTTTTAATCAATTTGAAGCGAGGCTTATTGTAAGTATCCTTGTATCCTTAAGGCTTTCGGAAGACACTTTCATTTGGTTTGGAGAAAAGGATGGTATGTACTCAGTTCAGTCAGCTTATGCTTATCATCAATTAGGCAATGAAAGAAGGAAAAATTTACCAAGTTCATCTCATGATTCAAATGATAATTTGTGGAAAGAAATTTGGCGAGTTAATTAATCTCCCTAATAGAGTCAAGAACTTTGTTTGGAGGTTAGCAAAAAATATTTTACCCACTAGAGAAAACTTGTGTAAAAAAGGGGTGCTGTGCAAGTTGGTTGTAAGTCTTGGTTGGGTTATGCCTTTCCTTTAGAAGACTCTAATGTTTTTTGTAACTCTTCTGTCATTTGAATGAAGATATGCTTGAATTTCAAAAAAAAAAAAACTAAAGAAATGCTTTTTTAGGGTTTTGATTTAAGAGTAGAGAAGTTTGTTTATGGAGAACCATTACTTCTTCTTAGACACCTACATTTATATCAAACACATGAGATAAAATCTACCGGAATTTGTAGCACTATACTATAAATTTTGGTCTTGACTTTTCACTAAGCCTTTATTAGTTTTCGGGATAAGGTTTGAGTAAGAGTCCAGTTGACAGGATATAAGTCGTTTAACAAAAAAATTTGTAATAAATTATAAGTCATTCTACAATATCAATGAAGTATTTAATGTTATTTTTTCTACTATATATCTTTAGTTATTTTTTTCTTTTTCTTTTTAATTAATTCTTCAATTTATCCCCCTATAATGAATATAAAATTCCGTCATTTTACCCCTATAATGTTAGCAAATTTTTATTTACCCCCTCACTAAGCATGTCACGTCATGTTAAAGACCTATTAATTCCCTTTGAAATATTAGAAGAGTGCTAGCAACACACTCTTTAACAAACACACTCTCTTCTATTGGTTAAAATTTATATGGGTCCCATAAAAATTATATGGGTCCACATTTTTTTATGTGACCCATGTGAATTTCAACCAATAAAAGAGAGTGTGTTGGTGTGTGTTCATTAAAGAGTGTGTTGCTAGCATTATTCGAAATATTATAACATACAAAAGGGTGCATTTAACGTATTTCCTTAAATGTTTAATAAATGAATTTGACCAAAAAATGTTATTATTACTTACCAAAAAAATTTAATATTAAATAATTCTATACGTGCAGTATATTAAATACTATTTTTATTTTAATAATTATTATTTATTTTAGTTAGGGGTTTAAATTTATATTTTAACAATTAAGAATAATTGCCATATATTCAAATTTAAGTTAGATAAAATCAAAATCTAGGAACACAAAAGTTTGTGCAGTTGTAACCGAGAAAAAAAAAAAGTTTGTGTAGTTTCTGGGGAATAAAAGAAGTTTGATTAGTTGATGTAAGAAGACAACACATAACCAAAAATGGATTTTAGCATTCCAATCATCAACCTCCTTTTACATTTTCTTGTCCTTGTTTCTTTGGTTTATCCTATTAATTGTTCAGAAACAAGCAACCACCAATTGGCCAATCAAACGTTTCAACAAGGGGAAAATGTTTATAAGTTGAAGAAGATGATTGCAACCCATTTACAACAAATCAACAAACCAGCTGTTAAGACAATTCAGGTAATTTATAAATTTATAAATTTATAGTTTCGATAACGAAATTTGAGTTTTTAAAATAAATGAATTTCATGAGATATTTTGTTAACACTAAATATAAAATACCACATAAATTCTTTTCAAAAAAAAAAAACCACATAATTAAGGGTTTTGGGCCACTTAAGTAGTGATTATGGTTCGATTTATGACCATTGTGTATGGATATATAGAGTTTGATTGGGTTAAAGCATTAAATCACAACTTTTTCAAATTTATATTATTGGTAAATTTATATTTTTGTTAGTCTATCCTAAAAAAAGCTAAACTTATAAAAATTAACTAAGTTTTTCTTTGATACAAAAAATTAACTAAGTTATGGCCGTAATGCTTGTATTCCATTTTCTAGTTGATGTTAAGACTCGATGTCTTGTATTCAAAGTTCTTGACTTTTTTATGTCAATTGTAAGGGTTTGGGTATCCCTTGTACTCTCTTATAATAATATTCTTTGCTTATCAAAAAAAAAAATTACTCTATCCAAACCAAAAAATTAATTATAAATGAAGAGAATACAATTAAAGCATTTTATTTTATTTTTATTTTAAATTCTCTAAAATTTAATTACTTATTCCAAACACAATCTTAAGTCTTTGACCCTAATTTATAGGCTTTGTCATTGTGTTTATATAATTTTTTGTTTGTATATATTCATTTATGCAGAGTCCTGATGGTGATATCATAGATTGTGTGTTGACTCATGAACAACCAGCTTTTGACCATCCACTTTTGAAAGGACAAAAGCCATTGGTATATATTTTTATTTTTTTTAATAGAATTACAAAAAATTTATATATAACTTTTTTAGCTAAGTAAACCAGCTATTATATATATTTCAAATTTTTCATGTGTATATATTTTTATACAGGATCCTCCAGAAAGTCTAATAGAGCATAATCAAACTAGTAATTTGAGTGACGTATTTCAGTTGTGGAGCACATCCGGAGAATCATGTCCTGAAGGAACAATTCCAATTAGAAGAATAACTGAACAGGACATATTAAGAGCCGGTTCTATTAGCAAATTTGGACAAAAATATGCTGATGGTTCTAAACACGAAGTATGATAAAAGCATTAAAAACATTTTCTATTTATTTCCTTTGTAAAAGAAAAAAGTGATCAATTTTCTATCTTTAACTTAACTCTATTTTCAATTAAAAGTGATTACTAATTTTCGTGGTTGATGTTTATAAATTATTGTTTCATCATGCTCTTATAAGAGTGTATTTTTTGAATTCACATGAGTTGGTCAAGTGATAAAGACTCATGACCTGTGAATGTGCTCTTTAAAGTCTCTGTTTTAGATTTTATTATGTTATTTTTTATATTGAACAATTCAATATAGAGTAAAATTCTAACTTTAAATAGATCACCCTTATTAGTAGGATTGATGTTCCACGAATCATTCCATCTTGGTTGGATATGATACCAAATCTTCATGCAAAAAAAATGTATTTTTTTAATTCATTTATTTATATCTTTGCTCACTATTTTTATCTTATGAAGCTTAAACACTGATTAACCTTATACTCAATTCTTCTCTAAACCTTATGCTACTTTGAATATGATATAACAAATGGATTCTTGTTATTTGTTCCACACAGCATGCAATTGTTGCTGTGGAAGGGGATGGGTACACAGGAGCAAAGGCTAGCCTAAATGTGTGGGCTCCCAAAGTGGAAAGTCGATATGAATTCAGCTTGGCTCAAATATGGTTAGGCTCTAAAGATTCAGAAACTATTGAAGCTGGTTGGCAGGCAAGCTAAATATCACTCTCATCATTTATCATATAAGTGTTGATGTATAATATTTTTTTAAAAAAAAAATTATTTTTGTCCATAGACGAAATGACAAAGTCATCATAAACTGACACACAAGTGAAGGAGTCGGGATTTGAACTTCTGTCATAGCGTCCAGCCTAACAATTTCGACATTTTTTTATCAATTGAGTTAGGATTACTTGTGGACAAATTAAAAATAGGATTTTATTACTTCAAGTGGTAGCAATAATCATTTTATTTTTATTTTTATTTATTTGTTAAGTAGCCTAGTGGCTAGAGTCTCACACATTTAAATGTGGAGAAGTGTGGAATTCGGGATTCGAACCCCAGCCACTCCAATAATATCCCTGGTAACTACCATTTGAACTACACTTATAGGACATCGATTAAACTTTTTAGTCATATATATCTCAAAATTTTCTTTGAATGATTTTTTTTGTCAGTAAATTGAAATTCATTTGTTCACTAAGTGTAGACAACTATCCATTATCAAGATAAAGTACACGATTTATGCAAATTAAAACCACCACAAGCTCTCAAATTTTCATCCACCTACTTTTCATTTCCATCAATCTAATATAAACTTTTAAGCAGGTCTGTCGGACTATATATGGAGACGACCGCCCTAGATTGTTTATTTATTATACGGTAAGTAAATTGACTGAAGTAACTGAGGTGAAAAAAATTATAATTGTATGCTGATAAATAATTTATATTTTGATTCAAACGTTATATACACTACAATAATTTCAGGTTGATAACTATGGAACTGGGTGCTACAATTTGAAATGCTCAGGGTTTGTTCAAACAAATAGGAAAATCGTACTTGGAGGTACACTTGCTCCAATTTCAGTATATAACGGACGACAATATGATATGACCTTAAAGATCGAACAGGTAATAACATTCTGTTGAGATTATCAAATTAACTTTTAAAGATGGCTAGTTCTATGCTACACAAGTGATCGATATAATATTTTTTTGACGCAACAAATGATGAGAAACACTTCCATAGTTACAATCACAAACTATTTCAATTTAGGCACACACATAACCTAAATAAACCGTTTATTATTTATAATTTAATTTTTACCATTGATGTGAGTGTTCCTATATATAAAAAATTTGGGGTTGTGTCCATAATAGAATTGCTCACAGGTGATATAATATAAGTCTTGTATGTTACAAGTTTATTGGACCAAGTGGGATATGATGAATGGTGAAAACATACGTCCGCGTGTGTGTGATGCAAGACTAATGTACTTTATGTACATTAAACAAAGTCTTAAATGAATGAAAAATTCTAATTCCGAACTCTGATTATCTTTATCGCAAAAACAAGTGTGTGATTAACGGTTTGATTTTTTTTTTTTTTTTTTTACAGCATGCAAAGACTGGTAATTGGTGGCTTGTATTTGGAAAAGGAAATATAGTTGGATATTGGCCATCTTCCTTGTTCAGAGAATTAAAGGGTGAAGCATATTTTGCTCATTTTGGTGGAGAAGTAATAAATTTAAAATCAACAGGGTCTCATACTACTACTCAAATGGGTAGTGGACATTTTGATACAGAGGGTTATGGAAAAGCTGCATATATTAGGAATATACAAGTTGCGGTTAATTCTCCTAACGTCTGGATTGATCTGCCAGATCCTGAATATACAATGGAGAAAGAAAATTGTTATGCTATAAAAGGAAAGTATGGTAAAATTTGGGGGAATTACATATACTTTGGTGGACCTGGCAAGAATGCAGATTGTCCCTAAGGGGGTATTAATAATATAGAATAAAAACTATCAAGGTATGAAAAAAGTTGAATAAAAAACTTTTTGGCATTTTATGATTGGGGGGTGATTTATTCTTATGTTCCATAAAAATCTTAATACTTTGGTAGTATGTTTTTTTTGGTTACATACTTTGGTAGTTGTTGAAGAACAATTCAATCAGTTGTACAAGATGTTGTACTAGATGCTGTAACATATGTCCCTCTGTTTAGTTAGTTACTTGTTTTGCAAGATAGTTGTTAGTTTGTTAGTTATAACAAGTTGTTGTAACTACTTTTGGTTTGTTGGTTAATTAGTAACTAACTTGAGTTAGTTACTTTAGTTAGCTTGTTAACCAAGCAATACACTGTATCTCTATAAATTGTATTCATATGATCAATAATAATAATCAATGCTCATTGATGAAACTATTCCCTCTCTCTCACTCTCTTCCACTCTAACAAGTGGTATCAGTTAGCCTTTTAGGTTTTCGATTCATTCCCTTTTCACTCAGAAAATAAACATTCTTTCTCGTTAATTATTGTTCATTGATTCATCACAATGAATAACAATAACAATTTTTTTCCTGCAAATCTTTCGATTCTTGATGGAAAGAATTAGGACCAATGGTGCGTGAAGATGAATGTAATCTTTAGCTTTCAAGAAGTTAAAGAACTAATCACCACTAGGTATGAACCTCTTGCAGCAAATGCAACTGCTGAACAACAAACAGCCTTCAGAGAAGTAAAGAAGAATGACAATAAAGCATTGTTATTGATCCATCAATGTGTGGATTCATCGAATTTTGAGAAGATTGCTGGAGCAAAGACTGCAAAGGCAGCTTGGGATATCCTCAGTAATGCTCATGGTGGAGGAGATAAAGTCAAGAAGGTGAAGCTTCAATCGCTTCGAAGGCAATATGAATTGCTGGGCATGATGGATAAGGAATCCATTGGTGAGTATTTTACAAGACTGCAGACTTTGGTTAATTCAATGAAAAACTATGGTGAAACAATTTCAGATCAGCTAGTAATTGAGAAAGTTCTCAGAACATTGAACCCTCAATATGATCACATAGTGGTGGCAATTGAAGAATCCAAAGATCTCTCCATAATAACTGTCAATGAGTTGCAGAGTACACTTGAAGCACATAAACAGAGGCTGCAAGAAAGAAAGGAAAGGAAGGAAAACAAAGCCAGTCAAGAACAAGCTTTGTATGAAAAAAATGGAGGACAATGGAACAAGAATGGTAAGGGAAAGAATAAATGCAAGGGTGAAAAGAATAAAGGAAAGGGTGAGTTCAGTAATGATCACAATGGTGATCAAGATCAATCTGAATCTTCAAAGAAAGACCGTTTCATCAAAGGCAAGAATGGTGGAAAGAAGAGTGACAAGAGCAAGATTCAATGCTACAACTGTGAAAAGTGGGGTCACTATGCTTTTGAGTGCAGAAGCAAGGGAAAAAAGAAGCAAGACAATAAGGCACATCATGCTAGACAACATGATTCAGACTCAGATGGCTTCCTTTTGATGGTGGCGACAAATTCAGAAAGTGATAACTCCAAGCTATGGTATCTTGACACTGAATGCTCAAACCATAAGATAGAGCATAGATATTGGTTATTGGAATTTGATGAAAATTTCAAAAGCAAAGTGAAGTTTGCAGATGACAACATTATATCAGTAGAAGGCAAAGGCAAAGTGATGGTTCAGAGGAAGAATGGTAATCACACTTTTGTCACTGATGTGTTGTATGTACCAACTATGAAGCATAACTTGTTAAGTCTTGGACAATTGCTTGAAAAAGAGTTCAATTACTCCACAAAAGATCACTACATTAAAGTATTTGATCCTCATAACAAGTTGATTATAAAAGCTCCATTGTCAAAGAATAGAACATTCAAGTGAATCTTCAAGCATCTAAAATTCGAGTGCAGCTTTGCTCCTTTTAGGGGAGGCTCCTTTTATTCCTTTTTTGTTTGTAGATGAGTGACATGTGTATTAAAAAGATCAAATGACTATGATTTAATAGGTATAATTAAGTACCAGTAGGGACGCAGTAACATCTTCTATCTTCTTCCTTCATCGCTGTCTTTCCCCTTCCTATATATCGCCGATGCATCCTCCGCCGCCACCCCTCTCCGGCCATCCAAGCAACGATGTTCCATCTTATTCATGCACTCTTCTTGTTCTGCAGAGATACTTGTTCTTTAATAAAATGTTTCCTTTTCTTTTCAGAAAAAGAAAGAGGAGAAAATAAGTTTAAATCACCACAAGTTCACAACCTTGAACAAACTCTAAAATCATCACATCCTTGAAGGCGAGACGTGTAACGACCCAAATTTATTATTCACTATTTAAGTGTTTAATTATTTGGTGACGTGGTTTTTAAGTAAGATAATAACTTTAAGTTATTTATCGAGAGTTTTAGTTAACGCGCGAGTTAGTGAGAGTTAACGCGAGTTGGGTCAAGTTAGTGGGCTTGAGGCCCAATGGGCCTTGTCTCATGAGAGGGGGGCGCTATTTATAGCCCTTAGAGAGAGAAAGTGTCACATTTTGTGATTTTGAAGAGGAGGAAGAGAGAAGGGAGAGCAATAGGAGAGCTAGGGCAAGCTTGAGCTAGAGGGATCAAGAGCAAATCATCGAGCTTTCGTCGGATTAAGGTACGAGAGTTAGATTGCATATTCATGAGTGGTCATAAAGAGGGGAGGATGTCGATTCCTCCATTCCCAAACTCTTTCACTCATTTTCGTTTTGGGTTGAGGGATCTTTTCTAAACAAAAGTGAATTAAAATGATTAAAACATGTTTAATATACTTTTAACATGTAGTAAGAACGAATTTGTGGGGTAAAATTGGGTATTTGTTTATGTTTGAGCAAGATTTGTGTGTTCTTGAGCTTTTTGTTCAAAAGTGGTAAATTACTACTTTTTCGATGTATATGTTGTAGATCGGTGAAATGAACCGTCCTTTTATGTTCATATATGTGTTGTGTACTTGAATATAAACTTATTTGGGGTTTATAACATGAAAAATGGGATTTTTGGGTGAATTTGGGTGAAAAACGCAAGTTTGAGCATTCCTGACAGGAGGCCTTCGCCACTGCTCGCCAGGACCAAATGGTCCACTGGTGTGGTTCGCCACAACTCGCCAGGCCTTCGCTCCGCGAACAGGGCAGGTTCGCTACAGCTCGCTGCTGTTCGCTCAGCGAACAACACTGGACAACAACTTTTTGTTAATTGTTTTAAGTGCATTAGGGCACTTGTAATATGTGAGTGGGGTGTTCTAACATACAATTAGGTATTTATAACCATGATTAATTGTATTGTGATGAATTGTTGATTATATTTGTGGAATATGATTGTTTTGATTGTGTTGATGATGTTTTTTTAAATGTCAAAAGAAGTATATTAAGGTGTTAATCAACTTAATAAAGAAGGATATTAGGATTATGTTATTCTAATAAAGAAGGATGTCGAATTATGTTATTCGATAAAGACATATATTAAGGTATAATGTTATCTTAATAAAGACGAAATGTTGGATAGTGCTCCAGATTTATAAATGACGAGCTTAATGCTAAATGTGATTGTTGATTTGAGAATATTCATGAAAACATACATGCATTCATGAATTATATTAGGGATATTGGATATTCCAATAAAGAAGGATATCGGATGATATTTATCCGATAAAGAAGGATATTAGAGGTGATATACTCTAATAAAGACGATGGTATCACATGCATTAGATATGTCTAGGATGACATGACATGAAGTTGAAGCATTAGAATGCATTAGGATATATGTGCTAATTGGTATGTGACGCATAATTTTGGCTAAGTGTGCTAATTGTTATTTGATCGATTGATGTTTGATTATAGTGGTATTGAAACTTATAATTGAATGGTGAATAATGATGTATATGTATGGTTTATGAATATGCATGAATCGTGATGTAGTGTTTAAGTATTGTTTACTTACGCCGTATATTTGATTGAAATCTGGCACGCAGTGAACACAATGCTGCACAAGATGCTATAGCACACGTTGCAGCAAGACAGTCGCAGAACACAGTAAATAAATAAAAAATTGCAGAATAATAAATAAGACAGGTAATTGTTAACCCAGTTCAGTGCAACGTCACCTACTCTGGGGGATACCAATCCAGGAATGAATCCACTATAATAGCTCTAGTTCAAAGCCCTCGACCAACACCCGGTACTTGACTTATCACCTAGACACTACCCGTGCAATCCTACCTAAGAACCTCTTAGATAATGAGACCCCGTCCCAAATTCCCTCTAACAACACATACCATGTTGCTGTCAATAATAATAATCAGGATGGAGACACTCTCCTAAAAACTAGACCACACTCTTGCTTAAAAGCTTATGAGTGAATCACACACACTAACTCCGTGCTTCAAAGCTTAGGAGTAGCTTACAATAAACAACACAAACACAGTCCTAAACTTGCATCAGATTGACACAAGAAAGGCTGACAAAAGACACAAACTCTAAACCCTAAAAACTCACACTTTGTAAAGAACACGGTTTAGAATACATGAGTTGTAAAGGCTTGAGGCTTCACATATTTATAGTCTTCAATTGTCTTGATGTCCAAGTTAGGTCTTCAGACATGTACAGCTGTAGGAATTTCGGCCCAACCCTAAATTAATTTCAAAAATATAATTTGTTTGTTTCATGTTGTACCAAACAAAAAAAAACGCCAAAAATATAATATAATTATATTTTTGTTTTAAATAACATTCCTTCAGCCGACTTCAATAAAACTTGCTGAGCAAGGCTCGTTTTGCCCAGACGCACGTGCCTGAATATATAATTGAAGCAAATCTTGACTCAGATTTGAAATAAAAATTCTGCACGAAAACAGAGCTTCAGTATGCTGTACTATAATGCTACAGCATCTCAGTCCAGCATCTGGCTGGTTGACTTTTGCAAAATGTAGCCAATCAAAACACCAACAATCTCCCCCTTTGGCAAATTTTGGCTAAAACAACCTTAGGCCAGTGCATAGAGAGATACAGTCTAAACTTTCCTTCGAGTCAACATAAGCACACAACTAGGAAAGAAAGTAGAACGATGCTAAGCTATTTAAACTTTACTTCGAGTCAACATACGCACACAACTAGGAAAGAGAGTAAAGAAATTCATCAGATGAATAGATAGCTAGCACGTAAGCATCAGAGGCATGCAACAGCGGAACATAACACATCTTAGCCTCAAAGTACAGATAGAGAGAAATAAACTCTCACATAGTGGATTCAAGATAGGAGAAATAAACTCCTTAATAATTAAGCAACGCCACAGAGAATAGGAAAAATAAATTCCTATGTAAACATGCATATCATAAGTAGTAGAAAAGTAAATTCTACCTACTCCCCCTCAATATATGCATAAACTTCACTCCCCCTCAAAACTTGCATATCACATAGAACAGACATGATATACTAGATGCTATAGCATTATGCATCACCTCATGCACAACTATTACTCCCCCTTTTTAGCCATAAATTCTGACAAATAAAGTCAGTATCACATAGTAGGAGCAGAACTTCCACAGAGTTATCAGATCATAGAGAAACATAGAGTGTAGAGAGAATCAGAGCATAGGAACTCATAAAGTGCATATGACAGACCATCAGGGCATAGAAAACCTGGAGTATCGGACCCAAAGACATGGATTATGCATGTTACAATCCAGAGAGCATCAGGGCGTAGCCCAACAAATTAAAATCCAAAAGGACATGCAAATAAAGCATAAACAGGTCTCATAGAAGGACTTGCATCAGAGTCCTCCTCCTCTACCTCAGTATCACCACCTGTATTATCATCGAGAATACCAGGATTGACATTGGAAAACACCTTGAGGTCAACAGTCATTTGCTTCCTAGGCAAAACATCAGTTTGACTGGTTGACAGATGATGCAGCATAGTCTGCAGCATGTGTACCCTCAAACAGTCTAAGATCAAAAGACAAATCACAACCTATCTTAATAGGAACACCAGCCTTAGTACAAATGTCAGGATGTTGAGCTAGAATAATTTCACACATCAGTGTAGGAAAGACTATAGACATCTTCGCAGTACATGACTTACCATGCAGAACAGTTTCATCAAGAATATAAGAACCAAAGGCAAAAGGTGATCTGGTCCCTACAACATATATAAACCTAGCCAAACCTGTAGCCACAATATTGGAATGAGTAGTTGGAGCCCAGTTGCAGTTTTCATCAATCTAGCTGCATTAATCAAATCAACAAGCTTTTGGCATTAAAAAAACTTCACTTAAATTCCTTTCCACAGCAAGCCTTCTTTTTATCACAAATTTCCACCTGTCAACATTTTCAAAACGATGAAAGGAAATGTTGTCAATGGGTACAGGGGATACATCTTGAGGGATCCTCTTTTTCTTCACAGACTTCTTTGAGGATGCTGCAGGCGATGCAGTAGCATGTTGGTCTTCCTCAAACATTGAATCACTAGAGGAAATAGTCTTCCTCCTCAAAAGCTTCTTCTTTGGCTTAGAGGGCCTAGTAATCTTACTCCACTGTCTTTTAAGACCATAGATTTTCTTTTCCTTGGCAGTCTTGAAAGGAACATTAGAAACAGCTACACCTTTACCAACATTGCTCCTTAACCTCCTAGTACTAGAAGCAGGAGTCATCTCAGTAAGGTTGAGATTGTCCACATAAATAACATTTGAATCTTTCTCAGCAGATTCATCAACATTCAAAGGAACAAACATAGTTTTACCACTATTATCAACATAAGGGATCACATAGATATCATGAACAAAAACATTATCAGTAGTAGTTGCTTCAGAACCCTTTTCTTTGTCAGGAACAATAACATCATCTGGAGACTCGGGTATCACGATGTTATCCAAATTTTCCCGTGCTGTAGATGTTGTAGCATCATGTGCAGCATCCTTCTCAGGAACACTCTTCTTGACATGTTCCAACACAGAGTCATCTTTGACCTCAGTTGGAGCGCTAATATCATTACCAACAAATGTTAAACACAGCAGGGGAGAACACCACATAACTTTCTCTGACAAATACTTTCTCACCACAAGAAACATCCTTATCATCAATAAACACAAAATTCTTACCAAATCTTCAGATGTTTCAACATTACCTATAACAGCGTGCATTACTAAATAAATTGAAAAGAGAACTGCACGCCACACTAGCAATAATTGCTATAACTCTTCAGATAGGTAAATACCAAGTTTGCCTCGCAATTTTTCAAATTGAACCGCATCTAGAGCCTTAGTAAAAATGTCAGCGAACTGTTCTTTAGTGGCAATATGCCCAAGAGTCACAATACCTTCTTCAACTAGATCTCTGATAAAATGGTGCCTAATATCAATATGCTTCGTCCTACTATGTTGGATAGGATTCTTTGAAATATTGATTGCACTAAGGTTATCACAGTACAATGCCATAGCATCTTGTACCACATTGTACTCCAGCAACTTTTTTTTCATCCATAATAGCTGGGAGCAGCTACTACCAACAGCTATGTACTCTGCTTCAGCTGTAGATAAGGACACACAGTTCTGTTTCTTGCTGAACCAAGATATTAGATTGTTGCCTAAAAAGAAACAAGCTCCTGAGGTGCATTTTCTATCATCTGCACAACCTGCCCAATCAGCATCACAATACCCCTCTAGCATAGACTTGTTCTTGTAGACCCACTTGGTACCAATCACATTAGTAGTTTCTGGTCTAGGAACTAAGTTCCAAACTTCATTCTTCTTGAACTGATTTAGCTCTTCTTGCATAGCATTTATCCAAAACTCATCAGTGAGGGCTTCCATCACATTTTTGGGTTCAAACTTAGAAACAAAACAAGCATTAGGAACTAAGTCAAGTGTCCTTCTAGTAGTAATTCCATGATTAGGATTACCAATAATCAGATCTGTAGGATGATTCTTTTGAGTACGAATGGATGACCCTTTCTTTGAAGTAGCAAAGATTGGTTCAGGTGTAGTAATCTCTGTATCATTCTTGAATTCCTCAATAGTTTCAGAATCTATACTACCTGGGATAGATGTTGTAGCATCTTCTGTATCATCTTTCACAACTTTACTTGAAATATCATCTATTACTACATTTATAGATTCCATCATGGTTTTGGTTCTGTAGTTATATACTCTGTAGACTCTGCTATTTGTTGAGTATCCCAAGAATATGTCTTCATCACTTTTAGGGTCCATTTTGGTTCTTGGTTCTCTATCAGACAAGATGTAGCATTTACTACCAAACACATGGAAGTGCTTAACAGTAGGTTTCCTTTCTTTCCATAATTCGTACAGAGTAGTTATAGTTCCAGATCTCAGGGTGACACGATTATGGATATAACAGGCAGTATTCATAGCTTCTGCCCAAAAACCATGTGAAAGCTTCTTTGCATGTAACATTACCCTTGCAGACTCTTGTATAGTTCTATTTTTCCTTTCTACTACACCATTTTGTTGTGGTGTAATGAGAGATGAGAATTCATGTATGATGCCTTCAGAGGCACAGAAGTCAGAGAACCTGGAGTTTTCAAACTCCTTACCATGATCACTCCTGATCCTTAATACAACATTGTTTTTCTCTCTTTGAAGTAGAATACATAGATCTTTGAATACGTCAAAGGTCTCTGATTTCTTTCCAATAAAATTTATCCAGGTATATCTAGAGAAATCATTTACAACAACATAGGCATACCTTTTTCCTCCTAAGCTTTCAGTTTGCATAGGTTCCATCAAATCCATGTGTAGAAGCTCAAGAACTCTGGTAGTGGTAAGATGCTGCAGCTTTGGATGTGGCTTCTTGGTTTGTTTTCCAATTTGACATTCACCACAAATGCTTCCTTCTTCGATCTTGAGATTTTGCAAGCCCTTGATGGCTTCTTCAGGTATAGCTTTCTTCATGCTTCTTAGGTTGAGATGACCAAGTTTTTGGTGCCACAATTTTATTTCATCTTCTTTCGTGATTAAGCATGTCGACACATTTGCCTCTTCTTGGGGAACCCATAAGTAGCAGTTGTCTTTTGATCTGACGCCCCTCATCAAAATTTCACCCTCATCATTTGTAACCAAACATTCAGACTTGGTAAAGTTTACCTTCATCCCTTGGTCGCATAATTGACTGATGCTTATTAAATTTGCAGTCAATCCTTTTACTAACAACACATTGCTTAGTTTAGGCAAGCTATTACTGTTGAGCTCCCCTATACCAACAATTTCTCCTTTAGTACCATTACCACAAGTTACGAAACTAGTTGAGTAAGACTTTAAATCAACAAGAAATTTTCCAATTCCGGTCATGTGTCTTGAACAACCACTATCGAAATACCAGTCTTCCCTTGATGAAGCTCTAAGTGATGTGTGAGCAACCAGAGCAGTAATCTTCTTCTCAAGTTGAGTACCATCACTGGTCTTCACATTCTTACCTTTAGGTTTCCATTCTTGTTGAGTGGAGGCAGTTGTGGAAACTGGTTTAGGCTGATGATGCCTGTTAGGGTATCCAAACAATTTGTAACAAAAAGGTCTTATATGCCCTTTTCTACCACAGTAGTGACATATCCAAGAGTGATGTTTTCTTTTGTTCTTTGACAAGGGATGCTGCTTATGATGCTGTAGCATCTGTTGAGGCATCTTTTGCTTATGAGTTTCTTTTGGATGCATGTACGTGAGATCTGAGCTGTAACCTTTGTGTTTGTTGACATTCTCATAACTAAGCCCAATATGTTTAGGCTTTAGAACATTTTTCTCTAAGATTTCTTCTAGTTGACCATCAGCTTTATGAAGTTTATCAAGATGATCATCATCTTTATACAACATGTCAGAGAATTTTCTCAAACGCCAAATGTCAGCATTTAATTTTTCAATGACTTCCTTAGCTCCATCAAGATCAGAGGATAAATAATTTACCTTCTTCTGGAGCTCATCCATCTTTGATATATTTTCAAATTTTTCTGCCTTCAATTGATTGATGGTTACCTTTTGTTTCTCAATGACTCTGCATATTTCTCCACTCTTGAGGCAGAGTTCTTTGTAAGAATCAGCAAGTTCTTCGTAGGTTACCTCTCCATCACAAGATTCTGTATCAGATGTAATAGTACCTGTTAAGACTGAGATATGTTTGGCAGTCACAGATGCTGTATCATCTTCTGAGTCATCATCATCAGACCAACTGACAGTTAGTCCTTTTTTCGTTCTTTTCTGATATGTTGGACATTCAGGTCTGATGTGACCATATCCCTCGCATTCATGACATTGAATATTCTTGTTTAAGCTTGACTTTTCATCACTCTTAGGTTTTCTTTGATTCACAATGATGCGCATAGTGCCTGGAGCATCATTCTTAGAATTTGGTCTGGGTCTTTTGTCCATTTGTTTTAGAACTTTGTTGAACTGTTTTCCCAGCAACTCCATAGCTTCAGAGATACTTTCATTAGATTCTTCTTCATCCTCCAGTTCTTCTTCATTATTTTTAGATGAGAAGGCAATGCTCTTATTTTTCTTTTCACTTCTTCCATTTGCAACACTTTCATAAGTTTGGAGTGATCCAACCAGTTCATCCAGCTTCATCTGAGATATGTTTTTGGCTTCTTCCATAGCTGTGACTTTCATATCAAATTTCTTTGGAAGTGATCTAAGCATTTTTCTTACTAACTTTTCTTCGGGAATTTTCTCCCCCAAAGCATCAAATTGATTATCATAGTCTAGAATAGTCATATGAAAATCTTGAATTGTTTCCTCCTCCTTCATGCGTAAATTTTCAAACTGAGTAGTAAGAATCTGTAATTTAGACATTTTTACCTGAGGAGTACCTTCATGAACAGTTTCAAGAATCTTCCAAGCTTCCTTTGCTGAGACACATTTTTTGATCAGTTTGAAGATGTGTTTGTCTACCCCATTGTATAATGCATATAATGCTTTTGAGTTTCCCAAAGCAAGCTCATCCTCTTCTTTAGACCAGTCCTCCTCAGCTTTTAGTTCAAGTGTTGGCTTTCCATCCTTGTCCATGACCACAGGGGGGTCCCATCCTTTCAGAACAGCCTTCCAAGTTTTGCTATCCATAGATTTTAGGAAAGCAATCATGCGTGATTTCCAATAATCATAGTTGGAGACACCAACTAGAAGCGATGGTCTGCTTACAAGTCCTCCTTCTTTTTCCATGTTGCCAGACATTCTCCCTGGAGCTCACCCTATAACCAGAAAGGGTGCCTGCTCTGATGCCAATTGAAATCTGGCACGCAGTGAACACAATGCTGCACAAGATGCTATAGCACACGTTGCAGCAAGACAGTCGCAGAACACAGTAAATAAATAAAAAATTGCAGAATAATAAATAAGACAGGTAATTGTTAACCCAGTTCAGTGCAACGTCACCTACTCTGGGGGATACCAATCCAGGAATGAATCCACTATAATAGCTCTAGTTCAAAGCCCTCGACCAACACCCGGTACTTGACTTATCACCTAGACACTACCCGTGCAATCCTACCTAAGAACCTCTTAGATAATGAGACCCCGTCCCAAATTCCCTCTAACAACACATACCATGTTGCTGTCAATAATAATAATCAGGATGGAGACACTCTCCTAAAAACTAGACCACACTCTTGCTTAAAAGCTTATGAGTGAATCACACACACTAACTCCGTGCTTCAAAGCTTAGGAGTAGCTTACAATAAACAACACAAACACAGTCCTAAACTTGCATCAGATTGACACAAGAAAGGCTGACAAAAGACACAAACTCTAAACCCTAAAAACTCACACTTTGTAAAGAACACGGTTTAGAATACATGAGTTGTAAAGGCTTGAGGCTTCACATATTTATAGTCTTCAATTGTCTTGATGTCCAAGTTAGGTCTTCAGACATGTACAGCTGTAGGAATTTCGGCCCAACCCTAAATTAATTTCAAAAATATAATTTGTTTGTTTCATGTTGTACCAAACAAAAAAAAACGCCAAAAATATAATATAATTATATTTTTGTTTTAAATAACATTCCTTCAGCCGACTTCAATAAAACTTGCTGAGCAAGGCTCGTTTTGCCCAGACGCACGTGCCTGAATATATAATTGAAGCAAATCTTGACTCAGATTTGAAATAAAAATTCTGCACGAAAACAGAGCTTCAGTATGCTGTACTATAATGCTACAGCATCTCAGTCCAGCATCTGGCTGGTTGACTTTTGCAAAATGTAGCCAATCAAAACACCAACATTGATTATGTTATCTAACTCTCCGTTTTGTGTATTTGACTGGTTTGGGACCAGATTTCACAGGTTATATGTTTATCGGTGTTGAGTCGTCGGTGAAGCTTCGCTCTGATTGTGACACGGGAAAAGGGTTTTATATTGTATATAAAGTCTATTGTCAAGGGTGTTTTGTATAATCAATAAATACATTATTTAATTCAAAGATTTGTATAAACAAGCATTTTACTAATTAACTACATTAGTATTATTTTGGTAGAGGAGTGTAATACCTAGAACTAATATTCCATAAATTAAATCGTAATTTTCTGTTGCGTATTTTGAAAAAGATTTAATAAAAGTAGAATTACTTAAATAATGGGTTCGGGTGTTACAATTGGTATCAGAGCCCCGTTGTCTTCGGACTATGTGGGTTATGTGTCGATCAGAGCAGGTCTGTGCAGTCAGACCAAGTGAGTATTGTGTGTCAGTTGTGTTTGTCTAACAATTTTGTTGTGTTTGTTTCATGAATTTACTTTGTGTTGTTTATTCATGAATTATGAGTGATGTGAATTGGATTAAATTATCCATTCTTTTTGTGAGTAGTTGTGTGAGTGTTTTACTTCTATGTTTATAATAGTTGTATATGCTTAGAGTTTAACCTTTGTGTAGTTTAAACTTGGTTGATTGATGCTTATTTGCTAATTGTTGACGATCCGGCATGATATAAAACTGCATGTGATGATCCGACATGATATAAAACTGCATGTGACGATCCGGCATGATATAAAACTGCATGTGGTAATGATTTGAAATAATTTTAAAATAAAAAAAAACTAATGTTATTTTCTTGATGATCAAGATTTTGGTGTAAATATAGAGTTATTTTCTTTGAGTAAGTGAAAATTAAATTTTCAAAATGGTGAGAAGATTAGGATATTAATGTGTCCTAGTATGTGTTTGTTATATGTTTTGTTTATAACATGTGTTAGATGATTACTAGGAACTTGAATTGCTATGCGTTCTATGAGTAAAATACACGAAGATCTTATAAGTCTATGTTGTGATTGTTGATGCATGATTCTAATTGTACTTTCAAGTCTGTAATGATGTTATATGCTTGAAGTTTTGGATTTTGTGGATCGGTGAGTCGAGAAAACGAGATTTTAGTGGGCGTAAGTTCAGAACCGTAGCAGAGCACCCAGATTTTGGATGTGCTCGGTAGGCGAAGGATGAACCTCGCTGAATCTCGCAAAGTCTCACTAAATCCTGAGGAAGTCCTGACTTGTCTCGCCGGGAGCTCGCTAGCTTTTGCTAAGTGGGGGAGCCAGACAAGAATTTTATTTTGTTGATGTCTTGTCCTAAGTTGATTAGATGTGAGATTCTTGTCTTCTTGTGTTTGTTAGGACTAGAATAAATGTGAATATGAATTGTTGCTATGCAATATTCATTTTCTTGTGTTGTTTTCATTTCCTAACTTTGAAAAGTGAGGGAAGTATAGGTTACTTGCATGCTTGCATGATTTTGTGTAAGTGTTTAGGTATCGTGGGTTAGGTTTTGTCCCCTGTATGCGACGTGCGTGTAAACGATGTCGATACTAGCTTCTTTTGGGAAGAATATGTTTAGAGACGATATAACCGTTAGGTGTAAGCACCGAGAGTTCTAGTGGAAGAGTGTAGGTGGGTTTGAGATAAGTGGGGGATAAGATTGCATCCCTCCGAGATGTTTCGAATGTGAGAAGATGAGATGAGTAGAGATGTTCTTGAAGCGGAATATTCAGGAATGGGTGACGTTGTTCGATTGTTCATCATTTTTATTTAATTTTTCAATCAGTTTTAGACTTTATTTTAATTAATTTTTTTAGTTTATTATAATTTTAATCACTTTTGTGTAGAAATTTAGTTCATCCAATAACTAGAGAAAATAGTTTGATTTGTGTTGATTTTTCCCTAACCAGACAATTCTTGGAGTATTATTATATTTTTGTGTGTTATCAGGTACACCCTTAGTATTTGAAGTGAAATAGTGTCCAAGGAATTTCGGAAAGTCAACTATGAGAGTTAGTGATTCAAGCAAGAAGTTTGGAAAAAATTAATCAAATCAATCACGCCCAGGCGCCACTCTGCCACGCCTAGGCGCAGTTCTACTCACTTCAACATGGTTCAACACTGACTTGTCACGCCCAGGCGCCACTCTGCCACGCCTAGGCGCAGTTCTGCTCACTTCAACATGGTTCAACACTGACTTGTCACGCCCAGGCGCCACTCTGCCACGCCCAGGCGTAGCTCTGATTTTCACTTGCCACGTCAGCCACGCCCAGGCGCAATCTGCTACGCCCAGGCGCAGATCCAGCATTTTTGAAGTCTATATAAGCCCAAAAGTCATATTTTATTAGGGTTCAGAGATTTTTACATAGAATTGAGAGAAACACTTTGCTAGGGTTTGAGAGGAGCCGCCGTTCAACAACAATCATTGGAGTTGAAGCTTCTCAACATCGATCTTATGTGTAATTCTTTTCACTTTTTTTGATTCTTTGTAATTCTTCATGAGTAACTAAATTCTCTATTGTTAGGGATGAGTTGAATTTGGACGAAAACTCTGTTATGATTTGATACTATCTATTTGAATGAATTTAAGTATGTTGTTTATGTAATCTCCGTTCTTAATGCTTTTTATTACTTGATCACTTTTAAATTGATTTACGATTCACGATTTGAAACGAGAGTGGAATTTGTGAATGCTTGAGATTACATATTCTTGCCTTTGTAGTCTAGAGATGGATGCAAACCCTTGAAATCATTATAATTTCTGATATTCATATGCTTATTCTTAATTTTAAATTCACTAAGAGATTAGGGGTTATCTTAAGAATAAAGGTTTAATCACTAAAAGATTAGGATTAAACAATCTAGGAAATTGGTAACAACATCTTGAATGAATTCAATATTAGGATCAAATTAATAATATAGAGTTACACTACAAGGAAGTTGGAAAGCGGCGTCCATTGAAAAAAACCGTTAGCGTCGGTTTAAACCGTCGCTAAATGCTTACTGCAGCGGTTGAGCGTCCGCTGCAACAAGCGGCGTCGCTAGGTCATACAGCGACGGTTATAGCAAACCGTCGGAATAACCGCCGGTAGGATGTTAGCGTCGGTTTTATGGTATTTACGGCTGTCGTAACCGCCACTTTTTGAATTTATTATTCCAGTTTTTTGAGCTTTTAGCGTCGGTTAAAACCGCCGCTATTTGTTTTTTTTTTTGTTTCCCTAATTTTTTAAATGTTGTTTTGTTTAAACCAATTTTTTTTCTTTACTCCTAATTATTGATCATCAATGGAAAAATAATATTGACCAAAATATAGAAAAATAACATGCATTCAAAATAAAATAACTATTCAAATTTAAATGGAATTTCATACATTAAATTCGAATACAAATGAGCTCCAGTAGCTTTACATACATAGTGCAAAAATTCAGCATAACAATCTATATGCATGACTACTTTAAGTATCAAAATACTAAGTTTGCTAATGGTTCAAACTTAATAACAAACAAAGCAAAATTATGATATCTAAGTATCTATTCTTCTTTGGTAAACACTAAAATTAAAAATATGCATCTCCATGACCTGCTTCATTTCCCATATGCAACTCCATGACTACTAGCTTTGTGACAATATGACGAGCACCTCATATTTGTTGGTGAAGTTGAATACCAGTAATGGAAACCTCAACCTAACTTATCCAGTTCACATAAAATCAGAAGTATGAGATAAAAATCTAGCCAATAAGAAAAATGAAAAATACTTATAGTCATGAAGTCACCAACATATTTAGCCAAAAGATCAGTTTTCTTTCTACCTGCAAATGTCAAAGAATATGAAACAATAAATACTATAGGCATCACTAATGTGCAATGATGCCAAAAGAAATATATGCAAATGCCTACCAATTTTATTAGCAGCTCAAGGGAAATGAAGATATTATTTTGATTTAGTGCCTCCTTAAAGCTATTACTTGTAGCGGTTATTGCTTGTAACACATTAACTCACATAAAACGTCTTCTTATAGATCCCAAACCTCTCGTTGTCACCTGAAAATGAAAAAAATAGAAAGCCAACTAAATATTAGCAACCCGTGTCAAATTGGACTTTCATTTTTAAGCAAATTAGATCATTTCTTTTGTATAGGCATTTGTATAATACGTAAGGCTACCAAAATTCTTCCAGCCAAATTTGAAATTAAGATTGAAAGGAGTGTACCTTAGAGCTTAATCCTCTGGCTTAGGAATCTCCAAAGAGAGAGTCCAACTAATCAGCGTAAACTTGTTTCCATATCTAGAATAGAGAAAATGGATCCAAGCCAAACAAAATTATTTATCAATGAAAATAAGAACACAACAAAACACTGTGTTCAGTTGTGTGTGTATATGGAGGGAGAGAGAGAGGGGGGTTACATGGGGAGTCAACCACTGACCTGATACCGTCATAGCGAGAAAAGTTCAAAGATGATTCAGGTAAAGCAAGACATGACAAAATCTGGACTGTGAGTAAATAAGACAATAATGCTTGACCTACTTTTGAGATTTAAAGAACAGTGATCAAGACATGACAAAATCGATGAAAATAAATGTTAGTTTAGGAAGAAATAAAAAGATAGATGCTTATTTCTATCTCAGAAGATTTAAACAGTAGAACAATTAAATGTGGAAGACAATTCATATTTCAATAGTGAAAACAAAACATTAAGCTCAAAGAAAGAACTAGCACATACTGATGGGATCTTATTTTCTTGTAGAAATGCAATTGAAACTTCAGCATGGTTTATGATAAACTCCACAGCATAAGGACCTGTTAAGCATAAACAAATGTTAAATAAAGTCATTAAACTATCCTCTTGTTTTTGACCAAAGCTTCTTCAGAGGATATGTTTGAAATGATAAAACAAATCACATTGTGTTGTTTGGATTAACTTATTTGAGGTTTTCTACTATCATAAGTATTTACGAGACTTTTTGTGTCTTTGTGAGAGCTTAATTATGGAAGAAACTTATGACATGTTCATAAGTTGTTTTTAGTTTATTTCTATAAACTCTTCAAGATAGCTTATATATGAATATAATTTGAGTTTATTTATCTTTTACTATAAACTAGCTTATACGTAAGAACTTATATGGTAATTGCTTAATTAAGATTTTAATCCAAACAAGGCCGAGAAGGAAGAAAAGACATACCAAGAGTGTCATCTAATGGAACATAAGTTACTGCAAAGCCATTGCAAGCCTGCAAAATGGCAAAACCAATCAGGTGAAGTCTTATTACAATAATTAACAAGAATGATTATACAATTACATACAAAGTACTATACCTCCATTGCAACTCACAGGCCTTCCAAGCATTTGGTTGTTGGGGTTCCTCTTGCCAGAATCACTCTTCTAAGAATCAGTTCCAAAATTTGAAGCAAATCTTGCATAAAGCTGTCTCAACTTAACATGCAGCAACCTTGTCAAATTTTTCAAATTCAAAGTGAAAATTCATTTAAAACTATTAAGAATCTAATAAGGAGCATATACAAAGAGGAACAATGCCATGGTGACTGGAACTATAAATAATCACTTTTTGCAATACACACGCCAAACTTATAAAAATCTTTCATTTGGAGAAACTGAAAAGGTGTAATCCCAAACACAACACTCCATCATCATGATTCAACCCCTAATTCAAATTCACTCCAACAAACACATCAAAATCAGAGTTCATAGATGTTCATAAATATTACGCTTTAGCAATTAACCGATGCAAGTTTAGAAACAACATAAATAGGGGTTTAGAAATCTTGTTACACAACTAGAAACAAAAGCAAAAAATAGTAAACACCAATATAAGAACAAAGTGACAAAATCAAGCAAAAGTTAGTACAAACAAAATGCAACTGTTAGAAATCAAGCAATCATAGAAAACCCACATATAGGTGGTTCGAATAACTACGTATATGCACAAAATCACAATGAAATCAACCAACTCACTATTTACAATGAAAACAAAATCAGAGAAAGCAGAGAGCGTTGAGAAGACATAATGAATCGAAATTTCGAAGTTAAGCAAACCGTGAGATAGGGAAATTTCGAAATTTATTAGGGATTCAAGGTGTGTGAAGAGAGAAATCGAAGATCTGAGGCATGAAGTGATTTGGGTTTGACGAACTGAAATCGATTTGGGTTCGAAGAGTACAGATCTGAGACGAGAAGGAAAACTGAAATCGATTAGGGATTTGGGTTAATGAAGTGTTTGGGTTTGGGTAGATTAAAGAGATAAGATGCAAAAAGGGGAAAAATGCGACGGCGGAAAGGAACTGCTACAGTAACTGCCACAAAAGGGAAAAGCGACGACGGCTAGAATGCAACCGCTGCAGTTTGCCTGTCGTGATATTCCTTTTTTCTTGTAGTGTTAGAACCCAAAGGATACTCATCCCTGAGATTTTTATTATTATCAAATTTCAAAGTAATTTTCGTTGTTATTATTATTGCTATTGCAACCAAACAAACTGAAACCTTTTGTTCAATCGAGTAAAAATCACAATTCAATAGTATAACGCGATCCTTGAGTTCGACACTCGGTCTTACAGTTTTAAATATATTACTAGCACGATTTCGTACACTTGTGAAATACGCCATCATTGTTCGAAGTGGAATGAATGGGAGCAACAAGTTGTGAGAAACTACTAGAAGAGAAGGTTTCAGACCAAGTGTTTCGCCGTAGGGGCGTTAGTGAGATTGGTTAAGTGAGATGAAGAGTATTCGGAACGGTTGGAGATTGTGTGTTGCACTAAAAGTATGAAGGCATCATTTTTTTTGGACCAAGGTTGAAGTACCTGTTTGATCGGAAGGAGTCGAATATGAGGAAGAGGAAGTGATTAGGATTCTTGAGGGGCGATGATTTTGAAGTAAGTTGTCATCCAAGTGGATCGGATGTTGTAGCGGATGCTTAAGTAAGAAGTTTTACGTGAGTCGTGCATATGGTAGTAGGTTGAATTTGTTGAACAATTCGGAGTTTTAAGCCTAGTGTGCGAGGTGATTTCTAGAAGAGGTTTGAGAAGCTTAGAGAAATAGACGTGAAGATTAGTGAACCGTTAGTGTTAATTAATCAAGGAAAAAGAAGTGAATTCTCAAATGAGATTCGAATGGAATTAAGAGGCATTGTGATAGGATGAGTATGATTGTCGAATCATTGGAAGTAAGGATTGTATGAATAATCGAGTTTGTTCGAAGATGGAAGTAGGATAACGATTCGAAGGATTTTGTGATAGTCTTGTCGAAGAAAGAGTAATTGGATTTGGATAATGACCGGACAATTGGTGTCACATGTTGAACGAGAACGTAGAGTCTTGGAGGTTGAGATGAAGCTAAGTGAGTAGTAACGTCTTAGAATGATTAGAAATAATAAAGTTAGCTGTTGAAGAACGTGCAGAGAATGAGTAATAGGAGGTCATGTTGGAAGTGACTTGTGTTAGGTGAGAGTTTGCGAAAAGGATTACCACACATATGAGTAGATGTTGTGTTTGAGCACATATAGTAATGAGTTGAAGGCGATGCCTAAGGTAAGTGTCGGAGAGCATTTTGTAGTGCCACAAGATAAGAGTGAGTAAGTATTTACTAGGAAATTTGAATTCATGGATTGGAAGAGTTGGTAGAGACTAGTGTTGTTAAATGCATCGTAGTAGTTGGTGTAGTATGATATTATTGTGGACGACGGAACGATAGTGATTCGAGGAATAAACTTAAGATGTATTTTGGACGAGAATTTTTGGAAATTTTCTAGAAATGTCATGTTGGGAGTAGACAGGGAGTCATTAGTAAGAATACTAAGACAAAGAGTTGATATTGGAAAGGCCTTGTACCTTATATTAGAATTTAATGGATAAAGTTAGATCGTATGACGAGTATTGGAGTTTTTGAGGATTAAATTCATGAGTTTAATTTTGGCATCGAATGTACTAAGGAAGAGTTTAAAGATAGCTATCCATAGAGAGATGATGATTGGTAGAGGTCGAAGGTGAATAAGAAGTCGATGAGTGAATAAACAGATAAGAGTATGCTTGTTGCAATGCTAGATGATGGGGAACTTGGATTGATGGATTGTGGGCGAATTGAAGATGTTGTTTTGGAATCAACGAAATAGAAGTTATGATTGTTTGGAGAACCAAATTTAGGCAGTAGCCTAATTTTGAAGTAGCGAATTGCTAAGGGATTAAGGAGAAGTGGTATTGGAAAATGTTGCGTTGAGGAATGCAAATGTTGGTTGAGAGATTACTTGGGAATAGAATAGTCGTATTGAGATTTGACTCAATGATTGGAGATATGTGAGAAAAGGAATTTGACGGTTAGAAACGATAATTTCTAGGATGTGTCAAGGAAGATTTGAGAATGTTGGTCATCAAGTGAATGTTAGAATTGAATTATCGAGTGATATGTTTGGAATAAGATCCGATATGAATAAGTTATGTAACACGGTTAAGTGATTCATGAGGGAATCAGAGACTTATAGGATTTGGGGTAACGTTGTGAGGTCGTAGAATGTGAGTCTATGGATGTTTCGTGCGAAGTGGATGTTTTAGCGGTTTGATAAGAATGATTTATGCCGATATCATGATTGTTGACTATCTATCGACAAATTGAGGAACTAGCCGTCCTTGATCTCTTGTTGATAAATAGGCAAAAATTGTGTTGGATGGGATAAACTAATTTTGTCAAACTTAGTGATGTGTAGCGTTTTATTGGAGGGTCGGATAAAGGAGTTATCCGGAGTTGTTTTAGTCGCGTAATTTTCGAGGGCGAAAATCTTTTAAGTGAGGGAGAGTTGTAACGACCCAAATTTATTATTCACTATTTAAGTGTTTAATTATTTGGTGACGTGATTTTAAGTAAGATAATAACTTTAAGTTATTTATCGAGAGTTTTAGTTAACGCGCGAGTTAGTGAGAGTTAACGAGAGTTGGGTCAAGTTAGTGGGCTTGAGGCCCAATGAACCTTGTCTCATGAGAGGGGGGCGCTATTTATAGCCCTTAGAGAGAGAAAGTGTCACATTTTGTGATTTTGAAGAGGAGGAAGAGAGAAGGGAGAGCAAGAGGAGAGCTAGGGCAAGCTTGAGCTAGAGGGATCAAGAGCAAATTGTCGAGCTTTCGTCGGATTAAGGTACGAGAGTTAGATTGCATATTCATGAGTGGTCATAAAGAGGGGAGGATGTGGATTCCTCCATTCCCAAACTCTTTCACTCATTTTCGTTTTGGGTTGAGGGATCTTTTCTAAACAAAAGTGAATTATAATGATTAAAACATGTTTAATATACTTTTAACATGTAGTAAGAACGAATTTGTGGGGTGAAATTGGGTATTTGTTTATGTTTGAGCAAGATTTGTGTGTTCTTGAGCTTTTTGTTCAAAAGTGGTAAATTACTACTTTTTCGATGTATATGTTGTAGATCGGTGAAATGAACCGTCCTTTTATGTTCATATATGTGTTGTGTACTTGAATATAAACTTATTTGGGGTTTATACCATGAAAAATGGGATTTTTGGGTGAATTTGGGTAAAAAACGCAAGGTTTGAACATCCCGGACAGGAGGCCTTTGCCACTGCTCGCCACGGCTCGCCAGGACCAAATGGTCCACTAGTGTGGTTCACCACAGCTCGCCAGGCCTTCGCTCAGCGAACAGGGCAGGTTCGCTATAGCTCGCTACTGTTTGCTCAGCGAACTGCACTGGACAACAACTTTTTGTTAACTGTTTTAAGTGCATTACGGCACTTGTAATATGTGAGTGGGGTGTTCTAACATACAATTAGGTGTTTATAACCATGATTAATTGTATTGTGATGAATTGTTGATTATATTTGTGGAATATGATTGTTTTTATTGTGTTGATGATTTTTGTTTAAATGTCAAAAGAAGTATATTAAGGAGTTAATCAACTTAATAAAGAAGGATATTAGGATTATGTTATTCTAATAAAGAAGGATATCGAATTATGTTATTCGATAAAGACGTATATTAAGGTATAATGTTATCTTAATAAAGACGAAATTTTGGATATTGCTCCACATTTATAAATGATGAGCTTAATGCTAAATGTGATTGTTGATTTTAGAATATTCATGAAAACATACATGCATTCATGAATTATATTAGGGATATTGGATATTCCAATAAAGAAGGATATCAGATTATATTTATCCGATAAAGAAGGATATTAGAGGTGAGATACTCTAATAAAGACGATGGTACCACATGCATTAGATATGTCTAGGATGACATGGCATGAAGTTGAAGCATTAGAATGCATTAGGATATATGTGCAATTATGTGATAATTGGTATGTGACGCATAATTTTGGCTAAGTGTGCTAATTGTTATTCGATCGATTGATGTTTGATTATAGTGGTATTGAAACTTATAATTGAATGGTGAATAGTGATGTATATTTATGGTTTATGAATATGTGTGAATCGTGATGTAGTGTTTAAGTATTGTTTACTTACACTGTATATTTGATTATGTTATCTAACTCTCCATTTTGTGTATTTGACTGGTTTGGGACCAGATTTCACAGGTTATATGTTTATCGGTGTTGAGTCGTCTGTGAAGCTCCGCTATGATTGTGACACGGGAAAAGGGTTTTATATTGTATATAAAGTTATTGTCTAGGGTGTTTTGTATAATCAATAAATACATTATTTAATTCAAAGATTTGTATAAACAAGCATTTTACTAATTAACTACATTAGTATTATTTTGGTAGAGGAGTGTAATACCTAGAACTAATATTCCATAAATTAAATCGTAATTTTCCGTTGGGTATTTTGAAAAAGATTTAATAAAGGTAGAATTACTTAAATAATGGGTTCGGGTGTTACAAGATGCAGCAAGGGAGATACACCAAAACAGTGAGATGCTGCGACGGAGAGACACAAGAACGACGACAAGACGGTGGGTGAAGTAGATGGGATGAAGAAAGTCGCCGCTAGAATTGCCAAAGAGGGGCGGCGGCGCCGAGAGGTAAAGGAAAGGAAGCTAAGCTGAGTGATGGGAGGAAGAAGATCTGCGTTCCTATTTTATTTTTAATTTTTATTCTGAAATTCCTGGCACACAGTGGACAGGTGTTGATCAAGGTGTATCAACACTTGTCTGTTGCAGACAGATGTTGTTACCGGTGCGCCAACACTTATCTATAAACAGAGCAAATAACATAAAACAATACAAACAGTAAAGTAAATAACACACAGGAGTTGTTAACCAAGTTCAGCCTAAAGCCTACTCTGGGGATACCAATCCAGGAATGAAGTCCACTATCAGCAGTATTACTTCGAAGTTAAACTCACCCGTTTACAACTTCTCACTTAATCACTACCCAATGACACTTCTACCTAGGAACTCCTAGATATGAGACCCCGTCCCAATTCCCACCTTAACAACACAGACAGCGTTGTTATTCAATTTCACAATCACAACAGGTGGAGACACACTCCTAAGAAACTAGGATTCACTCTTGCTTAAAAGCTTGCGAGTAAACCACACAATACAATAGAACAATCTCCGTACTTCAAAGCTTAGGAGAAGTTCACACTTACAACTCAATAAACTCAGGTCCTAAGCTTGCATCAATGAGACACAAGAAAGACTCACAATTAACACTCTAAAATCCCTAAAACTCACGCTTTGTAATAACACGATTTTAGATGCTTGAACCCATATGCTTGCCTTCGTATTTATAGTAGTAGAATGACTTGGGCTTCAAGACAAAATTAGGGCTTCTAGAATTGCGGCAGCAGTGATATATTTTTGAAAACAATAGTTATATTTTTGAAACACAAAAATATATTTTCCAAAAATATAATTCCTTTGGAAAATAAAACTAGGGTTTGGCTGCCTCATGAAACACATTAAACACGTGCGCCTTCCTCTGTAAGAAACCTTGAAACAATTCTTCAAATAGATCTTCAAGAGATTGAGTAGAAAATAATAACATCTAGCTGGCGCGCAGATACAGAGTCAGGTGTTGTTCCAAAGTGTACCAACATTTGTCACAACACTTGGGGTCAGCACATTTGTCTCAACATTTGGCTAAAATATGTTTTTGCAAAATGTAGCCAATATACAAAAACCCAACAATCTCCCCCTTTGGCAAATTTTGGCTAAAACAATATTAGACCAGTGTATAGAGAGATACAGTATCACTTTTCCTTCAAGTCAACATGATCACACAACTAGGAAAGAAAGTAACACATAATAAAACTACTTCCAAGAGAATTAAGTAGTATCAGAGGCAATGCAACAGCGGAATAAAAACACAACTAGCCTCATGGAACAACACAAGGGAGAAATAAACTCCCATAGTAGTTAAAGCGCATCCATTCATCATAAGAACATCAGGGAAAAATAAATTCCCATAAACATCTGAGAAAAATAAATTCTCAGTCATAATGGATAGTGGACTCATTAGTCAGGTGCCATAACATTTGGCACAACACTTGTCATCAAACATATTCAGGCGATCAAGAGATAATATCACTCACACTCCCCCTGAATTTATGCATACACACATCAGATAGAGAAAGAATATCACTACTCCCCCTCAATACATGCATATTACTCACACTCCCCCTCAATACGAGCATACGAACATTAGCACAGAAACAGTCACCAGATGTGAGAACATCTGTCCACACACTTGTCACACACACACACTACTCCCCCTTTTTAGCCACAATTTAGACAAACATCATGCATAGGAAAACATAGAGAACCAGACAAGAGAATATCAGTGTGCACATATTACAGACCATAGGCACACGCAGGTGCTAGAAATCCAGGGCCTTGCCCATAAAAGGAACAAAAGAGAAATACCAAAAGTACATCAGAAAAATATAAGAGAAACATCAGAAATCAGATAGAAGAACTTTCATCAGAGTCCTCCTCCAAATCCTCAGTGTCATCATCAGAGCCACGAGTTTCTTCACCTTCTTGTCCATCAGGCTCACCCTCAGCATTCTCAGCAGCTTCCTCAACCTTGAGGGCCTCTATCACACGATCAATTTTCAATTTTCTTGCCTCAAGGGCTCTGCTAGCCTCAGTCAGATCAGCAATCATCTGCTTCCTAGAGAGTACACCAGCTTGGACAGATGTGCCAACACCTGCTGCAGCATTTGTCCCATCCAGCAGTCTCTGCTCAATAACCAACACCCCTTTCCTTTTACAAGAAACATCAGTACTTCTCAGAATATCTGGGTGTTGCTCAAGGATGATATTGCATAACAGAGTAGGAAGAGCAACTGGCTTCTCAACAGCATAAGTCAGGGCATGGCTTAAGGTTTCTTGGAAGAAATATGCCCCATAATCAAATTTTGCTTTTGTACCCACAGCATATATGAACTTTCCCAATCCTCTGGCTACATCACCTGAATGGGTTGTAGGGACCCAATTGTGTGCAGCTATCCTATTCAAAACAGCATAAAATGGAGAGAGAGAAGTTGCAGCCAATTTTGCCTTGCTTGGCCATACCTTAATCCTGCCACCTGTGAGGACCTTGCAGACCTCATTATCTGTGACTTTTAGAGCAGCCACCTCATCAGAACTTCTTTGCAAATATTGGTTAATCACAGTTGGTGAGAATTTTACACACTTTCCACGAACAAAAACTTGCCTGTATTCAGGACTTGCTGGATCATTACAGTTGTCAGCCACATTAATCAAAAACTCTTTGACAAGCCTGTCATAGCACTTGTCCAAACCAACCACAGTTTTCATCAAACCTGCATACTCAAGAGCTTCAACAACACTCGAACATTGAAGGATATCATCTTTAAGATTCCTCTCCAGAGCTAACCTCCTGTGATACACAAATTTCCATCTTGCAGACCCATTTTCCAGATGGAATGAAACATTATCTAATGGAGCATAGGGAACAGATTGGGGAACCTTCTTTCTTCCTACACTCTTCCTAGATATGCTGCCAGATGCAGCAACATCTGTCTCTGGTTCAAAATCAGAATCACTAGTTGGTGGAGCTTTTCTTTTCTTAGTTTCAGTCCTAGGAATCACCTTACTGACAGGTTTGGGAGGTCCATAAAGAGGCTTTTTAACAGTATCTTTTCTAGCCTTAGAAGGTTTGGGTGTTTGGACAGGTGTGTTAGCAGTCTCTACACCTTTACCAGCCCTACTTCTAGTCCTCCTAGCCACACTAGCTTCAGAATTTGCAGGAATAGACTTTTCACTCATAGTTATTTCATTAACAATTATAACCTCAGGATTTTCATTAACAACCTTATCAGCAGAAGTGTCTTTATCAGCAGACTTAGGTTGAGGACTCTCATCAGACTCGGAATGGTCCTCAATATTTTCCTGTGCCAAAGATGTGGTAACATCGGGCACAACATTTGGCGCAGCGCCATGTGTTGCAACACTTGGCGCAACATGAGTCTCAGGAGCAGTTTTCTTGAGAGACTCATCAGCAACAACATCATTGGTCTCAGTGGAAGCACCAATATTAGCATCAACAACAGTAGGGGGTTAGGAACATTTTTCCCCAATTTTTCAGACACAGCAGGGTCCTTTAAACCTAGGGTTTCAGCAGGATTTGGAACATTAAGACCTAAATTAAGAGAATTCTTACCAGATGTGTCAACATTCCTTTCTGCAGGATTAGGGACAGAAGTAGCAACATCACTTGATGGAAGTGGATCAACATGCAGTTCAGACATTGTGTAGGCCCTTCTCGATTCAGTTCGCGATTTCTTGCTCTTCTTCTTTGTTTTCTTAATTGAAGCGGAGGGAGATGTAGGATTTGTACTTGTTCGGGATGATTTATCTTTCTTTGCAACTGATTTTCTCCTCATCGTTGGACTTGTGAAAGGTATGGTGTTGAGAGGAACAGCATCGATTACCACTTGTGGTAGCGATGGAACAGCATCTGTCTTGTTTGGTGAAGATTTTGCAGAATCAGACATCGTGACTGAAGTGAGGTGAAGTTTGTGTTTGAAGAAGATGGAAGTTGAACGTTCTATGAGAAGGCACAAAGTTGAAGTTGAGTTGATTTGCGTGAAAGAGAGAGGAAGGTGAGAAGTTTGCGTGAAGATAGGTTGGTTTTGAAAAACCAATAATAACTCCCTTAAGTTAGCGTGCACCAAAAGTGGGAGAGAGAAATCAACTGCTGCACGCTCTTCATGCAGTAACTGCTATTGATTTTCAAAAAGGCAAATTCCTAATTTGCCCCTCAATTTTTCAAATTGACTTGCGTCCAAAGCTTTTGTAAAAATGTCTGCTAATTGTTCTTCAGATGCAATGTGCTCAAGTGTAACAATTTTTTCTTCCACAAGCTCTCTTATAAAGTGATGACGTATATCAATGTGCTTAGTCCTACTATGCTGAATAGGATTCTTAGAGATATTGATAGCACTCAGATTATCACAGTAAAGTGTCATGACATCTTGCTCAACACTATACTCCTTCAACATTTGTCTCATCCATAACAATTGAGAGCAACTACTCCCAGCTGCTATATATTCTGCCTCAGCTGTTGATAGAGACACACTATTCTGCTTCTTACTAAACCAAGATACTAGATTGTTTCCCAAGAAGAAACATGCACTAGAGGTGCTCTTTCTATCATCAGCACTTCCAGCCCAATCTGCATCACAATATCCAACTAAGGTAGAATCATTACCATGAGAGTATAAAATTCCATAGCCACATGTTCCATTGACATATTTGAAGATCCTCTTTACTTGAGTCAGATGACTCATCTTGGGTTCAGATTGATATCTAGCACAAACACCAACTGCAAACATGATATCAGGCCTGCTAGCTGTGAGATATAGCAAGCTATCAATCATACTTCTGTAGAGACTTTGATCCACATCAATCCCTTTCTCATCTTTGGTAAGCTTCAAGTGTGTAGGTGCAGGTGTCCTTTTGTGACTACCACCTTCCATTCCAAATTTCTTCACAATGTTTCTTGCATATTTTTCTTGAGAGATAAATATGGTGTCTTCCATTTGTTTGACCTGAAGACCTAAAAAATAAGTTAGCTCACCTACAAGACTCATTTCCAATTCAGATTGCATTTGATGCACAAAATGTTCCACCATTTGTCGCGACATTCCACCAAATACAATATCATCCACATATATCTGAGCTATCATTAGCTTCCCTTTCTCTTCTCTTACAAACAGGGTTTTATCATTACCACCTTTCTTGTATCCATGGCTGACAAGGAATTCAGTCAGTCTTTCATACCATGCTCTAGGGGCTTGTTTCAATCCATAGAGTGCTTTCTTTAGTTTGTAAACATGGTTAGGAAAGCTTGGATCTACAAACCCTTTTGGTTGTTCAACATATACCTCTTCATTTAGATAGCCATTTAGGAATGCACTTTTTACATCCATTTGGTATAGCTTGAATTTTAAGATGCATGCCACAGCCAAGAGTAATCTTACGGACTCCAAGCGAGCAACTGGAGCAAAAGTTTCATCAAAGTCTACTCCTTCTATCTGGGTGTATCCTTGTGCTACAAGTCTGGCTTTATTTCTAGTAATGTCACCATTTTCATCAGTTTTGTTCTTGTACACCCACTTTGTACCAATAACATTTATACCATCTGGTCTAGGTACTAGATCCCATACCTCACTTCTTTTGAACTGAGTTAGTTCATCCTGCATAGCATTGATCCAGTATTCATCAGTCAAAGCTTCTTTAACATTCTTTGGTTCAATCTTTGATATGAAACATGAATTGGAGATTGCTTCTTTTGATCTTCTTGTTGCAATTCCTTGATTTGGATTTCCAATGACAAGTTCCAGAGGATGATTCTTCTGTGTTCTAGTAGATGGTCCCTTGTTTGGTCTAGGAACCTCTGTAGTAGATTCAGAATGTTGATCAGGTTCAGGTTCAGTTTGATTATCATCTGGTGTTGGGACAGGTGTTATGACATCTGTCTCTTCAGCTGGATCTGCACTTGTTGTTTCACTATCATCAACAACAACATTAATTGATTCCATCATAGTTCTTGTTCTGGAGTTAAAAACTCTGTAGGCTCTGCTGTTGGTTGAGTAACCTAAAAATATCCCCTCATCACTTTTGGGGTCCAATTTTCTCCTAGGTTCTCTATCTGCCAAAATATAACATTTTGACCCAAACACATGGAAATATTTTACAGTAGGCTTCCTATTCTTCCATAGTTCATACAATGTTGTAGCAGTACCTTTTCTTAATGTTACTCTATTGTGAATGTAACATGCTGTATTCATGGCTTCAGCCCAGAACTTGTAAGGAACATTTTTGGCATGCAACATCACTCTAGCAGATTCATGTAAGGTTCTGTTCTTTCTTTCAACCACACCATTTTGTTGAGGTGTAATTGGTGAAGAAAATTCATGAGTTATTCCTTCAGCAGCACAAAAGTCAGCAAATTTAGAGTTTTCAAACTCCTTACCATGGTCACTTCTGATTCTTACAATACCACAATCTTTCTCTTTTTGAAGTTGTAAGCAAAGATTTTTGAATTCTTCAAAAGTCTCAGATTTTTCCCTAATGAAATTGACCCAAGTATATCTAGAGAAGTCATCAACAACAACAAGAACATATTTCTTACCTCCAAGACTCTCAACTTGTATGGGCCCCATCAGATCCATGTGTAGTAACTCAAGAACTCTAGAGGTGGACAAGTGTTGCAACTTCTGGTGCGACACTTTGGTTTGCTTCCCAATCTGACATTCACCACAGATATTGCCTTCCTGTATCTGTAAACTTGGTAGTCCTCTGACAGCTTCTTCTGATATGACTCTCTTCATGCTCTTCAGGTTAAGGTGTCCTAATTTTTGATGCCACAGCTTAACCTCTTCATTTTTAGTTAAGAGACATGTAGATACATTAGCTTCTTCAAGAGGGATCCACAAGTAGCAGTTGTCTTTTGATCTAACACCCCTCATAAGGATGTCTCCTTCATTATTGCTGACCAGACATTCATTTTTTGTAAAGTTGACTTTCATGCCTTGATCACATAGTTGGCTTATACTGATTAGATTGGCAGTTAGTCCTTTTACAAGGAGAACATTTTCAAGTTTTGGTAGACCATGGTCAATCAGTCTTCCAATACCTTTGATTTCCCCCTTTGCTCCATCTCCAAATGTCACAAAACTTGTGGCATAGGATTTTACCTCTTCCAAATACTTTTCAACACCAGTCATGTGTCTGGAACAACCACTATCAAAGTACCAATCTTCTTTTGATGAGGCTCTGAGTGACGTATGGGCAATCAGACTTTTCCCACTGCTTTCGGCTGTATACTCCTTGGTATTGGTTGTATCATCTTTTTGCTTCCATTCCATCCTTGTTTTAGTAATGGATGGATCAGACTCTTGAGGAGTTTCACTTGGATACCCATACAATTTGTAGCAGTAAGGCCTTATGTGCCCCTTTCTTCCACAGTGATGACATCTCTATGAGTGGTACCTGCTTCTGGGTCTAGGTATAAATCTAGGTCTCTGCCATCTTTGCTGATGTGGTGCCACATGTGGTAACACTTGTCTCTGCTGTCTAGGAGCCAAGTGTGGCGACATCCTGTCATGCATTTTTGGAGAAGATTGTTTACTTATCTCAGGCATATATTTCCCTTCTTTGTTGTAATCCATAATCCTATTAACATTTTTGTATTCATATCCAATGCCTGTTTTGGATCTACTAGGAGCAGGCAAAGTTTCCAGGATTTCATCTAAATCACTTCCTTTGAATAGCCTAAGAACATGCTTCTTTAAATTCTCAAGATGAGTGTTTAATTCAGTTACCTCTTCATTCAGATGGGCTATCTCAGTCAGTTGTTTGATCTTGTCTGCTTCTAAGTTGATGATAGTTGCCTTCTGTTCCTCAATGATCTTTAAACTATCTTCCCATTTAGTACTAAATTCAGAGATTCTTGACAGATTATCAGCTCTCTCAGTTTGCAACTTAGTAATTGTTTCTTTTTGCTCTTCAGAGACTCTGCAGACTTCTGCACTCTTCAGACACAGTTTTTTATATGATTTAGCAAGCTCATCAAAGGTCAGTTCTTCCTCACATGATTCAGTGTCAGATGTACATACACTTGTCAATGCATGTATAGCCTTTGCAGTATCAGCTTCTCCCTCAGAATCTTCATCTGACCAAGTTACAGTTAACCCCTTCTTCTGTTTCTTCAGGAAGGTCCCACATTGACTTCTAATGTGACCATACCCCTCACATTCATGGCATTGAACACCTTTATTTGGAGCTGATTTCTCATCTGTTACAGGTTTTCTGAAATTCCTGTAAGTGTTGCGACCAGTGTCAGCTGCACTTGTCTTAGAGCGTTTGTCCATTCTCTTTAGCACCTTATTAAATTGTTTTCCCAAAAGAAACATTGCATCAGAGATGCTATTTTCAGACTCTGTGTCACTCTGTTGATCTTCTTCCTCAGCATTTGAGACAAAAGCAATGCTTTTGTTTTTCTTATCCATCTTTTCATTTATAGCTACCTCATAAGTTTGTAACGAGCCAACCAGTTCATCCAGCTTCATATCTGTGATATCCTTTGCCTCTTCTATAGCTGTGACTTTCATGTCAAACTTCTTAGGTAAAGACCTAAGCATTTTTCTTACCAGCTTTTCTTCAGGTATCTTTTCTCCCAAGGCATCAAATTGATTATCAAAATCAAGTATGGTCATGTGAAAATCCTGAATGGTTTCATCATCATTCATTCTTAGATTCTCAAACTTAGTGGTTAGGAGTTGTAGTTTTGACAGCTTCACTTTAGAGGTACCTTCATGAACAGTCTCAAGAATTGTCCAAGCTTCCTTGGCTGAGACACACTTTTTGATGAGTCTGAATATGTGCTTGTCAACACCATTATATAGTGCGTATAATGCTTTTGAGTTAGCAAGAGCAAGCTCATCCTCTTCTTTGGACCATTCTTCAGCAGATTTCAACTCAAGAGTTGGTTTACCATCTTTGTCCATCTTCACAGGTGGAGTCCACCCTCTCAGAATTGCTTTCCATGTCTTGCTATCAATTTGTTTTAGAAAGGCCATCATGCGGGACTTCCAATAGTCATAGTTTGAAGCACCAACCAGAAGAGGTGGTCTGGTAACAAACCCTCCTTCTTTGTCCATCCTTGCCAGAAACGATTTCCCTGGAGCTCACCCTAAAATTTAGAACAGGGTGCCTGCTCTGATGCCAATTGAAATTCCTGGCACACAATGGACAGGTGTTGATCAAGGTGTATCAACACTTGTCTGTTGCAGACAGATGTTGTTACCGGTGCGCCAACACTTGTCTATAAACAGAGCAAATAACATAAAACAATACAAACAGTAAAGTAAATAACACACAGGAGTTGTTAACCCAGTTCAGCCTAAAGCCTACTATGGGGGATACCAATCCAGGAATGAAGTCCACTATCAGCAGTATTACTTCGAAGTTAAACTCACCCGTTTACAACTTCTCACTTAATCACTACCCAATGACACTTCTACCTAGGAACTCCTAGATATGAGACCCCGTCCCAATTCCCACCTTAACAACACAGACAGCGTTGTTATTCAATTTCACAATCACAACAGGTGGAGACACACTCCTAAGAAACTAGGATTCACTCTTGCTTAAAAGCTTGCGAGTAAACCACACAATACAATAGAACAATCTCCGTACTTCAAAGCTTAGGAGAAGTTCACACTTACAACTCAATAAACTCAGGTCCTAAGCTTGCATCAATGAGACACAAGAAAGGCTCACAATTAACACTCTAAAATCCCTAAAACTCACGCTTTGTAATAACACGATTTTAGATGCTTGAACCCATATGCTTGCCTTCGTATTTATAGTAGTAGAATGACTTGGGCTTCAAGACAAAATTAGGGCTTCTAGAATTGCGGCAGCAGTGATATATTTTTGAAAACAATAGTTATATTTTTGAAACACAAAAATATATTTTCCAAAAATATAATTCCTTTGGAAAATAAAACTAGGGTTTGGCTGCCTCATGAAACACATTAAACACGTGCGCCTTCCTCTGTAAGAAACCTTGAAACAATTCTTCAAACAGATCTTCAAGAGATTGAGTAGAAAATAATAACATCTAGCTGGCGCGCAGATACAGAGTCAGGTGTTGTTCCAAAGTGTACCAACATTTGTCACAACACTTGGGGTCAGCACATTTGTCTCAACATTTGGCTAAAATATGTTTTTGCAAAATGTAGCCAATATACAAAAACCCAACATATTCTTAAAACAAATGCTTAATTATACCTATTAAATCATAGCTATTTGATCTTTTTAATACACATGTCACTCATCTACAAATAGAAAAGGAATAAAAGGAGCCTCCCTAAAAGGAGCAAAGCTGCACTCCTAAAATTCAGTGTTTTTCAAGTTTGATTACTTAAGGATGCTTTGTAACTAAGCAGCCCAGAAATTCTTTCAAGAATTCAGTGTACTCTAGGTCAAAACAGCCACTTGATGTAGTCCATTCTGATGTATGTAGGCCAATTGAAACTTCAACTCTAGGAGGTAGCATGTACTTTATGACTTGTGTTGATGAATTCACTGGAAAAGTTTGGATTTATCTGCTGAAAGAGAAGAGTGAAGTATTTTTTGTATTCAAAAACTTTTGTGCATTGGCTGACAGGTTTAAAGAGCTAAGGAACATGTTGGGTATTGTGAAAGCAGAGAGATTGAATTGAAGGGGAGTGTTGAAGAACAATTCAATTAGTTGCACAAGATGTTGTACCAGATGATGTAACATTTGTCCCTCTGTTTAGTTAGTTACTTGTTTTGCATGATAGTTGTTAGTTTGTTAGTTATAACAGGTTGTTGTAACTACTTTTGGTTTGTTGGTTAGTTAGTAACTAACTTCAGTTAGTTACTCTAGTTAGCTTGTTTACCAAGCAAGTGAATATACGCGTGGAAGAAAGAATGAGAGAAGTTAGGAAATTAGGGAAATTAGGATTTGTTGCATATGACTATTAAAGTTGTGTTTTAATCTCAACTTTTCCTTTTCAATCTAACAGTTATAATTTATTCTCGTCATTCTCATATATAAAAGGCATTCTCATATGATATGCCCCCTATATATATATATATATAGGGACGGATATAGTATTAATTAATGATTATATATTCTATGTTTTTTTTACACAATATATATTCTATGTTTTAGTAATATAATTTTATCACAAAACAAAAGTGTGTTACATTGATTTTATTTTTTTATAGGATACAAAGACTGGTAATTGGTGGCTTAGATTTGGACCTGGAATAATAGTTGGATACTGGCCAGCCTCCTTGTTCAAGGGATTAAAAGGTGAAGCATTTTTTGCTCATTTTGGGCGAGAAATAATAAATTTAAGGTCAAGCGGGTCACATATTGTGATATAATTCTCAACTGATTTGATACTTAGTTAGTTGGATGATAGTTTTAGTTTGTTAATAAAGTTGGTTACAACTATAACTAAGTGAGTTAGTTACAACCAAGTTAGTTAGTTTGTTACTTACTTTCAAAGCAAGTGTGCTTTTAGATTGTATAAATAAGGATCATGTGTATCACTTGTAATACAACTTTTACATGGCTCATAATTAGTGGAAGAATAAAATTTTTCTTTTCTCTTCATTAGCAATCTAGAGTATTTTTCTTCCTCATTCGAATTTCACTCATCTATTTCGAAGCACAGTTGCTCGAAACAGAGTTCATGCTCATAGGCTTGCCTTGAGCCTATGCAAATTGTGCAGTGTGTGTGTTTGATGCTTCTTGCTGCGCCAACACATACTACGACTGAAATGGGTAGTGGACATTCTAATACAGATGGTTATAAAAAAGAGGTGAACACTTCGGTACACATATTATGTGGATGTGTACCGGTACACGGCTGAGGTGGTTAACAAGTGACAAATATTTAATGCAGATTTTGTTTCTTTATTAAGTTTTCTATATTAAACCCTACTTTTTAATATTTGCAAATGTATCTTTTACATAAATGTAATCACTAATCATGTCCCACAATAAATCAAAGTATGCATCAAATCTTTCAACTTAAATTTTCAACATTTTTTTAAGCAAATATTTTCTTTTTACAAGATTCAAATATTATAATATTATTATATATCCCGTAAAATATATGATTTTTTATTATTTAAGAACATCTGGTATTTTCTTTAAAAAAAACAACGGATAAATTTATATTATTTTTTATAATATTTATTATTATTATTATTATTGCATCCAACGAAGATTTTAATATTTCAATATTATTTATATTTCCATTTTTTTAATATCATTAGTTTGTAATGTTTAATATTTATTTACCTTTCAACCATTAATAGATATAATTATATATTATTTTATGTAAAAAAAACTTATAATTTTTAGTGTGTGTATATATATATATATATATTGACTTCAGAAGTAAGTCTTCATTGACTTACTCCGCTTAATAACTCGACATCGGCATTATATTTCTTCAATCCAACCATTGAATTCAAATATCTCATTGAGTAGGTCAACTTCACAAATTTTTTTAAAAATTCAAAACTGTTTGATACTTTTTTTTGACAACTTTACGATAAACTTTAAAAAAAAAACTGTTGAATTTCAATGGTCTGAATACATAACTACATATTTTGAATTTTTATAAAAATTTGTGGAGTTGATCTACTCAATAAGATCTTTGAATTCAACGGTTTGATTGGAGAAATATAATGGCGATATCGAGTTATTAAGCGGAGTAAGTCAATGAAGACTTACTCCTATAGTCAATGGATCCCTTGTCTATATCTATATATATAAATCCTAGATAGTTGTGGAATTGCCTATTTAAACCCTAATCCACAAACCAATGAAAACCTTTTATTTAGCCACATCATCCACTTACATCAATTTAATGTGGGGTACAATTTGTAATTATTATTATTATTATTATTATTATTATTATTATTATTATTATTATTATTATTATTATTGTTATTATTATTATTATTATTATTATTATTATTATTATCATTGTTGTTGTTGTTGTTTTGAGTTATTATTCATTTTAAATTTTTTTGTTCATTTTATTATTTTGTGTATTTTATTTTATTTTTTTTTTCAAAAAAGTTAATGTTTTTGCTAATAATATTTTGTCCAATCTTTGTAAATACAAGGAGTTGGTCGATTGTCAAGACTACTTTCTAATGTTAGTAAAAAAAATAGATAAAATAAAATTTATTAATGGTTGTTATGCCCTGTATGATTTTTTTCATATTCGATATTTGAGTATGAGTTAAGTTGGTTTATCTTTGCTCCAATAAGTTTCAAATTAATATAAATGTCAAATTCGATAATACAGTAGTTTTTTTGGTAAGAGATAATACAGTAGTTTTTATATGTTATCACACTTATAAAGTGTTCAACCTCCATTTTTCTAAGCAAGGTAAAATTTAAATCAAACTTGTGTCACATAAAAAAGATGCCATATCAAAAAGATGCAAAATTCACGCAAAAAGATAAACATATATACTTTCCATGTCTTTTATTCCTGATATTCAATCTAATCGGTGCGAAACGGTGGATTAATCGGTATGGTACCGTAAATTCATCATTTATACCGATGTTGGTGTTAGACAGGATTTCGTGCACTAAAACTTTTACGCAGTTTCATGCGGTTTTGGATCTCAGCCGTCCGATCATAAATGAATGATTTAGATTATAAACAATTGATTTTAGTAATATATAATTTGAACTGTCAGATTTTAATCTAACGGCCGAGATCGAAAACCGCGTGAAACTGCGTACAAAATGCACTGCAGCAAATCCAGATCCATACCAGAGTCATGAATCTAATCACTACTAGTCCACATCCGTGCGATGCACGGGTATTATACAGTATTTTATATTATAATGTTGAAAAATCATTCGTATAAATTGAAACAATAAGTATTATGAAATTATAATAATAATATCAACAACAACAAAATAATAATAATAATAATAATAATAATAATGTAAATATAAGATAGATATTAAAGATGTGTTTATACATTTCGAATGAATCCTATTGCATCTACCAAAATAAGTTGGTAATCCATAAATTGTCATGTCACTATGAAAACGGTTTGTGGTCATACTCATACATTGTGTTTAGATTAGTGGTTGCACAACTATCTAGGAATTTTATATATATATATATATATATATATATATATATATATATATACATCTAAAAAACTTATTTATACATCACATTTGAAGTTACTTTGATATCTTTTTCATTAACATTGATTAGCAATATCTTTAATTCAAATAAAATTTATTAATGGTTGTTATGCCCTGTATGATTTTTTTCATATTCGATATTTGAGTATGAGTTAAGTTGGTTTATCTTTGCTCCAATAAGTTTCAAATAAATATAAATGTCAAATTCGATAATACAGTAGTTTTTTTGGTAAGAGATAATGAAGTAGTTTATCCAACTCAGAATCCTCCAATGAGATTTATAATATAAACAAAAACTTATGTTTCAACATCGATTGTTTTCCATGGTCAATGATATATTGTCATATATAAATAAGTTTTTTAAATGTATAAACATTTATATATATAATTCCTAGATAGTTGTTCAACCACTAATCTAACCAGAGTGTATGAGTATGACCACAAACTGTTTTCATAGTGACATGACAATTTATGGATTACCAACTTATTTTGGTAGATGCAACAGGATCCATTGTAATCTTTTTGAAATGTATAAACGCATCTTTAATATCTATCTTTAATATCTATCTTATATTTACATCACTTTATTATTATTATTATTATTATTATTATTATTATTATTATTATTATTATTATTATTTTGTTGTTGTTGATGTTATTATTATAATTTTCTTAATACATATTGTTTCAATTTATACGAATGATTTTTCAACATTATAATATAAAATACCGCATAACACCCATGCATCGCACGGGTGTGGGACTAGTATATATATATATATATTGCCTATTTAAACCCTAATCCACAAACCAATGAAAACCTTTTATTTAGCCACATCATCCACTTACATCAATTTAATGTGGGGTACAATTTGTAATTATTATTATTATTATTATTATTATTATTATTATTATTATTATTATTATTATTATTGTTATTATTATTATTATTATTATTATTATTATTATTATTATTATTATTATTATTATTATCATTGTTGTTGTTGTTGTTTTGAGTTATTATTCATTTTAAATTTTTTTGTTCATTTTATTATTTTGTGTATTTTATTTTATTTTTTTTTCAAAAAAGTTAATGTTTTTGCTAATAATATTTTGTCCAATCTTTGTAAATACAAGGAGTTGGTCGATTGTCAAGACTACTTTCTAATGTTAGTAAAAAAAATAGATAAAATAAAATTTATTAATGGTTGTTATGCCCTGTATGATTTTTTTCATATTCGATATTTGAGTATGAGTTAAGTTGGTTTATCTTTGCTCCAATAAGTTTCAAATTAATATAAATGTCAAATTCGATAATACAGTAGTTTTTTTGGTAAGAGATAATACAGTAGTTTTTATATGTTATCACACTTATAAAGTGTTCAACCTCCATTTTTCTAAGCAAGGTAAAATTTAAATCAAACTTGTGTCACATAAAAAAGATGCCATATCAAAAAGATGCAAAATTCACGCAAAAAGATAAACATATATACTTTCCATGTCTTTTATTCCTGATATTCAATCTAATCGGTGCGAAACGGTGGATTAATCGGTATGGTACCGTAAATTCATCATTTATACCGATGTTGGTGTTAGACAGGATTTCGTGCACTAAAACTTTTACGCAGTTTCATGCGGTTTTGGATCTCAGCCGTCCGATCATAAATGAATGATTTAGATTATAAACAATTGATTTTAGTAATATATAATTTGAACTGTCAGATTTTAATCTAACGGCCGAGATCGAAAACCGCGTGAAACTGCGTACAAAATGCACTGCAGCAAATCCAGATCCATACCAGAGTCATGAATCTAATCACTACTAGTCCACATCCGTGCGATGCACGGGTATTATACAGTATTTTATATTATAATGTTGAAAAATCATTCGTATAAATTGAAACAATAAGTATTATGAAATTATAATAATAATATCAACAACAACAAAATAATAATAATAATAATAATAATAATAATAATAATGTAAATATAAGATAGATATTAAAGATGTGTTTATACATTTCGAATGAATCCTATTGCATCTACCAAAATAAGTTGGTAATCCATAAATTGTCATGTCACTATGAAAACGGTTTGTGGTCATACTCATACATTGTGTTTAGATTAGTGGTTGCACAACTATCTAGGAATTATATATATATATATATATATATATATATATATATATATATATATATATATATATATATATATATATATATATATATATATATATATATATATATATATATATATATATATACATCTAAAAAACTTATTTATACATCACATTTGAAGTTACTTTGATATCTTTTTCATTAACATTGATTAGCAATATCTTTAATTCAAATAAAATTTATTAATGGTTGTTATGCCCTGTATGATTTTTTTCATATTCGATATTTGAGTATGAGTTAAGTTGGTTTATCTTTGCTCCAATAAGTTTCAAATTAATATAAATGTCAAATTCGATAATACAGTAGTTTTTTTGGTAAGAGATAATGAAGTAGTTTATCCAACTCAGAATCCTCCAATGAGATTTATAATATAAACAAAAACTTATGTTTCAACATTGATTGTTTTCCATGGTCAATGATATATTGTCATATATAAATAAGTTTTTTAAATGTATAAACATTTATATATATAATTCCTAGATAGTTGTTCAACCACTAATCTAACCAGAGTGTATGAGTATGACCACAAACTGTTTTCATAGTGACATGACAATTTATGGATTACCAACTTATTTTGGTAGATGCAACAGGATCCATTGTAATCTTTTTGAAATGTATAAACGCATCTTTAATATCTATCTTTAATATCTATCTTATATTTACATCACTTTATTATTATTATTATTATTATTATTATTATTATTATTATTATGTTGTTGTTGATGTTATTATTATAATTTTCTTAATACATATTGTTTCAATTTATACGAATGATTTTTCAACATTATAATATAAAATACCGCATAACACCCATGCATCGCACGGGTGTGGGACTAGTATATATATATATATATATATATATATATATATATATATATATATATATATATATATATATATATATATATAAGCAATACTGTTAATTTTTAGTGTTTCATAATATTTTAGTGGGTTAAATACAACTAAATTAAATTTTTTGTATACATAAAAAAATTATGTTTTCATCTCTTTAAACTGTTTATGCATGCAGATAGAGTCATGGTGTTAAGTTGATGTGTATTTATGATAATTTTACAAATATGTATAGAGTATTATAAAAAGTTTGTCCAAAAATAAAGAGCACAATATTTGATTTTTAGGTCAAATGATTTTTTAGACAAAAGGAAAAGTATATTAAGTAAAAATAAAAAATACAGAGACCGGAGGACATTAAACCTGGCCTGGCAAAAACCTAAACGGGAATACAACGTGATCAAACAAACAAGGTAGAACAACCCTAATCAATCTAACAATACAAACAAATAAGATTTTTATGCAATATTATATAAGTTTTTCAAGGTAGTTTATGAGAAAATAGCTTATAAAAATACAATTTTTGTTGGTGAAAACTTATCAAAATAACATAAATTTTATTTATTTGAATAAGTTATTTTCATAAACTAAAAAATAAGCTAAATTCAATCGGGCCCATAATAACAAATAGGTTCAATTAACATGATGATTATTTGTCTTGTTGGTAAGTTATATGTGTTGTTAACGTATAGTCTTATATGTGTTGTTAACGTATAGTCTGGGTTCTAATTCTAATCCATCATGGGCCAAATTTTATTTTACTATTTTTTTGAAAAAAAAAATTGTCTACAAAAGTATGATCGTTTGGTCTAGTGGTGAGGAGTTTGAGTTGTACATTTGAGGTCATAGTTCGCTTTTCAGCTCAATTGTAAGCAAAAAAAAAAGTAGTACCTGTTACAAAAAAATAGGTTTGTTTGTATTAACTTATTTTTTAGCTTATAAAAAATGACTTATGCAAATAAATAATTGTTAAATCTCAACTAACTGAACTAACAATACTTAAAAATTCATCATGGACCAAATTTTATTTTGCTTTTTATTTTTGAGCTTATAAAAAACATTTTATACAAATAATAAACTTTTATATTAGTTTATTAGTTGCTCCAAAAAAATATTAATTTATAACTTCTACCTAGCGAAAATTGTATTTTCATAAGCTATTGTTTTCATAAATTCTTTGACAAACTTATGAATAATACATAAGAGCTTATTTATTTGTCTAAGCTTAAAACTAAGTCAATTCAACTACGCATAAATTTTATCCTTATTAAATCATATTTAACCCTACTAACCTACTAATTTCAAAAATCATAACTCTCAACTAATTAGATTAGCTATGGCTCAAGAAACCTAGTTCATATGAAATAAGTCTCAACTAATTTTCTCAATTGTGACCATGGGAATCAATCCATCTCATTCAGTTTGTTCAACTTGACCTAATTAGAATAATAAACACTTAAGAAGTTGAATTTCAACAATCTAACGGTTCAATATCATATTGTTAGACTAATAACTAATGCTCAAGAAACCTTAAATTATGAAAGGATTGCTAAGTCACATCCACCTAGCCAGATTGAAAGGGACTAAGGAGATCATGTATTCTCAATCTGACTATTCAACTTGACCAAATTGGAATGAGAAACACTTAAGAATTCAAATTTTGACAATCAACAAATAGTTAAACCTCAACTAGTTAGATTAACTATGACTTAAGAAACCTAGTTTATATGAAATTATTGTTAAGTCTCAACTAATAATGTCGATTGTGACTCAAGAAATAAAAATTTATAGATCAAACACTTCAACTTGAAACATAGTTCATATGTAAACCTAGCTAATTATACTTACTTTCATTAATGAATTCAAATTTTCCCAATCAAGTCGTTCAATATCACCTAATTGGACTAACAATAACTTATGAATTTAAATTTCGACATTCAAGCATGTCTAGAACAATATTTACAAAACTTTAGTATTTTCCAAAATGAGATGAATAAAATATGAATTTTCTAGATCAAAATATCAAGATAATAGTAACGAATGTTCTGACCTAAAAATCATATTTTGAGATCCTTATTTTTTGACAAACTTTTTATAACGCTCTATACATATTTGCAAAATCATCATAAATACACATCAACTTAACAACATGACTAAAATTACATGCGAAAAATTAAATTTAGTAATTTTGCAGAGGCAAAAAGCTTATTTAACCCTATCAAATATTACCAATCACTAAAAAATAACAGAATTACAATAAAATATTTAAACATATTAAAAATTATAAGTTTTTTTTACAAGAAAATAATTGTATTTAATAATTATATGTATTAATTGTTAAACAGTAAATAAATATTAAACTTTATACACTACTAATATTAAAAAAATTGAAAGGAAATAATAATAAAAAAAAGTTATTAAAATCATACGTTTTTTTTAAAGAAAAAATATCAAATGTTGTTAAAAATACTAAAATCATATTATTTTATAGGATATTAAATAATATTTTTTTAAAGGAATATTAAATAATATTAAAATATTTGAATCTTGTTAAAAAAAATTAAAATCTAGATCGAAAGATTTGATGCATGCTTTGATTTATTGTGGGACATGATTAGTGATTACATTTATGTGAAGGATGCATTTGCAAATATTAAAAAATAGGATTTAATATAGAAAGCATAATAAAGAAACAAAATCTGCATTAAATATTTGTCACTTGTTAACCACTTCAGCGAGGGAAATGATAAAGTGCACGACATAATTTGTCGTCTAAATTGCACGACAAAGTGTTTTCTACTATTTTATTTGTCTATTTTATTTGATTTGAATTAAAATTATTCTTTCTAGTTTAGTTCTGCTACAAATTAATCCTAGCTCATGATTTATTTTGCTAATGCTTTTGAAATATGATACGTGTACTTCTCACAGTTAAAGAGTTGGCTATTTAATCTTTATTACATTAAGAAAACTTTGCTTTGGACAGCTAATGACAGTGACGGTGAGATGTTTAGATTAGCCTTATTTATTTTTACTATTTAGTTTCTTCCTTTTTTTTTTAATCAGATAAACTAGCATGATGTTTGTGCATGTCGTGCAAGGTCGTGCAATGAGCGTGTCGTGCCGTATAGCACCGCTCCCTCAGCGATGTACCGGTACACATCCACATAATATGTGTACCGAAGAATTCACTTAAAAAAGATGCATATATTAGGAATATGCAAGTTGCAGTTAAAGCTAAAAACATTTGGATTGATCAGCCAGATCCAATATATAGATCGGAGAAACAATGTTATGGTATAAGAGGATTTTATGGTAAAGAATGGGGGGATTATATGTTCTATGGGGGACCTGGCAGCAACAGTTGTTCTTAAGTAGAGCTGTCAAAAATAAACCGGATTGATAGAACTATTCAATGCTATATCGAATAATAAATACTATAAAGGTTGAAAAAAATTGGAAACATAAATACTTTTTGTTATTTTATGATTGGAGTAATTTAGTCTTATGCTCCATTTAAATTTTTATTTCTTTGTTGTGTTTAACAATTTTAGAATAATTTTTGGTGCAAACAATGCCGCTCCTTAAGCAAAATAAAAAAAAAAAAATGACGCTCCTATGTTACATTAACATTTCATGCATTTGGAGATTAATAAAGTTTCTGTTTCCGTGAGCTTAACTCAGTTGTCAGAAAAATTACACTATATGTCGCTCCTTTAAGGTGGATTTTCTATCTACCATGTTATTTGAAAAAAAAAAAAGTTTCTCTTTGCCATTTCAAAAAAAAAAAATAGTTTACATTTTTTTTCTTAGAACTTCACCATTTCTTCCTATGATGGTCACAATTGTTCCCATAGCTATGACAACAACTTTGAGTGTATAGTTAAAACTCCATATTATTTCTTTTTTAAAAAAAAATAAAACTCCATATTATTTCTAGAATGTAATATTGGATAACTGTAGAATTTATAACACTATAATTTTTTTTCATAAACTAAGACAAGTAAACTTTTTATTTTCAAAACAAGGTACAAAACAAAAATGTACAAATGAAATCCTCAAAAGGAAAATCTACACTACATTTTTTATATATATTCTACAATTTTCTATAGAATCTTTACTTTTCATACTTGCAAATCGTAAGTACAGAATAAAAACGATTACTAAACAATTACCAAATAATAATCAAATTAATGGTTTATAGGTTGAATACCGTTAATTTTTATGGATCTTAATAACATATCAAATGATTTTCAAAAAATTTCAAAATTTTTTTAGATGTATCTATGTGATATAAACTTTCAATCCAATGGTGAATTTTGTAAAATTCGTATTCGTTATAATATAAATTCCTACTTATGCACCATACACAACTTGAAGGACTTCTTCATGTTAGACTTACCTAAATTATATATTTGGTCTCTTAACTTATATTATGATTTCATTTTGATCCCTTAAATATTTTTTGTTTCAATATGGTCCACTAACTATTATTTCGTCTGTCATACTAGTCTTTTCCGTCAAATTTAAGCAAAACTTTGTTATCTTTGCCTACATGGCATTAGTTTGGGTGATTAGGATTTGGATTTCTCTAAATCTCATATTATTCCTCATTCTTCTCCAAATTAGGTTTCTAAGGTTCATCTTTAGTCCTCTTAATTGATCATCTTCTTCTTCCTCTTAACTCTAACGTTCATCTTCTTCCTCTCAATTCTCCAAATTAGATACACAACACAACCTTCCATTGTAGCCAGCCACCATTTTCCATTGTATTCTCTCCCCTTTCTAGCCGCACTTGGGCCGTAGCTAGCAGATCCATCTCATCAAACATAACCACACTGTGTAATATATAGGTTATTGGTGCTGATTTTTTTTTTTCGCGTTTTAACAATATTTGACATTAATCCATCGATCTTCTTAGAAATAACTATGATTTTGTTTGGGGTTTGATATATACATATATTAGATCCAAAACCTTGATATGTGATTTTGCGTTTGTGGTTTTCATTTTTGAAACCATTAAAGAGTTGTGGTTGTTTATTGTGCTTGTTATTATTATCAACCTTGTAGTTGGTACTGTTATTAAACTTAGGATGAATGATTTTTTAACCCATACAAAATTAGCGAATTTTTATATGTTAATTATATTTAATCTTTATGAGTTCTAGAAGAATTTAACATTAGAGCATTCTCGAAGGATTGCTTAAATACTCTATTTTGTTTATAAAGATAAATTGTGATATAGTTCCTGCGAAGATAAAAGAAAATCTTAATAAACATCCTTAAAGGATTGGTGAAAGAATGATACTTTGAAGATCATTTATAGGAACATTTTAACATGTGTGATACTAGTTATAAAATATACAACAAGGTTTGAAGAATGCTCATAAGCTGATTTACTTCTGCTACACTTGTCCTGCAAAACAAGAAACAATCATCCGCAAACAGAAGGTGAGACACCTCTGGGGCGCCACGACAAATTCTCGCTCCATGAACATCACCCCTCCTATCTACCTGGTGAATAAGAGAAGTCAAGCCCTCTGCTACCAGAATAAACAGATAAGGAGAAAAGGGTCTCCTTGTCGCAACCCACGACCCGGTATAATCGGTCAAACTCTGTCATAATTCATGAGTACCGAGTAATTGGCAGAGCTTACACACATCATTATCCAACGTATCCAAACGTCACCAAATCTCATTCTAGCCAGAACTCCATGGAGAAAACATCAGTCCACCTTATCATAAGCTTTGTTAATATCAATATTTAGTGCTAACTCACCTCTGCGCCCTGTAGTTTTTCTTTTCAAAGCATGAATCACTTCGATGGCAATAAGAGCATTATCAAGAATCGATCTACCTTCCACAAATGCTGACTGCTCCTGTGAAACACACTTATCGAGACAAATCTTCAACCTATTAGCAAGCACTTTAGATATCATCTTATAGAGGACGTTACAGAGAGATATAGGACGCAGGTCTTTCATAGACATCGGATTGTCACATTTAGGAATGAGACAAATTATATTTAATCTTGATGAGTTCTAGAAGAATTTAACATTAAAGCATTCTTAAAGGATTGCTTAAATACTCTATTTTGTTTATAAAGATAAATTGTGATATAGTTCCTGAAAAATTAGCGAAGATAAAAGGAAATCTTAATAAACATCCTTAAAGGATTGGTGAAAGAATGATACTCATTTTGAAGATCATTTATAGGAACATTTTAACCCGGGCGATACTAGTTAAAAAATATACAACAAGGTTTGACCAAAATATATTTTGCAGTAACATATTTGCTTAATTAATAAATGTATTTGACCAAAATGTATTTAACATATATTTCCTTAATTCTATATGTATTTTATTGGTAAGGCTTAATTGTATATGTATATATTAAGAATAACAATTAACAATAGTAGTGGTATAGTCATATTTATATTAGTGTGTGTAGTTTATTGGAAAAAAAGAAGTTTGTTTAGTTAAGGTAAGAATACAACACGATTGTGGACAAACACTCACAAAATCAAATTAACATGGACTTTTGCTTTCTAACCATTCTAGTTCTTGTTTCTTTGGTTTATCCAATAAACTCTTTAGAAACAAGCAAGCATCAATTGGTCAATCAAACATTTCAACAAGAGAAAGAATTTTACAAGATGAAGAAAATGATTGCAACCCATTTGCAACAAATCAATAAACCTGCTGTTAAAACAATTCAGGTAACTTATTGAATTTTTCAAAACATCATCAATATTTTGAATGACAGTATTTTATGATTAATATAATTTGAGTTTAATTAATCTAATTTCTTCATTATAAATTTTTGGTTTCGATAAAAAAAAATTAGTTTTTAAAATAAATGAATCTCAAGAGATATTTTGAGAAAACTAAATATAAAATTACCACCTAATTTTCACCCAAAAATAAAAATACCACCTAATTAAAGGTTGAGGATTTGAAATTCCTTTTATTATACTTTTATTATATCTTATAAATATGAATTATTTAGACTTGGAGCCTAACTTTTATTCTTGTGTTTTGTTCATTTTTTGCAGAGTCCCGATGGTGATATCATAGATTGTGTTTTGACTCATAAACAACTTGCTTTTGATCATCCTTTATTGAAAGGACAAAAACCATTGGTATTTTATTTGTTGTTAGTTCAACTAAGGAAAATTCAGAAATAATTTTGTAGGCTACGCTATTATATTTAAATTTTATAATTGAGAATTTTTATACATTTTTCTATATATAGGATCCTCCAAAAAGATCAAGAGGGCATAACCAAACGGATAATTTGGCTAACAACTTTCAATTGTGGAGCTTATCCGGAGAATCTTGTCCTGATGGAACAATTCCAGTTAGACGAGTAACGGAACAAGATTTATTAAGAGTTAGCTCTATTGATGAATTTGGAAAAAAAATAGTCAATGAATATAAACACCAAGTATGAATATCATTTTAAAGTGATCAATGAATTTCTTCATAGTTCATGTTAAAATTGTTGTTCGAATCCTTTTTTCTTTAATTGGTTCTTTGTTATTATTTATTTATTGTGCAGCATGCAGTTGCAGTAGTGGATGGGGGAGAATTCTATGGAGCAAAGGCCACCATAAACTTGTGGAACCCCCATATAGAAAGTCCAAATGAATTTAGTTTGGCTCAAATATGGATTGTCTCTGGTACATATGGAAAAGATATCAACACCATTGAAGCTGGATGGCAGGTTTTAATTTGTTTTTTTTTCGAAAAAATAATAATAACATTAAATAAGATAGATTACTCGAGTTTTGTTGTTTATATTAATGATTGGAGAGAGTTAATTTTGTATTTTAGTCGATCAAACTAAGTTCAAGTAATTTTTCTACAGATCTACCCGAAGGTCTACGGTGACTACCGCACTAGGTTTTTTATTTACTGGACAGTAAGTAAATTGATTAAAGCAAAAAGATGGAAATGTAACCAGGGTTATTTATTTGTAGTTCAAAGTTTATGATATTCACATTGCATAAATACTATATGGAATAGAAAATGATGACAATAATAATTTCAGGCTGATGCATATAAACATACTGGGTGCTACAATGTAAAATGTCCAGGCTTTGTTCAAATTAACAAAAATTTTGTAATTGGAGGTACACTTTCTCCAAATTCTAGATATAATGGAAAGCAAGTCAATATTAAATTATCAATAGTGAAGGTAACTAACTCCCTTCATTTCTTTCAAAAATATTTTTATAATTATTTCATTTTTTATTTTCCTTTTTTATTTTCCCAATTCTAATTATAAGAAAAAATTCACTCTTTATATAATCAAAGTTTAATGTATTCAGATTATAATATAGACTAGATACATCAAATTTTTAATTTATTTAAAAAGTAAATAGTTTTTTAATAATTAGAACCACAGGGAGTATATCACTATATTCACTACACCATTTATCATTTTTTTTTTTTTTTAATTTTCTCTTTCTATATTTTTTTAAAGTGTCAACAAACTGGAAATTGGTGGCTTGAACTTGGAAAAGGAAATTATCTTGGATATTGGCCATCTTCTATATTCACACACTTGAAGGATTCTGCAACTGAGATTCATTGGGGCGGAGAAATAGCGAATTCGAAGTACCCTAAGGCTACTTCCACTCAAATGGGTAGTGGACACTTTCCTAATGAAGGTTTTAAAAAAGCTGCATATTTTAGAAATCTTAAAGTTGTAGATGTTGATGAAAACGAGGCTCCAATGCCACAAATCACGTATTTACTAGAGAATACAGATTGTTATACTATAATGTCAAAAAATAGTCCTAAGTGGGGAGATTACTTTTATTATGGTGGACCCGGCAGGAATGGGAAGTGTCGTTTGGTGTGAAGAAAAGAAAGCGAGAGGAAAAAAAATTACACAAATTAATAAATGAAATTAGACTAAAGTTAGTCTAAGTTCATTTATTGGTTTGCGTAATTTTTTTTTAAAAAAATAATTTATTGGGGTGATTTATTCTTATGTTGAAATTAAAGTTTATATTTAAGTACCAAAAAAATTAAAGTTTATATTTGTTCAATTTTTTATTGCAAGTAATCAGTTAATGGTGTTGAGTCTTTGCAACTCTTTATATAGTAGATGGGTAGAGTGTCTTCACATTGATGTTGTGCTCGAACCATTCTATAATAATATTTTTTGTTTATCGAGAAAAAAATATCACCATGCCATTTCGATCGACTCTTTGTACCATAAAAAAGAATACAAGGTAAGTGGCGCGTTCAACAGCAGCTGTTTTTTTTTATACGAATAGGCAAGGTTTTTAACGGTTGTCATAAACCAAAAAATTGCTCTATTAGGTAACGGTTTTGCACCTTTCTGTAAAAGGTTCTCTTATATTGCAAAAGGCGACGACTTAATATTGATTCCTTTAAAATATTCTTTAAAATTGAAATATGCAAACAGTTTTTTAAAACTATTCCCTAAAAAGTATTTTTTTTTTCAAAATTGAAATACTGTATATCTTAAAAAATATTTCAAGCAAACCTATTTTATTATGATCATAGGGATAGGAATAACAAATTTAAATTGTTCCTAGATGGTTATTCGAAACAAAACTTAAATTGGTTATTCAAACCGTATATTCTAAAGAATATTAAATTGGTTATTCTTATCCCTATCCATAATAACGTATTTGTTTAGGGAACAATTTTAAAATTATTGCATATTTCAATTTTAAATAATACTTTTTAGAGAATACGTTTATAGAAAGGTACAAAACTGTTGCCTATTTTAAATAAAAATTGAAAAGAAAAAAATTTGTTGCTTAGACAACTCTTTTTAAAGCTTAAGACAACATTAAAAAGCGTTTCCTATTCAAATAACAAAAAAAAAATCAAAAGTTGTTGTTCAACGCAAACAAAAGTAAGGCATTTTAAATTTTTATTTTTATTTTTAAAGAAAGGATAGTTTGGAATTTTTTTTTGTTTTTGTCAAGGGCAATTAAAAATCACATTTAGACTTATACTTGCAAAGTACTCAACACATTGAAAATATCATGATATCTGAAATAATCCATACCCATTAATTTTTTGCCAAAGAGATAAATTTAACTAGTGAGACCAAATCATCTGAATACATATGAAGTCTGTTCTGGACTGGGCCAAAAGCTGGCCCAATTACCCTTCTGCCCGACATTTGGGGCACAACCCATCAAGGGGAGACATCCCCGACACGTCAGCCAATGACGTGTCCTCCACGACATAATGGATAGGCATCACGTTAAACATGTGTTCATCTATCCACGCACGTTTGACCCGTTCAGCCACGCCTTCGTCAAGGAGTTTATCCATTACCCGTGAATAGTGGAACGGTTCCAACCAAGATAGAGGCGAATAACCGCCTCCCCTACGATACAGGGACTATCTTGGCAGTTGAGCCTATTGGGCCGGTTATTCCAGCCCAATAGACCAACATTTGGCCCAGCGCCGGGGCAACTATATAAGCTCTCCTATACTGGAGAGCCAGGTATTCTATTCTATTCACTCTCTCTCTTACTTGTATCTCTCTCATTCTCTTGCTGACTTAAGCATCGGAGTGCCTGCAGGTACAAACCCCCTCCGGTGGACGAACTGCTCAACGGACCAGCCATCTTCATTCTGATCAACAGGTTAGATCAAAGTCCAAATCCATTTTAACCTTAAAACCGCAAATTAATAACTTTTATTGCTCGCAGGCAAGAAATGCCAGGTTATAATGAGATTGTCTGCCTATGACTAATTGATGTGTTGTTTTTTTTTTAACAAGCCAAAATGAGATAGATATATTAAAAAAATAAGAATCTTCTCAGCACAAGACGTGTCATGGGAGACTAAGAAAGGTTATAAGAAACTCAAAATACAAAATCCATAAAGAAAATACACAAGGCTCAAACACAGCATAGGACTAGCTAGACCACCAGCTACGACAGTTTAAAGCTAAAGAACTACTTGTCGCTTTCAACCACCTATAGGTAAACATCTTGATCTTGTCCAACATGTGATGTAAAGAATTTGTTGAGCCTCTGAACAATCTGTGTTTTCTTTCGATCCACACAACCCACACGCAAGCAAGCCATATGAGTTGCATAAAGGAACGTCGTGCTCGAAGACCACCTGCTAAAATAGTAAACTGAACGAAATGATCCGAGAGAGTCTGAGCAGTCACCAAAAAAGAGTCGATCCAAGAACTAACAAGAGACCAAATGGGACCAAAAGTGTTGTAGGAGAGGAACAAATACTGAGCCAATTCGACTGCTCCATAGCCAGAAACACAATAATGAGCTGCTGGTGATAAATTGATGTACTTGTTGTATCTTCGAATAAATAAACTCGTCATTTGTATCTTGCTCCTACTCTTGAACTTAAAGGATGAGGCTTTGAGAGCGTTTGACTTATCCTTGTACTACTCGTTGTGTTTTTCTTTCTATACTCTTTTCTCATGCTTATCCGGGCTAAGTATAACATGATCAAGTGGTTCATGTGGTGCACCATGCATAAGTCTCGGATAACATTATAACGAATACGAATTTTACAAAATCCACCGTTTGATTGAAAGATTATATCATATAGATCATTCGTAGAATTTTTTTGAAAAATTGAAAATTATTTGATATGTTATTGTGACCTATCAAAATTAACGGTATTTAATGAAACTCATAAACCGTTAATTTTGATGGATCTCAATAAAATATCAAATGATTTTCAATTTTTCTAAAAATTTCTATGGATGATATTTATATATGATATAATCTTTCAATCCAACGGTCGATTTTGTAAAATTTGTATTCGTTATAATGTTATTCGAGACTTGTGCATGATGCACCACATGAACACTTGTTCATGATAGAAAAAGCCGCTTTTCCAAAGCAATGAGTTGTTGATGTTCCTCAAGTTTTCCAAAGAGGGTAGTGATGTTTAGAGTGGTAAGATCATTAGATTCCTTTATGGCCGTGACCTTAGGTTGTCATTCCCTACAGAGACACCTCAAAATTTTGTTAGAAGATACTCCCACTTTTTCATGTCTCAAATTATAAGCAAAAATAAATCAACTTTTATCATTTTCAAGATAGACTTTTACTTAACTTACTATCTCTCTCTTCTTTTCCCCATAATCAATAACCAATAAAACTCTTTTTATATCTTTCGATGAAACTTATTTCAACAAAAACACAAAAAGTCATCCTTGAAATTATCATATTTTACTTTTCTTAATAAGTGTGAAAATATTTTTTTTTCTTATATTTTACTTGTTCGGTAAATACTTGTGATTTGTGGGGATGAAGCAATTGTAATATTGATTTAGGGTTTGAATAGGGAAAGATATTAGGTTCCTCAATCTCATCTTGTTTAGTTGAAAGAGAATGTTGGCCCATTAGGTGGTTCCTCAATTGTAATATAAATGTTGGCATGTTTGTGCGTGATAGGCTTTGAGGTGGTTCCTAGTTTTTTGGTTTTTCTGCTCTTTAGCAGCTGTATAGTTCCCTGCTTTGCAGTTGTGTTTTGTTGCCTCCCTTGCATCTCTTGTGCTTGGGTGTGCTGTGCATCATATGTTGCCCGGGTGCGGATACGGTACCAGTATTCGGTACGGGTATCGGTACGAGGTACGTCATTTTTTTAAAAATTAAGGTACGGGTACGTCTCTATAATTTCTTTTAAATATAATTATATATATTAAATAATAGAATTGTATCGTTAAAAAAAATAATTAAACATAAAAAAAATCACACCACACTTTAAAAGTAATTTAAATTGTTCGAAATATCAAAATATGAAATTAAAAAGCAATTAGCTCAAAAAGAGTTAATGATTTCCCTCTCCATCATCACTAAAAAGAGCGACCTCAAGTTAGGTTCACCGCGAGAAAGACTAGCAATTTCAAGAATATCAATTATATATTAAATAAATTTCATTCATCTATACGAATATCCCATATTTTTGTTGCACTTTCATTATAAGTATTACTATTTCTCTTTCTCGAGAGAAGACGAAGATTGCTATGAATAAAAACTAGATAGTTGATACTTTGTTATTGTTTTTTAGTAGTAGTTACTACTTTTATATTATAAACAAATAAAAAACTTAAATCTTCCTATAAAAAAAATACTAATAAAAGAAAAAAAGGGGAAGAAATTTTTTATTTTTTTTTTATTGGTGTACCACGCACGTACCACAGGTGTACCACACGCGTACCCATTGCAAAAAACAAAAAAAAACTAGTTACGGCGTCAGTGCGTACTGGGGGAATACCATACGCGTACCCGGTACCGGTACTCTGTCCAAAATGGAGTACCCATGCAACATAGAAAAAAGAATGTTGGCCCATAGGTAAAATTATTGATGTCGCACCTAATAATCAGTCTCCACATCGGTCTCTATAGTCTCTTAGCGACCGAATTAGTTTTTGACTTTGAGCTCAAAATTTTGGTCTCTAATTCGGTCTCTAATAGCGACCGAAATAACAGTCGCTAATAATCGGTATCTAATTCGGTCTCTATAATTTCGTAGAGACCAATTTAGCGACCTATTTATTTTTAGCTTTGAATTTCGAAATTTCGGTCTCTATAGCGACCAACTTATTTCGGTCGCTAAATCAGTCTCTAAAAGCGAGTTTTCTAGTAGTGATCAGTATGATTAAGGATGATCAGAAGTTGTATTTAGTCGATGAAACGCATTAACCAATCCTATTTTGGCTCTTTTACAGCTATGTAATAAAGGAGTTCAGTTATGCTCCATTACACTATCCTCCATTACCTTTCCAGTACCTTTCTCAGATCATGACACGTGGATAAAAACTAATCAATGGTCCAGATTTAAAATGTAATGAAAAGGAAAAAATATAAAAATAATAAAAACGCGTAAACTGTGTAAACTTCCTTTTCCACTGTTCATCTTCTTCTTCACAACTCGCCGCCGTCAAATCTCTTTCCGTCCCAACGCCGTCGCCGTCCCATCTCATTATCAGTACCAACACACTTGCTCACTTGATTGAAATTGAGGATTGTTTGTTGTAATCAATTTTAGGATGTAATTTTAGGGATGGGTGGCTAGATTGTAATCAATTTTGAGTTTCTATGTTTGAAGAAATTATAATTTTTTGTAACTTTGTTCCCTCACAGTTTTGCGCTTGTCTTCTAAGTGTATATTGTTGTTGTTCATTGATATGTAGCTATAAGTGTATTATCGGTGAAAGAATTAGTTAAGGGGCTTTTGTGTATGTTGGAGAAGGCTTTCGTTTTGTTGTTGGCTGTTTGTTTGCTTGTATTTGTTTTTTTTTTTTGGCGTTATGAGTGAGTGGTGGTGCTGATTGGTGTGATGAAGGTTACAGTACCGGTACGGCGGAGTTGCAGTGACAGAGAGAGTAGAGCTGTAGCAGGAAGAAGAGAGAAAGTTGTTTCTTTTATTTTATTTTTATTATTATTATTAAACAAATAATCTGGACCATTAGATTCTTTTTTGCCACATGGCAAACATCTATAAAGGTACTGGAAAGGTAATGGAGGATATAGTAATGGAGCATATCTGAACTCGTAATAAAGTGCCTTCTTGACTTCTTGTATTGTGCTGTAATTTAGAAATAAGCTCAATGTTATATTGTTAATGTTATATGGTAAATGCCCTATGCAGTTAAAATCCATCTTAGTAATTACGATCAAATAATTTTTAAGATTAAGACAACTTTCATGACAGCATATATAATTGTTGATGCTAATAGAGAACTCCCTAAAAGAATAAAATTGGTTAATTTAATTCACATTATGAGTTGTTAGAGTGCTAAAGTTTTCAATTCATTATCATTAAGAATAAAAATAGTAAAGACTCATCTTCTATATTCTATTGTTATTATAGTAGTAATGGATTTTGTTGCCGAAGCTCGGTGTGGTTAAGTGGTTTTGAGATTTAATGGAGCATTGATTTTTTTTAAGTAAGTTCGGTGCATTCGTGTAGCTTCAACATGATGATTCATCTTGGATATGATTGTGTTGATATTTTGAAACCGAAGACATGAGTTTGATGGATACATAGCTATGAGTGGGAGTCTAGAGAAAGTGCATTGTTCATTTTGGTTAAGTGGATTTTCTTTTCTAGTGTATTCTTTGTTATTTTGTATTTTGGTGCAAGTCTTTTGTTCTTCTTTAGGTGTGTCTTTAGATTTATTGTAGTGGCCATATGTTGTTAAACATTGGCCTTGCATTTCATATTTTTGTTGATGTTATGTATTGAAATAATTTGTATGGTTTTTTGTCCAACTTTGACCACGTGATTGGGAGGGCGCTTTACAACCCTTCATAGAAGGTGTGTAGAGTTGTCTCACTATGATGCTGGGTTTGGACGTATTTAATAAAATTTATACTTATCGAAAAAAAAACGTATGTATATATTTGTTTTTTTGTGTAAGGTGATTTTAATTTATTAACTATGTAGATATTACAATTTAAGTATATAGTGATGTCTTGTTTAAAAAAAAAAGTATATAGTGATAATTAAAAAATGCTTAGTACTATTTAGATATTAATTTTTTTTTCTTTGTGTACTTTGTAGATGGACAACTCTGATAAATTTTCAGATGTTAATTTTGATGAGAATGGAGATATAGAACATTCTGCTTCTGAAGAAGAAAGTGAAAGTATAGAGTCTATAGACCACAATGTATCTCATGATAGCATTGAGAAATTTTGATTCCGTTGTAATAGATGGTAGGTTTGTTAGGATTAATACCATGACGGTGGACGATATCGAGGGTCTTGATTTTAGTAGGGAAAAAGACGCTTATGGTTTCTATGTAAAGTATGCAAAATGCAATGGTTTCGTTGTTAGGAAAGATGTTGTGGTAAGAAATGTTAGTGGAATGATTATAACGCGGAGGTTTTTGTGCAACAGGGCGGGAGAAAGAGGCCAAAAACACTTGACTAGGGTTGACTGGAAAAGAGATCATAGAGTTGTCACCCGGATTAATTGTGAAGCCCACCTTCGTATACATTATAATGAAGAGAGATTGAGATGGGTAGTGACTTCTTTTGAAGTGTCCCATAACCATGAACTAATCTCATCTACACATATTCATTTATTTCTTGCCTACCGTGGAATGACTGATGCTGACAAAGCTCAGATTGACAGCCTACATTCAACCGGTATGCAAACATGTCATAGAATGGGTCACATGGTGGCAAACAAGGGTGGATATGAAGTTGTTGGTTTTATAAAAAAATATTTGTATAACTATTTTGGGAAAAAAAACAATCGTTGATATTAAAGATAGTGATGTCGTTGCTTCTTTAAGCTATCTATGTGGGAAAGCGGGCAGTGGCGTCCCTGAGTTTTCGGGGGCTCTGTGCGAAATATGAAAGTGGGCCTTTAATAAAAAAAAAACGTAACTTTTTTTTTAAAAAAAATCATCATCGATTTAAATTGCAAATAACATAAAATTATAATCATTCTTGTAATAACATAAAAAAGATCCATAGTCTAACAATAACAACATTGGTATGCTACTATAGTTTCAGCATTAGTGGAAATTAAAAGAAAATCAGTAGCAAAATTAACACTATTAGTAATTATACTGCATAACTACAGTACGGCTATTGGTAATTAACTAATTATATGGGAACACTATTGGTATCATTACTAGAATAGCAAAATTAACTTTGGGAGAAAAAGAATGATGGGAATTGGGAATTGAGAAACACAATTAAAATAGCAAAATTGTGATTTTACATTGCAAATTTTAGAAACCCTAACTTGTAAAATTTAGTTTTTACCTTTGAGAATAGAAGGAAGGAGGTTAAGTGGTTAACCGACGCCTGGTGATGGTGGCAGGAGGCAGGTCGACGCCGGCCTGGTGGTGAATTAATGGAGGCAGATCGTAGGTTCTGAAAGTGAAAGAACTTGCGAACGCAGAACGCAGAAAGAAGGCAAAAACACATAACGCAAAAAGCTGGCTTCTTCTATTGCTGCTTTTTTTTTTTTGTTAGGAAAACATTGTTGGGTTGGGCCTTTACAACAGTTTCTAACATACATAATTAATTTTTACACCCCCTAACTTACTAATACTACTACCCTATAAAATTTTTTTTGAGGCCCTCGATTTTAAGAGACCTTGTGCCACGGCCCATGTCGCACATGGGCCTAGGCCGCCCCTGAAAGCGGGTTTGGATCATATGTTATATGCAAAATATACCATCGGTAGTGATGAAAAATTGAAGTGTTTGTTTTGGACAGATGGACGGAGTCGAAATGACTTTTTGTGATTTGGCGATGTTATTGCGTTTGACGCCACATATAAGAAAAACAAATACAATTTTCCCTTGGTAATATTTTTTGGCTGCAACAACCATTCACAAACGATTATTCGGATGTGTTATATAAACACAAAAAGGTCGGACAAAAATATGACATCGTATTTTCTCCACTCACAACACAAATATTGAGCCGTGCAATAAATATTAAGAAAAAAAACAAAAAAATATAGTTTTGTCGTATTTTTATTAAAAAATTGTGTTTAAATAACATTTTCCATTATTTATTATTACTTTTTGTCCAAGTGTTATACTTATATTATTGAAGATATGGAAAATGAGAAAAGCATTCACTTGAAACCAGGAACCCACTAACTATTGTCTGTGCATGCTACATATAAAGAGTGCTGTACAGAGTGCAAATTAGCTCAACTGAAATTTAGAAGGATCATAATAATCAAGAAAACATTAAGGCAAATTAAGGTGAAAATGGAAACAACATTCATGTGCTTTCTTTATTATTTATTCATAGCAATTTTTCACTTCTTTGGCAATTCAGTGTATGCTATTGAATCACCAAAGTATATAGTGTTACAAACAGAATTAGATTTTGAGATCAGACTCTTCAATGAATCATCATGGATCTCTGCTACATCTTCCGGAACTAATTCCTTCGAGCAATCCACCAAAACAGGATTTCACAGGTTTTATTTTATATATATTTCTCATTTTGGTTGATAATATATGAATATAAGATCAAATTAAATGTGTTATTAGATAGTTCTCATTTTTCAAACACCACTGCATAGCAATTACATGGCATCTTTATTATGGTCTGACTGCATATATATGTTGCTATAGTCTTAAGTTGATAATAAATGGTAAAAAAAATATAAATAAAATTGAATAGTGGTAAAAGAAAAATACTATATATCCAGCAATTTTATTTTTATTTTTCTTTACAATCTCTCAAGTTATTCTAAAACTCAAAAATGAATTAACTTGCAAATAACTTTTTTTTATACTAGTACGAATTTGTGCAAGACTAGAATTTAAATTCTCTGCATTCAAAAATCATGTATTCACATATACGGTAGGTGGTAATGATATAATAGACCTCAAATAATATAGAGCAAATATATAGGTGAATGTAGGAAACTCATTTGACTTGTTCTTAGAGTATGCTCCTCTCAAGATTTCAGGTTCGATTTACTCTAGTGTTAATTTCGATAGGTTAGTCCATACAAAAACTCTGGCTTTAAATCCCTTACTTGAGATGGGTTAAGTCGGGAAAGGAAGTGCATATTTTCACTGAAGAGGAACGTAATTGACACTTTTAGATCGAGATATTGGACTCAAGTAATTACTGAACACTTATCGAATTTTATATATATATATAGGCTTAATTAGTTAAATGGTCCCTTAAAAACATTTTAGGTTTCATAATGGTCCCTTAAAGAAAAAAAGGTTCGGATTGGTCCCTTAAAGATATCTCTGTTAATCAAATTGGTCCCTTCCGTTAATTTTTAACCCCAAAATTATAAGGTGGACCAACATTGTAATGGTCCACCATAGACCTCATTAAGTTTTTAATTTTAACCGTTTGATATTTTTGTCTAAATAAAAACCATTGAATCTTATAGGTCTATTGTACTCAATGATGAAGCATCAACACCTAATTTTGTTTTCCTTTTCTTCATCTTTTTCATTCATTTGTTCTTGACGTTCTTCATTATCTTCATGATACAAATCCAAAAAAAAAAAAAAAAACCCAGAAAAAAGTTCATCCTCTCAAACCCATTCCTTTAGCTTTCAAGATCTAATTTTATTAAACTCTTATTAAAGAGATCGAAAATAATACAAAGGGCATATGATGCAGATTACTCTTAATTTGTATGTTTTTTAATTTTTTTTTTTTTGGATTGAGGTGTGTTTCTTGGATTTGTTTGGAGATCTGAATTTTTTTGATGAGATGTCCATGAAGAACATCAAGAACAAATAAGTGAAGATGATGAAGAAAAGGGAAAAAAATAGGTGTTGATGATTTATCATTAGATACATAGATCTACAAAATTCAATGGTTCTTATTTAGGCAAAAATATCCAATGGTTCTCATTAAGTCAAATAACTTTTGGTGTTAAAAAAGTTAACGGAAGGGACCAATTTGATTAACGTAAATGTCTTTAAGGGACCAATTCGAACCTTTTTTTCTTTAAGGGACCATTGTAAAACCTAAAATGTCTTTAAGAGACCATTTAACTAATTAAACCATATATATATATATATATAGGGGTTTTTTAACTTAGACCCTAGTTAGGTCTAAGTTAGCAAGGTGCACCTTTTCAATTGGACCAAAATACCATTCTTTTAATTTTTGAAAGAATAGAGCAACAGGGGCATTTCTGTAATTTTACATAAAAAAAAATAATGACACGCGCCCCCACCTTCTTAAAAATTAATAGACGTGGATCCAGTGTCGCGCGCGTACGGAAGGACCATGGTTACAGACCGTTGATTTCCATCAGACAGCCAAGATGTGATCTCATTAAGGCTGTCTGATTGATCAGACAGCCCAGATCATCCTACCATCCTGTCTGCGCCACACTAGATTATAAGCTGGAGAGAGAAAATTTTACTTTTGAAAAAGGCAGCCACGTGTCAGCATATGACTGGGTCTGCCTGATTTTTTCCATTTTATGCTTTAAACTCGATTATTTCGTCGTAAATTAATTTTTTATTTTTTAATTTTTATACCAAAATTCATAATTTTTTTTTCTCTACAAACAGAGACTTGGTTTGTTTGATTTGGACACCGAAAAAAAAAACGCAATTTTTCACTACTTTAAACTCGATTATTTCGTCGTAAATTATTTATTTTTTTTTTTTTTTATACCAAAATTCATAATTTTTTTTTCCTACAAATAGAGATTTGGTTCGTTCGATTTGGACACCGAAAAAAAAAACGCAATTTTTCACTACCTTAATCTCATTTTATTGTTTACTAAATACGTTACGTGTGTGTTCTAAACTCAACCAACCCACTGAAACCATTATACCAGGAAAATAGTAGATAATATTCTGGAACTTTTGGTATATTTTATGAAATTTTTGGAGACCTGAAACTATTTTTAGTTAATTAAATGAGATAAAACGATAATTAAAAACTAATGTTTGCTTCTGAAACCATTTATCTGGTACAATGGTTTCAGAGAGTTGTAATCTGAAACCATTTTGCTGGTAGAATGGTTTCAGTAAGTTGATTATTAGTTATTTGCTTCTGAAACCATTTAGCTTGTAGAATGGTTGCACATAGTTGTATTCTGAAACCATTTTACTGGTAGAATGGTTTCAGTGAGTAATTTATTAATTGTGTTTGCTTCTGAAACCATTTATCTGGTACAATGGTTTCAGAGAGTTGTAATCTGAAACCATTTTGCTGGTAGAATGGTTTCAGTAAGTAGATTATTAGTTATTTGCTTCTGAAACCATTTACCTTGTAGAATGGTTGCACATAGTTGTATTCTGAAACCATTTTACTGGTAGAATGGTTTCAGTGAGTAATTATTTAATTGTGTTTGCTTCTGAAACCATTTATCTGGTAGAATGGTTTCAGAGAGTTGTAAACTGAAACCATTTTGCTGGTAAAATGGTTTCAGTAAGTTGATTATTAGTTATTTGATGAGATTAAGGTAGTGAAAAATTGAGTTTTTTGTTTCTGTGTCCAAATCAAACGAACCAAGTCTCTATTTGAAGAGAAAAAAAAATTATGAATTTTGGTATAAAAAATAAAAAATAAAAAATTAATTTACGACGAAATAATCGAGTTTAAAGTAGTGAAAAATTGTGTTTTTTTTTCGGTGTCCAAATCAAACAAACCAAGTCTCTATTTGTAGAGAAAAAAAAATTATGAATTTTGGTATAAAAATTAAAAAATAAAAAATTAATTTACGACGAAATAATCGAGTTTAAAGTATAAAATGGAAAAAAATAGGCGAGCCACCAGGAAGTGACACGTGTCCTGGGGGTGGGAAAAGAAATGGGGGTGCGTGTGAAATAGAGGAAAATTACAGAAGTGCCCCTTTTGCTTTATTGTTTCAAAAATTAAAAAAATGGATATTTTTGTCCAACTCAAAAGGTGCACCTTGCTAATTTAGACCCAACTGGGTCTAAATTAGCAGCCCCCATATATATATATATATATATATATATATATATATATATATATATATATGTTTTCTCTCGCACTCTCTTCTCAATGTGTGGTTGACATTTCATTAGAGGGGAATCAAGTCACTTACACCATATTGTTAGTTTTTTATTCTATTTAATTGTATGGATACAAAACAAAGGTAATATTAAAATTTAAAACACCTTTTTTAAGTGAGTGCGTGTGTTATGTTGAGGTTTCACAGCTTACACCCAAGAGGACTCACATAAAACTGAAATCAATAACTTTCATGGTCATATGATTTTTTTGTTTTTACCAACAGTTTAATCTGGTGTAAGGTCAGTTCTTACATCAAGTGATTTCATGGTCATATGATTATACAGACACATTCATATAATTTTTTGATGATTTATGCAAAAATAAAATAAAAAATTAAAATTTTATGAGTGTGACTAAGAAAATGATACTTGGTCACATAACCATATAAAAATCATTCATAATTTAATTACAGCAGATAACTTATAGCATAAAAGTTTGTATGACTAAAAATAATTGTTTGACAGCATTTTTTTACTAGTGACATTTTAAAAAAAATTAAATTCAAATATTACTTTAAGTGATATTAATTTAATATACTACTTCTAAAATATTTTCATAAATATCTGCATAGCAAAAAAAATCTCTTATTAATAATCATACTTCGATCTGCAGGTTGTACCAATATATTCGTGGTGCAAATTTAAATTCTTCCAAACTAGCAATCACTGCTCCAATCTTAACAAGGATACCTTCAACAATATCTTCAGAGGTAAGCTATAGTGTAAGAATGTATGTATCACCTCACTTTCAAGGGAAACCTCCACAGTCAAATCCTGAGTTGAAGTTGCAACTTGAGAAATGGAAAACTCAATGCATAGCAGTTAGGAAATTCAATGGATATGCTAAGGATGATAACATTAATAAAGAATTTGAAGCTCTTGTTAGCAGCTTAAACAAACACTTGGATGGAACTTCAACAATGATGCAAGATACAAGCTCATATACTATTGCTCAATACAATGCTTCCTTTCGTAACACCGAACGCGTAAATGAAGTGTGGATAAATGTTTCAGGATTCAGAACTGATTGCTGAGGGTAGTCTATCTAGCTTCTCAGCATAACAGCATGTTGTTTCAGTGATATTATGCTTGAAGTGTGTCTTGTTTCAGTTTTTCATTATCAGTTCAATGTAAGATAATGCTCCTAGCTATTCGAGGGTGTACACTGCAGGGGTAAACTTTGTGTAAGGTTTAAAATTGCGGTTGCGGTCACGAATGCAGTTGTTGTGATTGCAGTCATTGCAGTTGCTGCAATGTAATGTGGTTGTTGCAGCGTGAAATCATTTAAAATGATTTCACAAACTATATAAAATGACACCACTATGTCGCTACACTATTTACCCATCATTGCATAGTCTTAATTTATTCCATAAGCACTAATTTGAATGTGCTTAAAATACACGGTCGAGAGATTGTTAAAGTCAGATTTTTCATTAGATTTGACACAAATTAGAATTTGAAGTTTATAAGTTTAATTACTATTTTGATCCCTTAACTAGTTTTCAGGTTTCATTTTGGTCCCTTAATTAATAAACGTTACGATTTGGTCCCTTAACTTTATCTTTGTTTGCCAAAATGGTCCTTCGATCAGTTTTTTTTTGCAAAAAATGTGTGTGTGAGAGAGAAAGAGAGAGGGGAATAGGAAAGGTATTGAGAGAGAAAGAGATTGAAATCTCTCTCTCTCATTCTGCAACACTAGAAACCAATTGTTGAAGAAGCAGATCTGAAGGCGAATCGAACTAAAAGAGAATCGAATAAAGTTCTTTGCTGCATTCAAGTTTGATTTCATTTTCATTTGCTGCATTAGGGTTGTTGGGAAATCGTTTCATAAAACACTTTTATAAACGCAGCGGATTTTTAAAATTAAAATTTCCCATCAACGGATTCTTGTGAATGAGCATGATCAGGTCTAGAATATTACCTTTGAAGAACAAATGTGTGGCCGCCTTTCTTGATCACAAGCACCGCACTTGCAGCACCTCCACTTAGTCCACACGAACAGGAACCTTCGATCTCACAGTGCTAGCTGTTCTTGGATGAAGGCTGAGGGAATTTTGTGCGGTTTAGGGTTTAGAGAAATTCGGAATTTCTCTAAATTCAGTTAGGGTTTGTCAAAACGTAACTATTGTACTTCATAAGGCTCTATTTATAGAGTTTCTTATGAGGTCTTTAGTTTACACGAAATTGGGCTTCTCAAGCCCAATAACCGTTTGTCACTAACTACACCCCCACAATAAGTCTTACTTATTTTTCCCTTTCTTAACTGTCCTTATGTGTGTGACCCTGTAGGTTCTTATGACGTTGGCAATAATATTAATCGTAATATTATAAACAGTGAGCGGTATCTAGCAACACATCACTGTTACCCAAGTCACAGGAATGTCACGTGATCTGACTAACCTTTCCGTGATAAATATCTTGTGCATAATTACCCTTTTGCCCTCATGTCTATATTGAACACAAGGCATAGTATGTCATCCTTGTCTAGTTCAATATTGGGCCCATAGACATATCTCCCGTTATGTAGGAGGGACAAATTCCATCTAGGTCACTCATGTCCCTCAGCATGATTCGTGGGATACCCATCAACCAACTTTATAATTATCCAGTTACGGATAACGTTTGAATGGCAACAAGGTATTACACTCCTGCATCTAGGGTACATAGTGGTTTCAGGTCGAAGGGTGGAATACACCTTTTATCACTATGAGAAAACTTATGACATTTCATAACACTCTATGTAGTATTCTCATGGTGGGTCAATCCGATATAAAGTTACCCTTAACATTTATATCTATGTGAAGACTTGATAACTCATTATCCATGATCAGTGAGATATGATCATCAGTCTACCAACATAATAGTCTTTATGCTTTAACGTTATCCCATTTCACAATAAAGCTTGACTATGGATATGTTTAAGAATAGTGTTCTTATATTCAATGGAATCTCACGATTAAGTCATACTTAACGTTCCATAAGTGAACTGACTATTCTAGGGACTTTATCATTTTAACATATATAAAATTAATAAAGAAAAGCCTTTTATTTGATAAGTAAATTATTCAATACATTTATTATGCAATTATAAATAATTGGCCTCTAGGGCTTACACCAACAAGGGTTTGCTTTCTTCAAGTCGTTTAATTAGTTAAGGCTGGATATTTATTTTGGATTTCGAATAGGGTTTGTTTTTCCTTGTTGGGTTTGGATTTGGATTTTTATTCTTCTTGGATTTCGTTTATGGTTTGTCTTCTTCTATTTAGTTTAAGGTTTTACTATTTGAAAGAACTTGTTAGTGTTTGCGGTTTTACTATTTGAAAGAACTTGTTAGTTTAAGGTTTTTCCCACCTCTCCATCAAATAAAGTATGATCTTTCAAATAGGCAAAAGATTCAGAAAACTTGTTAGTGTTTATTTGATGGAGAGGTGGGAAAAACTAGGCAAAAGATTCAGAAATATAATGATAGTATCTTGGTAAACATTAAAAGGAAATTTGATAGAGAGAGTCAACATTCACCAACAACTTGCTTGACTGGCATTAAACATTATTTGTATTGGTCCCTAATTATGTTGATTTCATTTTGGTCCCTTGTTTGTGTTAATCTGATTAGGCATGCAAGTGAAGATAATTTTGAAGTTAGGCACATTTCTTCCACCGGTGACAAGTTTAGTGTCAGGGAATGCTCATATGTAGTAAATGGATGTTGACAGGCTTACCTTTCTGTCATGCCATTGCTTGTATGAGAGACAGGGACATTGATCCATATCAGTACGTACCTGAGACCTGAGTACCATAGAAAGGAAACATATGAAGCTTGCTAGAATGTTGAACCAAAATGGACCTGAGTACGTCTCTAATTTTTTAGTTTTGATGATAACAATATATTGTGAGAATAATTTGATACTCTCTCTCTCTCACACACACAGGTACACTCTCTCTCTCATAACCAACAATTCATGTTCATTGATTTCTAAATTCAGATTAGATTGATCACCAACAACACAATTACATTGTCACCGTTAACACAATTACTTCAAACACATTTGAACCCAAATTGCTCAGCCACTGGACAAAAGCAGTGTAACTAACCCTAGATTTAAACCAAAACAAACAAATGCAAACACCATTGACATCTTCAACCATTTCCTTGTACTAGCTAAATCATTCTTCAACTTCAATTTTTTCTTCTTTTGCCTCTCAATTTTCAAATCTCTTTCATCAACAATATCATCATCAAACCACTTAAAAAAACTACACCCTTTATCATTGCAATTTCTATAGTTTCTACATCCCCAGAATTTTTTCCCAAAATTCAAGCTTGTAATGTCAGTTACTGTGTGAAGGACAAGTTCTTCACATAGACATTCTCTCTTTGCTTGTCTTCTCAAAACAGCACCCACAGATTCAAACGAATGAACATGTTCTTCAGCTGTGTTGTTACTCCTGCGTTGCACTGAACGACCTTGGCTCCTTGAATTCTGGGGAGCGCTCGACATGTTGATGATTCTGGACAGCAAACAAAAAGTTCAGAAGAACTGACATGGGGGATCCAGAGAGATGAAGACGAAATGGCTACTTGAACCCTAATTTTATTCCCAAATCACAAACATCTAATTTTATATAAGCATCAATCTGATTCCTGGCATGTAATACGTCCAGTGCCACATAGATTCCGTCAACACCACCTGTCAGGAACAACGTTTTATGCACACAAAAAAGCTGACGGAAGGACCCTTTTGAAAAACGGAGATAAAGTTAAGGGACCAAATTGCTGATGTGTCAGGTCACTTAAGTGACTCAACTGCCACATCGACTTCTTTTGCCACCTAATATTTAAAAAAAATATGAATGGAAGGAAAATCTTATTAATCATCACCATCTCTTCCTAATTAATCAACACCGTTCCCTCCTACGTCTCTTCATTTTCATCCAAAGCAGATCTGTTCTAGCATCAATTTGGGCAAAATCCTTGAAATTGAAAGACATACAACTTCTTGTGAAAATTGCACTTGTCACATTGCTCAAACCTGGATAATGTCTATTATTTATGTAATTTTAGTCTATCATCCATTTTTTATTTTTTATTGAAAAACCTCCATTGAACTATATTAAAATGTATGCTGCCATTTCCTTTACTTTGCAATCTAATGGTCTAAAAATTTGCAGAAAAGTGAATGGACATTTTTTTTCTAAAAACCATTAAAATTTGTACATAAATCTTTGGAAAGGAGATGCAATTTTGCAACTTGTTTTATGATTATGTATTGGTAGTTTGTGCAAGGATGAAGATAGACACGTTGACTTGGTAAAATTTGACCTTTTGCAATAGGCGGTAAAGATAGGGGCCAAAAATGCTATTTTGAAAATTATGGGGCCAAAATCGCAAATTTGTGAAACTTAGGGGGTTAAAAATGCAATTTAGCCAAAAATAAATGATTATGTATTTACATTATTCTATAGTTGCACATTATTCCTTATTTTCATGTATATATAGTTACATTAAAAGTACAAACCAAAGCTCTCAATTTCGCAAGAAGCTACTCGCGTTTTATTTGAAATGTCGTATACTATATGGTGATGAACGTAGTTGAGATGTGAGGCTTATCTGTTATGAGTCTAGAGACCTACACTTGTGGTCTGGTCTGGACAACATAGACTTTTCCATCCTTGATGACACCTTCAATGTCCTGAGGAGTGCCATACAACTCTTCAATTGCATGTCCTGCACGGGCAATGCTTGACATGATTGACTGGCGAAAACTGCCATCAATCATCAGTTTATCTGATGAGTAATCTAGCACCACTTTATCCTCTTCATCCATTGGCACACTGTTCACAAGGAAAACTCAGTTAACCAGTACAGATAGCATGATATAGAATTGCAAAACGCCTATTTCAAAGGGTTCACAGAACAAATTAATCTCTAAGTGTACACAATTTATCGACAAACTGAAACTTTATACATAAACTGACAACTGCTGGTGAGACTATGAGCTCTCATGAATAGAGTTTATTTATAATTGTTAAGTTTAATCCGAATGTATGTAGTACTATATTTCTTTTTTACTAATATGTAATAATATCTTATAATACCATTTTTGTTTTTTCAAATATCTTAAAAAACTAGCCGAAGAAGGGACAGTTCCCACTCCAACCTCCGAACCAACAATATCTAACACCAGGATCCTCGCATAGAAGAAAGACCGCTGGCCATGGAGTGTTTGTTGGAGGGTATTCAAAAGAACATTACTGTGAATCCAAAGGTTTAGTAGGAAGACTGTCATCTTGGTGCTGAAGCTTGCATCTCAGAACCAAGGCTGTTGTATTGGTCCCGGTGCTAGCTCGGCACCATGTTGGGGGTAACTATTCAGACATTTCCTAAGGGTCCGCAAAAAGGGGCCAGAACATAAGGTGGTAGACAATTTAGATTATACTAAGCCCAAAGCAAGGTCAGCTAGTGGTGCCTATCTACAGTACCAAACAGAAGGATTGGTCCCCTCTACAACACACTACCTAGGTAACAGTTCCCCCAGAGGGACCTCGTCCAAGACACGTCGGAAGGATTTGTCCCAACCCCGTCCTTTATAAGGAGAAGAAAACACCATCAATATATGGACATTTTGCTGGACAACACTGTTAAGCAAAGGACAAGTTATGCTGCGCACATTCATGTCAATTTGTTAGGAATGTGATGTCAGCGTGTTTGATATAATTTACCTCAATTTCATTTTTATTACTAGGGTATAGAGTTGCCAAAAGCCACTTCATTAAACATAAAGATGCCCATTGATGAATAGATGCCAAAGTAAAGAGTTACCCAAAGCCATTTCATTAATATAAATTAAACATGTGGTTACATTAGTTCATCAAATTCCATTAGTTCTACAAAAGATGCTCATCGAAGAATATATGTCAAATTTTACCTGTCATAAAGACCAGCACCAGCATAACCTTCAAGATCTTCACCATTGGAATCAGACCGGAAAATTATTGACCGTCTTATAAATAGCCCAATAGGTTTGCTAGGATAACCCAAGACCTAAAGAAGCCCAGAACCATCAGTAAAATAATGGAAAATTATAAGAGCTGATGCAGTACTGGTGAAGGTAATTCAATACATTCACTATGGTGTTATAGACTAACCATACTTGTTAGGATATCTGAAAATATTTCACCACATCATTAATCTATTTCTATCATAAAATATATTAGAGTATCTTCTATTATCCCTTAAAAATATTTTATGTATTTCTTTATTTTCATGATATGTTTTCCTTATTTGATAGGGACTAAGAAACTATTTTAAGTATAGATAAGGATGAATAACATCCAAAATAATTCCAAAATGTCATGTGCATTACTTTCAACAAAATGTTATTATTCTCAGTGTTGTTTTCGTCCCTCTTGTCCAGATAAACTGACTATGTAATTTCAAAAATAATCATTACAAGAATGATAACAAGCACGAAGCATAAACGACACTGGGAAAAAAAATGCTACAACAAAATCACCTGAGGAGAGTTCAAATCATGTTTTTTGCAGATAAAACTCAAAGCACGGCCAGGATAAGCTCCAACCAGTGTTTCACCTAGTCCCTTTACAACCTATATCAAAAGAGAATCACACAATGTCTCTTCTTATTGCCATAATCTCTTCAAATGGTGAATATGTTTCTTCAAATTTGTTGAAGCATAGGCAAAGAATCATGAAATTATTAATTATACCTCTGTATATATTTCTGAAGAGTCTCCAGAGGTTGGATTGGTTGTGTGGATGACAAAAGCATAGTCAGCATTAATCACTTCCTGTACAAGGACGGACATGGAAAGATAATCGTGGTCCAGTTTTACTTTTCTTGTGCTGAAGTACGCTCTTTCATTCCACTTTGAGCCCCACACCTTTTTGTCAGTCAAGAAAATCAATTACAGAGATCCATGAGCACTAAAAAAAGATTACCATAATACCACAAAGATTTTGATTTCACTAAAATTTGAAATAAGATGTCCCAGTGTAACAACTTTGGAAAATTTAAGAACATCAATGAGGAATGAGAAAAATCAGTGGAGAGTAGTAAATTGTACATAAAACTGCATGGCAAAGGAAAACCATTGCCACAAACTTCATTTAATTTTTTTTAACCCATTCCATGTGTCATATTAAGGATCAATACATTCTTGATTGTCACGAATCCAGGAAAGTTATGTAAACATTAGTTCAGGGAAATGAAGTCTGAAGAACGAGTGATTTCCATAACACGTTATTTATGCAAAGAATATTTAATATGAAAGAAAACTTGTAAAGATAAGCCTCCATTAACACCTCATTAATTTTTTTGAAATTTATGTTGACCATGTTGAAAAAGTAAGAGAAGTGGAATGTGGCCCAAATATACAAGAAAAGAAACTTTTTATTTGTGAGCATGATATATAAACAGGCATCAAAATATAGTATATGGAAAGAAGTCTCACTTTTTTTATAGCCTTCCATGCCTGTCCCCAGCGTTGTTCACCTTCATCACCCGGCCAAGGCATCCCAGAACCCTTCATTGTAGTTTTCAATTCCTCTACCTGAAATAATCAATTCATTGGTGTCATCTGTAAGACTATACACCATTTTAAATAGTAACCTAAAAACACTAGACTGCATATCAACCTTTGGCAATCCAGCATGAGGAGAAAATAAAAACAAAACAAAACTCATTTCCCTCCACACCTCTCCTTTATATATTCCCTTCCCTCCATTTCCCTCTTCTCATTTGCCGAGATCATCTATTCAAATCAAATTTTCAATATATTCATTTAGAGTAAGGCCATTTTCAATTTTTGTTGGTGATTACTTCCTGAGTTTCTTCGAACATCTCTCACTATGTACAGCTAGGAGTCACCATAATTTTTTTATAAGGATCTCCATAATTTTTTGTTTGTTAACATTTAGGAGGAGGCTGTCTTCCTGTTTTCTAGGTATGGATTAGTGTACAGCTGTTTTGATAATTCCCTATTTATACTATCATCTCATACTCAAGCAATCAAGGAAAATAAAATATTTTTCTGCAATTTCATATGCAACTACAATAATCAAAGATAGAACTATGAATGTCATGTCATGCCATTATTTTTATTTTTTTTTGGGTAAAGATGTCATGCCAATATTAAGCCTAAGATTAAAAAGAACATACCAACTTGGGTGGTGCATTCAACTCTAAAACTGTTTCACGAATCTCCTTGAGGGCACTGAAGTCTCCTTCAGTTAACTTCTTTTTCAAAATATTGACCTTCTCAGCCACAACCTGTTGGTTAATATGCTGTCCAATATTATTAAACTACAGGAGAGATTTATATAAAGCAAATGAAAAATAAAGAACTAGATGCCGCCCATACATCTAAATAATCTTTGAAATTCAATCCTAAGGCTAACAGACTTTAATGTTATCCTTTGCCAGAAGTAGGTTCTTGACCAGAACCTTATCTTAATACTCCCTGACTACAACACTCATAAAGCAACTTCCAGAAGGCAGGGAACCCCATTTTTCGAGATATATTACAAAAAGTTCACTCATCACAAACTCTGACTATTGGATTATTACCTAAGTTTGTATTGTATTCAAATCTATGCTCCAATGAAGAGTTACTAATACAATACAGCCAGAATCAGGAAGCTGATTTATTATGCAAGATAACCACAGAATACGAGCTGCAAAGCTTATTATGCAAGATAATAACATGTAGAAAATAAGAGATAATAAGCAGAACCTGATTTGACTTATCAGAGAGAACATGTTCAAAAACTCCAAATGGTATGGCAACCGAGGTAGGTATTCCTACCCAAGAAGGCACCTTTCCTTTCAAGTAAGAGATATTACGAGATTTAGCTCCAACCTGGGAAAACACAACCTTACAAAAGTTATACTTAAGGAAGACAGAACTAGAACAGTGACAGAGTCATAACATAACAAGTGTTTGGCCTAATAAAGGCTAGATGGACAGACGCAAGTCAATACAACTATAACTGCTTAAATTTAGCGACACATTTATAAAATCTAACCATTTCACCAGTGAATTCTTCAGATGAGATAGCATATCTACCACTGAACTGCTTTCTGACCAAAGATAAAGTTGGAACAGAACCATCTTCTTTCAGGTCGGTTGATTTGTCATCAATATCCTCACCCTCCTTGACCTCACTGTAAGAACCCCCACAATTAAGAAAAATGGTGCTAAAATGGTAACTAAAGTGCAATTTAGGTTGTTCACCGGGATGTAAAGTGAATGTTTTAATAAAAAGGCATTCAACCATCACAGAAAAGGATATGGGTACATAAAATATAAACTGATAGACCGAAGCTAATCATAAATGTTACCTGTAAACTACCTCAGCAGACGTAGGCTTTAAGCGCAGGAGCTTTCCTTTATTTGATTGGAGGTCAGCAAAGATATCGGGATCAAAACATGTCGCAAAACACACCTGGAAATCTTGAAACCTTAGTATTTCCAAACAGTACATAGTAAATCTGATTAGAAATAAATATCTAATCAATTATCATACAACTCAGCCTTTATTCCACTAGATGGGTTCAACTACATGAATCAGTCAACGCCAGAGTGTCCTAACCATATCATATCATTTACCATGCTAAGAAATAATTATATTACTATTTATCATGCTCGTAAAATTTTACATTGATAAAAAGATTCTTTGAACTCTAATGATAGACCACCAAGCATAGATTGTCTTTATGAACTTAATTAATAAAATATGACCTATATGGTAATTTGTTGAATGCTCAATATGATAATTATTTTATAATGTATTTGTTAGATTAATAATAATGCATTCAATAAAAGGGTAGTTGGATGATGCAGGTTTGTCAAGTATTACAAGTTACAACATTGTCAATTGGTCGAGTTTTAATTTAAACATTATATATATCACTTCACAGAATTTCACTGTAAGGGTATTGAATATAATGACAATCAAATTGCGAATCAGCCTAAATTGAAGCAAACATATTTTTAACACAACAGTAAATAATTTTGTTTAAAAGTTATAAGGTCTATGTGATTTGCAAAAGAACAATTACTGGACAGAACAGTATTGAACGATCTTTGAATGTACTGGAGAATTTTTGTCATGTGCGATATTTGGTGAACAATGGATACAGCACAAACAAAATAATGTGAAAATTACTACAATAACCTTTATGGTATATACAATATACATGTATAAAATATATAAATTATTTTATATAGTATATTATGTGAGAGAGAGAGAGGAGAGGAGAGGGGGAGAGAATATGTAATAATTAGGTAAGAATATTTTTTATCTTGGTGATAGTTTATCCATCGACAAAAATTTGTACCATGGTTTAGTAAGGTACAAAATTTTGAATTTTTGCTCATTCCTTCAGCCCTTTATTGTCCATTCCCATGGTCAAATTTCAAACCAAACACGAGACATATTTTTGTCATGTCCAGTACCTCATTTTATTGCAAATCAAACACACCCATAGTTTTTCATGAAGTGCATTAGTTTACAGTTTGCCCATATACTACAATATGTCATTATATTTGAGGAGTGAAAGTGAGATTGCCTTTTTTGAATAAACATCACTGATAAAACACAAAAATAAACATGAAAAACATAGGCCCATTATTCAACAGTAGTAGCTTTAAATATATGCAAAAAATACAAGTTATTCGAAGCAGGATACCTTGCTATTTCTTGCTCGCACAGATACATGAGAAAGGACATCTGGCATATCAGGTGTCAAGACAGCAACTGTACCATCTGGAATTTCCTCTTCTCCCTTCACGCTCTTGGCTATCAAAATTGTAGGTCGCTCATATGATTTGTTTTGAACAGCTAGCAACTCATCCACGACCTCAACATATCCAACAGTTTCAATTGGGCTAATAACCTGCCAACTGTTCCAGGCAACTAGAATTACGTCAGAAAGTCATCAATATCAAAACAACCAAAAAATGAACGACGTCATAGTTTAAGTGAGCTATATTATATTGAAGATGAAATCATGGACTCAAGTTGAAAAGCGTGATTAACCCCACCTTCCAAGATTAGCAGTCTTTCGGAGTACAGGATCTAGTCGATTTACAAGAGTAGACAAAGAAGCTGCAGATCCAGCACGGATAATTTCTTCAGTAAATATTTCCACCTGCAAGAGGAGATTTTCAGTTGAGAAACAAGAGCACAAAGACAGAAGAGTTAAATAAACTAAAAATACACATACAGCCCAATTTTCCACGCCAAGTAATGATCCAAGATATTCAGCCGATGGCTGAAGAATTTTCTGGTATGACTCTGCCTTATTTGTGAGTGCAAGGCGTGTTCTGTCAAGGACTGACTTTGCATACAATGCCCACTGAGTGTCTTTACCTTTACACATGCTTAAGGCAAGATTCCATCCCTTTAAAAGGAAAAAAATAAAATATTAGATTGTGGTTTTTATTTAGCTAGACAGATAGACCACAAACATCTACAGCAGCTTAGACATTACTTCCATTTAGCAATTGTATTTTAGTATTATCATGAGCCATTCACAATCAGTTTAGAGAGGTTTGATTTTGCTCAAACCAATTTCAAATTAATATGGAACAAGCATTAATAAAACTCTCACACCATTTGGTATTATTTTAAATAATTATAAACAGTGACTGACCAAGATAAAAAAAATTGCACATAATGAACAACTGAAAATAATACAGGTCATGGCTCTGTCCAGAATCAACCTGACAAGATATCATGGATTTAAATTTTATGGTAATAACAGGAATCCTACTTGTCCACCGTTAAGTAAACTCAGCTTGCATTTAAGACAAAACACTATTAAAGAAATGCACAACACAACTCTTTGCTGTTAGTGAAGTGAATCCTGTTTCAGATGAGAAACCAGACTGACTGTCTTGAAATAATGATATGACCGGTGAGTATAAAATAAAAATGAACATATCACTATACCTTCAAACAGTAGATGAGATCTTCATTGTCGTCTGATGAAAGTGCAAGGTTTTCAAGTACCAAGCAGATAAAGTACATTATTTTCTGCATAGTCCGCACATCAGAATATCAAGAGTCATGTCATTGCATATTTAAGTTCTATAAAAATACTCTTTTCCAAGAAAAAAGTTCTATAAAATTACTGATTTAAAAATTATATATATAGGGGAGGGATCAAATTACACCGGTGTAACATTTGAGTAATGTTACACCGCTCAATAACACTTCAATGAATACAAATTTTACAAAATCCACAGTTGGATTGAAAGTTTATATCATATAGATCATTCATGTTCAATTCTATAAAAATCTAAAATCATTTGATATGTTATTGAGATTGATCAAGCTTAACGGTATTCAATAAAAACACATAAAGCGTTAATCTTGATCGATCTCAATAACATATCAAACGATTTTAGATTTTTGTCAAATTGAACATGGATGATCTAAATGATATAAACTTTCAATCCAACGGTGGATTTTGTAAAATTTGTATTCGTTGAAGCGTTATTGAGCGGTGTAACATTACTCAAATGTTACACCGGTGTAATTTGATCCCTCCCCATATAATATATATACAACATAAAAAATAACAGTGAGCAACATTTATTAGACCCTCAAAACAAGGAATCACCTCAGGTCCAGCATTATTTAATTCCTCATATGCCCTTTCTACTGCTGTTCTAACCGTAGAATCAAGGGCAATATCCAAAAATAAAAGATCTTTCAGGCGACTTTGGGACTTATTGAGTAATGGTCGTAGATCCTGACGAGCCTCTAGCAAACCCTATTGAAAACAATCATGCATACATATCAATAGCGGAAGTGTAAGTTATATATACAAACTGTTATGATTTATCTAGAAACACCTCTGAATATCTTGGTTATATCTTATCAGAATGAGAATATATTTATTTTTTTACAAAGAATGAGGTGGAATGGATTGATAACTACAGTCTACATAGAAGATATTAAAGAGAAGCTAGATAACTACAGTCTACATAGAAGATATTAAAGAGAAGCTAGATAACTACAATCTATAGTCCTTCTGGGCATCAGTTGGAAGATGTGTTAACAAAGAGATTACCAACATAACATTTCAACCAACTTATTGCAAACTGTGAATGATAGATATTCATTCGCCAGTTTGAGGGGGAATGTTGTCGATAACCTATATTAGTAATAATTGTAGTCGGCCCATTAATTGAGCTCATTAGGTTTAGAGTAGTCTATTTAAACGAATTAATGCATGTACTCTCTTTACTACTTTGAAATATATCAGAAATATTTACTACAATATTAAAGCCGCATATACCTCAAGCAGAGGTTCAACATTCTTTTCTTCAACATGTTCCATGACAAACTGAGCTAATTCCTGATTGAGACAGATCAGAGAAATAATTGTTATAGTTCAGGAGGTACTATAACAGTTTCACAAAAAAAATAAAAAATCATTCAAAGTAAGATGACATTACAGTAAAACCAGATGGCAAACCAGGCACTGGATTTATCTGCACCCCAACCATGAAGCCCTGACCCTGAAGAATAATAGAGTATAAATTCATGGAATGGTCTCTACAAATATAAGAAAAACTGTCCTCGGCAAAAGAAGTCTTAACAATCTTGTTACCTCAGATTTGTAGCCTAAGCAGTTTGTAATAGCTGATTCAAGATCTGCACCTGAATGAACTGCCTGCATATTATATAATCAAACCAAAATCATCATATGACAAAACGTAATTGACAAGTAGGCCAAATATGTTAAGAGTACTGGTAGTCAACAAGGATTAATATGTTTTCTTACAAGACCACAAAAAAAAGGGAACGAAAGAATAAACAACTATTCAAATAATCTGTTGCAGTAGTGGGTGCCTACAGAATGCAAGATAGTAACCCAATGAAACTTGCCCATCCCCCTTGCAGCTTATCATTAACATATCTATTGTGATGATATTCCAATGTATATGTACCCAGTTTGGAAAAACACTAAGAAACATAACAAAAAATAAAAATATTGAATAGAAGCCAAGAACATTTTCAACAAATGCAAAATCACTAGCTGGAAAAGAAGAATAAGAAAGCAAAATAGAACTCAACTTAAGCCACAAATGAATCTAACCTTCAATGTCCTCATGTAGTGTCCCAGATCTCGCAAAAGACCTTCCTTCTGATCTCTACTAAAATTGGGTTCGTTACGGATGGCACGGTCATAACTCAGAAGACGTTCTTTTGTTATTCCATTGTCATTCAATGTTTTCCAATAAACAGAAATATCAAAGTCGCTACTTATATAATCAATTAGTGCCTGGGGAGATTTTTACCAAATTATCAGAGGTGATGAGGACAAGGAAACTATAAGTATTACCAAGAGATCAGCAACCAGCATATTACCTGACAGATTACAACATCATCAGGACTAGTATTATTGTGTAACTTTTGGTGCCATTCCTCCATCATTCCACCCTTGCAATGATTTTTACTCTACAAACCAAACAGAATTTTTATTTGTAATTTAAGATCAATGTAGAGAGGAGAGAAATATGCAGAACTCTAAGCAAAAGTAGATAAAAATCATATCTACCTGGATGACAAGGATTTCGTCTCGAATACGCTGTCCCACATCACCTTCACCTCCACGACCAACAGTAGAAAGGATCATCCTCACAACTTCCCTGTACTGTGGATAACTTGCATAAACATTCTGGAGCAACTCTGTAAGCCTATCCTGGGCTTTACTTATCTCACTGTTCCAATCAGTAACCGATGCTTATGATCAGAGATTAAGCAGACATAAAGATATATTATAACAAATGAATTAGCCTGTTAACAAAAGAAAGGCAATAAACTAGCTAAATCTGAAGCAGAAAAAATTGTTTGTAATCATAAATCATAATTTATATTTTCCAGAAGGCTTAAAAAAATTAATGTCTGGAGTGCATAAACAAGGGGATACTAAACATTTATAGGTTTACCGTGGCTTCACGTTGTAATTTTTGTTCCATATGAGCTGTCTCGTAGCCATAAATCTCATCCACACCAAAATACCCGCAAGACCCAATTGACCACCATTTTTGGCCTGATCTATCAAATCCGCTGCAATATTAAATCTGCAAAACACAGATGTATAAGTGACATGCAAAGATTCTACTGAACAAAGTAACATCCTAATAAATATTTTGGTGAATACATTGAACCAATATTGGCTACCTCAGATCCAAGAAATATTATATTGGTGAACTCACAGCATCCAGTCAAGGAATAAAAGATGCCAATATTGATGAACTCGTACATAGATTAAGTTCAACGATAAACAAGTTACCTATAAATAACAGTCTAAGACTGTAGTAACAAGACATGAAATTATTATTCAATTACTTTCTTCAACTTTTTGAGGGGTTACTTACCTATGCATAAAGGACTTTTGTGCCTCACTTTCCACTTCTGCTATTTTATCCAGCAAGGACTTAGCTGTACCTTTGCCATCACCAACATCCTTCAATGGAAAAATAGTATTGTAAATCGATCAATATATGTTGATTTAGAGGAACCACTGATACAATTCCACGAAGTGTAACCTTTTGTATCTGCTTCTTCCCACCAAATTCAATAGAAAAATCTGATCCGTTGTTCTTTAACCACTGTCCGTCTGATAGAATGACAAAAGTTAATCCTCCAAATGTTTCATCATTGACCTCTATATCTAAAGACTGGACCTGAAAATTGTATTGATATTATCCGATTTTAAACTCAGATCTCAAAGAGCTAAGAGATTAGAAAACAACTTCAGATTGTTATTGTAGAAACCTCAGAAGAAGGATCAGATGAAGAACCGGCTTTAAAAGGTGTTTCTACAGCCTTATCCATAATAACAGACCCAGGGGGTATAGAACCTGCCGGTGGTTCCTAAGATTGACATTACATTCCATGTAAATAAAAACCCAAATGAGATAGACATCCAACAGATACATCAATTTACACATTAAAAGTGTTCTGTCAATTCTAGAGTTAACAATATACACTCACCAACCACTCTCCAGGTGTTGTTCTAGATAAGGCCCAGTGAAGTGTAACAGGTATTTTGTAGTCTGTAGCCAGGTGAACCTTTATCTTACCACCATCTTTGGTAATGAGGACCTTAAAGAATGAAATAATTAAAATTAGGATCATAAACAAAAGCACACCTGCTTAAAAAGAGATGAAAAACACAACAGCAAGTTGATGAAAGTGTCTCACCAATAGATCATTATTAGCAAGCTTGTATATTTTTCTATTCAAAACACTACCCGTATCAAATTCCTCCCTTGCCTTGGCATATCTTTCAATTACTGTCAAAGTCTTTGGAGCATCTATAGATTGTTGGTATGCATCTACAATTTGTTGGTCTATGTTTTCAGCGGCATTTTTGTTGATAAGCTGCGTCAGATCTCTCTTTTTCCGTTGTATTCGTTCAGAGCGAAAGTATTTTTGGGTTTTCAATTGCTTGGAAACTTTGGTTTGTATCTCTCCTTTGGTAATCTTCTTTTGTATCTCATCCACAGAGGCACCCTTCTCAAGCTCAGCTTGCAACTCTTTTCTTGCTTCCTCAAATTCAATCTAAGTCAATTAAGGAAAGAGAGCAAAAAGGCCCGATAAGATAAAATAAACATTATAAAGTTGAAACTCTAAGTAATTAATGTTCAGCAGAAAGGATTTTATAAGGTTACAAGTTGTTGTTCTGGAGAATAATTAGGCTTCCCAGATTTTTCCCAGCGTATAAAAGCTTGAATCTGTACAAGTTCCTCAGGGATGGTCTTTGTTTTTGAAGCAGAAGGCTTATTTACTTCAGCAGCATTAGCTTTGTTAGGCTCCTTTACTTCACCCTCGCTAGCTTTATTAGTCAACCTTGCACGAATGTCTTGTATAGAAGTACCCCTAGATACTTCCTCCAGTAATTCACGTCGAGCCGCTTCATATTCCTCCTAAAAAAGGAAAACCTTATAAAAATAATGCATTGAAAGACAAAATGCATTAGTTCTGACTTAAAAATTGAAACGTATCTAGATAACACTTTGTAGAATTCTAAATCCCAAGTTCCAAAACTACATGATGATAGGACTCGATAAAAGACACGAGAATGACATAACTATCCTTCTGCCCACGTTTCCTTTTATAAAATCTGTCATAACTATCACATGAGAATGACAGTAATGTGATAAAAGACATTTCCCAGATTATGTTGCATTATCTACAGAACTACATGGACTACACAGTACTGATTGTGAACCCATAAAAAATAAGGACTATTATCACTATTATTAGTATTACTAATATTTCATGGAAACTAAACATAGAAACTAGAGAGTGGGGCTTAAAACCCATTATTTATAAAGGATCCTAGAATAATTTTAAATGAGGACCAGGACCATGAAAAAATAAAGACATGGACCAGGAAGGGGTTATGGCAATTTAACTAGAGCATATACATAATCATAACATTAATAGTAGATTGCAGAGACTAATCTTTTTAAGAGGTTGTTAAGATGTGTATAATCAAGGATGTGTACTCTGGATAGATCAAAGGAACAGATATGTTCTCTATAGACAAAGCATCAAAACAATGTAGCAATGAAATTGGAAAGTGAAACAAACCAAATAGGAAACCATGAAAATCATAAAAGTAATCAGCTGAAAGAAACTTTGTATGAAGCAAAACCTAGCAGCTAAATGCAAGACATGAACACTACTTGATTACTGACCTTCTCTTGCTCTGGGTTGTATGACTGCTTACCCTTTCGTTCCCACCTAATATATGCTTGAATTTGTACAAGGTCTTCAGGAACTGAAACTTGCTGAACTAGCTTATCTTTTACTGGTAACTTGATGTGAAAGTTGTCGCCATGGTTTTTATACCTTTACTTCGAAAAAGCAAACAAAGAAGCAAATAACTATATTCAATTTCACAATAACATTGAAGGTTAAATATAGGGTAAAAAAGAGACTGGATTATGATAACCACACCACTTATTCTGAGCTTCGTCAATTATAAGGAACTCGATGGCTTGTGCGGCAGGATCGTCAATTTCTATCCTAAGTAAGGATCCTGACCCAGACTAATAAGAGAAAAATAAAAGAACAATTAATCAAACAATAAGCAAATAAATATTTGAACCAGGCTAGTCAGTTTAAGAAACATTTTTTTTCATTTCTAGTTGGAACTTACTTTAACAAAAGGAGTTCTGAGAGCTCTATTCTTATAAACTTGAGTTCCATCTGGGTGACGAGAAGGAAGTACCCACTTCCTGGAAACAGTAAAAAAAGGTAGAAGATATCCTTCAAGGAACAAGATATATTGCAATACAAACACATTAAACACAAGAGGAATATCGAAATAACTTAAAAACTCTGATACTGAGCATACCCTTGACTTTGACATATAATTCCCCAATGTAAAACAAAAGGGCCACTAGTATTTGAAAGCTGAACATCTACTTGTGTTGCGGCTCCTGATCCTGAAGAACCAACACTGACCTACTCCGTCACATCAAAGCAACCATTAGCTAATGTATTCTTAAAATGCATATTTATTTTTTATACAAATATAATTTAATTCATCAGGTCAATTGAATACCTGCAATTCAATATTTCCATCGAGGTTGAACTTCTCCGAAAGCTGCTCCAGGCCCCAAAAAACAGACAAACAAAGATATTCATTGAATCATTGATTAAAATTCACACAATATGCCGCATTTAAAGTTATGAAGCTATTGAATAAAACATAGTCACAAATTAACATACATCAAAATAACTAGTAGATATACAAGCAACTAATGATGATTACTGTATATTTTAACAATGCCAATAGTAAATATGTGAATGAAAATGCTTAAAAAGCATTTACATTTTTACAATTCAATTAAAATACTAAAACACTCACCTTAGGACATTTTAACAAAGTTGCATTCAAGGTTACCAGAAGAGAACAAAAATAGTAATCACATTCAAAGACACCAAACGATGTGTTTGGATTCCACTAAAATGAAATACTCCCTCCGGTCACTATTACAAGCAAAAATGTACTTTTTAGGTTCATTGAATAACTGATGTATCTAGTCTATATATTAGATCAAATACGTCAGTTATTTAATGAATCAAGAAAAGTGAATTTTTGCTTATAATACGGACAAGAGAGAATAATAATAATAATAATAATAATAATAATAATAATAATAATAATAATAATAATAATAATAAATAATAATAATAATAATAATAATAATAATAATAATAATAATAATAATAATAATAATAAATCATTTTCATTCTTGAATATGTGAGGCTCTATCGTTATAATTTCTTAATTTATCAAAATTACAAATCCTCGAATGTGTCTTTTGTTAGTCAATTTAGTCTTCCAATGTGTAATTTCTCGGTTAGTTTGATCATCGGGTGTATCTTGTGTCAGTCTGTTTAGTCCATAAGATTACTAGCTAACGTTTATATAATAATAATTTCAATACATTCAAAGACTACAATTACAAGTCTCACACATTTAAGACTAAGTTCCTATTTATTTCATTACCATAAATAGTAACAACAACCGTATTCAAAGAAATAAAAACGATGCAACAACAATCAAAACGTTTCACTGCTAAGAGCATACCTGAGAACCTGCATTCGAAGTTAACACAGCGCGCGGAATAGCTTGATTCCTTCCCATAACAACTTTCCGTTTTCTAACAAACAACTTATTCCCGCGAAAATTTGTAGAAAGCAAAAGCTTCTTTTCTTTATCAACACTCTGCGATTGGAATAAAGTATTGGCAGTACCTCCACGAGAATTAAGCTTACTTTGATGCTCAGCAACCGATTGCGTTTGACAAAGCAAAGTTTGATGAAAGATGCTGTGACTCATCTTTGTCGATCCACTCACACTTTCTTCTGCAACAATTCAAAACTCAAAATAAGAATCATCAAAATTGCGATGCAAAATTGAAGAAATTAATGATTGATTATGTGAAGAAATTAGTTGAAAACAGTGAGAAATGAATGAACCTTTGATGAATCGGTGAAGTGTGAGTGCGAGATTGAATCTCGCGAGAATTGGAGTTGAAAATGGAAATGGAAATGGAAATATCTACGTTGCTTTGAAGTGTGTGAGAGTGTATGATAGCGGTTGATTTGGTAGTCATCATTTGTGGAAGGTAAAGGACACGTGGCGAGATGGAATTGGAGGAGGGTTTTGTAAAAGAGGTAGTCACGTGCGGAATCGCATGGAGACACGGATATTGAGACAAGGCCGTGGGGTCCGTGAGAGGAGATATATACTTTCTTTCTTTTTCCTTCACTGTCCATGCTATTACCATTTTATTTCTAATATCCTCTGCAACATTTTAAGCAAATTTCAAAATTTTAGGTTCATGGCCACTTCTAACATGAAAGAGAATATCTCCATAACGAATATAAATTTTATAGAATTTATTGTTGGATTGAAACTTTATATCATATAGATTATTCATATAAATTTTTTAAAAAATTGAACATTATTTGATGTGTTATTGAGACCGACCAAAATTAACGGTATTCAGTAAAAATTCATAAACCGTTAATCTTGATGAGTCTCAATAACATATCAAATGATGTTCAATTTTTCTAAAAATTATATGAATGATCTATATGATATAAAGTTTCAATCAAATGATGAATTTTATAAAATTTGTTTTCGTTATCGAGATATTGACAAGTGGTGCACCATGCATCATTTGTCTCGCTCTTTCATTTTAGCCAAAACCTTATATACTAACTATACGATGAATTTAGAAAGATGAAAGTATAATTCACTCAGCCACCACCACACTCTTAGGGTCCTTTTGGTTCTATAGAAACAAAGTGGAAGGAAAGAAAATTACGCAAACCAATGCATGAACTTGGACTAAAGTTAATCTATAAATTCATACATTAGCTTGCGTAATTTTATTTCCTCACACTTTCTTTTCATATCATGCATTGGTTTGCGTAATTTTCTTTCCTTCCACTTTCTTTCCATAGAACCAAACGGACCATTAGCGATCATAATTTCTCTTTTGCTTTTTTCTTGATTTGTCCATTAGAGATAGGTGATTTTTTTATCAATTATGATCCGAAATCAACCCTCTTGATTACTTTTTATTTCTTTTTCAATTTAATAAGTGATTTACACATAATTATAGATTTGATTTGAGTTTTTTCTTTGTGATTTATTCGTATGAAGTTGGTTTATTTCCTTCTTAGTGCGGAGTTGTTTATTATTCCGTCTTCGTACGGTGTTTGTCTCGTGTTTGTCTCGTTTTTATACGGTATTTGTTTTGTTTAAATTTGTAGATTTATTTCAATCCAAATTCAGTGCAGATTCAATGATTTTATAGTTGTCAATGTTGCGGATCTGGAGGCATGACTATTCCGGATACTTGAATTTTATTATATCAATTGTTGGTTTTGTTATATTTGTTGACATTGAGTCGTTTTATGTTATTAACTCGGATGTTGTGAGCTTATTCACAAATTCATCATTTTTAATTTTTAGCAAATTCGAATATATTTAATAATTTCGATTGATGTGCTTTGCCGATTTGAATGAATTAATTATGGGTATTGTTGGTTTTTGGTAAAGAAAAAATGACATTTTTGGACATAACTTATGAATGCCTAATCTTTTTTTTCCTTCTTAAATAAAATAAAAATATAAAAAAAAAAAAAAAAAAAAAAAAAAAAAAAAAAAGCCTAGTCCATTGACTATGTCGGCAATATGAAGTTATTTATTAACCCTTTTTCTTTTGTTCTCCACGTTTATCAGTTCACATAGTGCCATTTTTGTAATTTCAGTGATTCTACGGTCACTTTTGGTAAACTCAACAGATCGCTTTTCAAGATTCCGAGTATACGGTGGATCTAAGTTGCGCTTTGTAGATATTTCATGAAATATATTTCGGTTTGTGGCAGAGAGATATGATATTTATTTCAGCGGATTTTAGGGGGACACCATGATAACTCTCTCACTAACGTGTTTTGTGGTTTAGATTGAATGTGTACATGATATTATGGTTTACAGTCAGTATTATATTATTTTTTATTTATTTTTTTTGCAAAAAAATTCCCGATTTTTTTGGAAAAAAGTTTTCGGGAAAAAATTTTTGACTTTTATTTTTCGAAACAGGGTATGCTCAGATCAAAATTAACGGTTTATTAAATAACGTAAATCTTGATGGGTCTCAATAATATATCAAATGATTTTCAAAAAATTTTAAAAAAATTATGGATGATCTATACGATATAAACTTTCAATCCAACAGTAAATTTCATAAAATTCATATTCGGTAGATTACTTGTCCACGGTGAACCCCTTGTGCATTAGCCTTATTTCATTCATTTCTGTTTATGATTAACACATCTACGGTTTTCAATTAGGTTGGTGGTTGGGCATAGAAAAGAAAACAAATTGAGTTCGTGTTCTTTTTGTTTTCACTATTAATATGCATCTATTGAGTTGTCTAATGTCATTTGACGGTTAGTTCTTTTGATGTTTTTGAGAAGATAAATATAAATATTTTGGGCAAAGTCTAAATGCAAAAGTGGAGAAAGTTCTCTACGTGCACAAGTTAGTAATTATACTATAATAAATACGAATTTTACAAAATCTACCGTTGGATTAAAAATTTATATCATATAGATCATCCATAAAAATTTTGGAAAAAAAATTGAAAATCATTTGATATGTGATTGAGACTTATCAAGATTAACTGTTTATGCTTTTTTATTGCTTACAGTTAATATTAATGGGTCTAAATGACATATCAAATGATTTTCAATTTTTTTCAAATTTTTTATGGATAATCTATATGATATAAACTTTCAATCAAACTATGAATTTTATAAAATTCATATTCGTTATAATATAATTACTAACTTATGCACCGCGAAGTTCTCCACTTATTCATGTCAGACAAAACCAATACTTTGAACTTAAATTTAATGTCAATTTGATTCAGGAAAAAAAAAAAGTTAGTGTCTATTCTATTTTGGGCTAGATCATAATATTTTTTTGGTGGTGTGACTCAATCATCATCTATTCACCTTAAAAAAAATTTAGTATTCATCCTATGGTTCATAGAAAAAGGAAATTTGGTATTTCAGAGTTGGATCGCGATGTAAGTAAAGTCTGGTAAAAAATTATTCCTATCAATAATCGAATTCGGATTCTCTCGAACAATTCGTTCCAAAAAATCTATTAACCACTTAAATCAAATATCTTACTTTATCCACAATTCATTTAGTTCAAAAAATTATCAGAGAACATTTAGATGTTTTTAAATAGTAGTGTAAATTTTTTTAGCTACACATTTGGTCCCTACATTTATTTTAGGTTTCAATTTGGTCCCTTACGTTTAAAAAGTATCAATTTGGTCTCTTACATTTATTTTAGGTTTCAAGTTAGTCCTTTCCGTTAGTTTTGTCACTAACACCGTTTGAACAGTACACGTGTCAGCGTGTCCAAGTGCCACGTGTCAGTCCACATATGCAAATTGGTTGCCACATGTGACAAAATTGATGGAAAGGACTAACTTGAAACTTAAAATAAACGTAAGGGACCAAATTGATACTTTTTAAACGTAAAGGACCAAATTGAAACCTAAAATAAACGTAAGGGACCAAATGTATAGTTAAGCCTAGAACTAATATAAATGTATATATTGGACCTTTTTTTTTGTCAAGTAGCCTAATGCCTAAAATTTTTACCTTTAAGATTTTTTGTCAAGTGGGATGGCCGAGATTCGAACTCCGTCCCCCTACATATATAATGTATTGTCTCTGCTAACTGAGATAAGCTCACGGAACATCTTGGACATTTTCTTCTCTATGTTTCTTACCGTAATTATATTGGACATTTTCTTATTAATATAATATAACTTTATTTTTTTACTAAAAAACAAAAATATTTGTTGAGTATACCTTGAAATCTCAAGATCAGAAAAAATTGTTAGTGTGAACTTTGTCTTCTGCGCTAGGCGCAACGCGCAGGGTTGTTTCATTCTTTCAGAGTTCGCCTCTGCCTCTTGCGCTAGGCGCAGAGCGGCCTGCGCTAGGCATAGGGCGCACACAAGAGATTATTTTGTGGAAAAATTAGTTTTCCGAAGGATATCTGAAATGAAACATGAATTCTATTATATTTTAAAGCATATTTGTTTTTGTTATTTAGAATTGAAGATAAACGTCTTTGGAATCTCGTTGTAACAAAACTCATTGATATATTGGAATAAAGGGCTGAGTAGGTCATTGTTCGACCGAACTAGGTAAACAATTATCGCATATTTTCCTTTATTGTTTTTATTGTTTATTATTATTATTATTATTATTATTATTCTTGTTGTTGTTGTTGTTGTTGTTGTTGTCTGCTTGATATTAGTTGTTGTTCTTTTGCTCCACACAATACAAATCAAGTATTTTTCATTGGTGTGATTTTAATCGAGTTCACAACAATATTTATTCATTCAAATTGGTAGAGTACATCAATAAAAACCATATTTAAGTTTGCTAAAAATAAAAAATGATGAATCTGCGAACAAACTCACAACATCCGAGTTAATAACATCAAATGACATACGATTGATAGGATAAAATTCAAGTGTCCAGAATAGTTATGCTTTTGAATCTGCAACGTTGACGATGCTAAAATTATTGAATCTGCACTGAATTTGGATACAAGCAAATCTGCAAATCTGAACAAAACAAACACCATATTAAAAATTAAAACAAGGTCAACTCTAGGGGTGCTCGCGGTTCGGTTTGGATCGGTTTTGAGGCAAAAACTCATCCGATCCAAAAACAAACTTATTTGCGGTTCGGTTCGGTTTTGGATGACAAACAAAAAAATTCCAATCCGATCCAATTTTATGCGGTTTAATTTGGATTGATTTTTGGACATCCAAATTATAAAATGTAAATTTTTTTATTAAATATTAATATTATAAAAAATACTATAAAATAATAGTTTGACTTTTTTGACAAAATAAATATTTAGTTTGATGTAAGAAATAACATATAATATATTAAATTTGACTTTTTTTGTATCCTTAACTAGTGCCCCGGGGCACTAGTTAGCATGACCCAAAATATAAAACAACACAGAACAATTATTTTCTTTTGATTTGGACAAAACAGATCAAGTTAATGGGTGGAGAAATAATACAAAATGTGTGATGAAAATTAAATTTGAGGCTAAAAATAAAACCGTATGTAAGACATAAATTCGAGAAAGATTTATGTACCCAAAAAAAAAAAAAAAAATTCGAGAAAGATTTTGCAAACTTTTTTTGAGGTGAACAAGCTCATATGGGGTCAGTTGTTCCTCAAAAAAGTCCAAAAGATATCATAGGCATACATAGATTTTTCCACTTACACAGGGGCGTCTCCGAGTTTTAAGAGGCTCTGTGCAAAATATAAAAGTGGTCCCTTAATAAATAAAAAATAAAAAAATTATCGATTTAAATTACATATAATATAAAAAAAAACATTCTTGTAAACATATAAATTATCAATATTAAACCTTACATTAAATTAAACTAGAACTTTGACCCATGCGGTGCATGGGTCTAATTAGGTGTAATATGTTACAATAAAAAATAAAATACAAAAATTCTAAGAGCATTTTCAATAAGAGTAGTATAGGGAATTTCATGGACTAATTATTCTATATTTGTTTATGTGCTTATTTTATATTTTATATATTTTTTAAATAATTTTTGAACCCCATCGTTTTGTTTACTTATTAAAAAAAAATTGCTGATAACTAAAGGTTAAAAAATTGATGATAATTAAAGGTTAAAAAAAAAATTAAAGACGTAATCAAGAACATAAACTTAAGTAGACATCCATAAATAAATAAAAATTGTGATTAATTCCGCCGTTCAAATTTATTGAAAACAGGTTTAACATATTAGGATTCCTAAATTCTTTCATAATTGAAGCACATATTTTAGCGGTTGAAAGATTTTATTGTAAATAAGAGATGCATGTTCGATGACAAATCTGTATATTTTTAATATAAAGCTGCAATAAAAAGAAAGAGAGAATGATGGGAAAAAAATTTGGTTTAGGGTTAGCTTATGTTAGCAAGCTTATAATATAAGAGATTATCGGTTTTTAATTGTTTAAATTGTGCAATGAAAATTGATGGTGCTTAATTGTCGTATGAAATCTTTCCTATGAAAGTTGATAGAGCTTAACACTTTGTGGACATAATTTAAATCACAATTGGTCTGCTAGTACATATTATATCAATTGATCATCGGTTAATATTAAATCTGCAATATTAAAAACAAAATAATGAATGTGATTAGTGACATGACTATGGTTGTGTTTGGTTGTATTGCAAAAAAAAATTGATTTAGTAGAATTGAGTTTGATAATAACTTTCCAAATTACACGTGATAATAACTTTCCAAATCTCACATGATAATTATTCTCTAAATTTAAGACATAAAAATATTTTGTGATGAATAATATAGTCAACAATAATTTTGATATGATATACTTTTAAAATTGATGGTGCTTATCAATTATTGCACATAATTTTAATCACAATTGGTATACTTGCCATAATGGTTGGAAATATTGCTTTGCATTGAAGGGTTGCGGGTTCGAATCCTAGTCAAGACAAAATTGTATTATTTTTTAATAAAAATTGCAAGATAAAATGGAGGGAAAACAGGGAAAACAAATTAGGGTTTAGAGTTTGCTTGTGTATACAAGCTTATAATATAAAAGATGGAACAAGAAATACAAAATAATTATCTTTGAATATAACGTCAAAAAGGAACATCATAATCTAAGATTAAATTTTATGCAAAGATTAAAATGGACTAGAACTATATTTACGAGTATAGATAACTAATATATTGATACTCATGATATTTATGAACATTAACAATATATAACTATTATTTTAGGGCCTAAAAATTAATCTATTAATATAATCTGATATTTTATAGGTATAAATAATATATAAATAATATTATAGGACCTCAAAATTTTGAGTTGAGGCCCTCAAAATTTTGAGGCCCTATGCCGTCGCACACCTCGCACATGCATGCGAGCCTCCTCTTACTTACAATAAAGACATTTTTGGTCGACATAAGGAAAAACTAAGGACAAAGCAAGGTATCAAAGATATATGGAAAGAGATGGAAAGAGGATTTGATGCAGCTATTGCGTCGATGCACTAATTGCTTCTGACCATCTAATTAAAAATAATGATTAAAATTAAATTTTATAGAAAATTATCCAAATTAATTAACTAAATCAGAACCGTTTGATTTTTTTTTTGTGCGATTGAGATCGTCTACTTCGTGAAACAGTTACAACAGATGATTCAGAAAAAAATGGTTATTATTACGTGAAATTCAGTTATAAATTAACTATGTCTTGTATTATACATAGTGACAAGTATCATGTGACTGATAATCGAAATGGTAGAAGCCTCGCACAAAGCATGCCATTTACTTTGGCGTTTACGTAGATATAGATGATAATTTGACCCATACCCATAGGGTACCCGCAAAAATTACCCATAACGGGTATGTGTATGGGTACCTAGGTACCCATAGGGTATGGAGACAGGGGCAAAAGTTGTTACCCACGCGGTATGGGGATGAGTACAGATATTTTTTCAATCCACACCACGGGTATGAGGATGGGTACTATAGTACCCTACCCATACCCTACCCATTGCCATCCCTATACGTAGAGGATATCTCCCGACTCGATATCGATTGTTACAAAGGTGAGTGAAGTGTATGTTTACTATCATGAGCTTCACATGTTCTTTAACTGTACAGTAGCTCGTGACAATTGGTTTGCAGTTGGTCTTTCTTTGATTTTACATAACAACACGTACCACTACTATGGATCATATTTTCGCTTTGTGCAACAATAAGAATAGTGACGTACGGTTGGAAGAGTGACTATATTACTCTGGTGCATTTGGTACAATCGTAATGATAAAATTTGGAATGACAATGTCCAGATGCCGAGCCAAATCGGAAGACAAGTCCTTAATGCAGTACTTAGTTCATAAAGTACAACGCAACAATGTAATTATGGCTACAAAACCAGGTATGTTACGGTGGGAAAAACCAGCTCCAAAATGGGTAAAATGCAACGTTGATGTTGCTTTTGTTATTGGCTCCGGGAAGACCTCGCTGAGATTGTGTTTTCGTGATAGTAATGGTCAGTTCATGATTAGTATGACACAATACAACAATTTGTGATTTCAACTTTAGAGGGAGAAGCATGAGGTTTACTTTTAAGCTATGAAAAAAGCATAGAAGATTAAATTGAGTTTGTTATGAATATTATTAGTGGATGTCCTGGCCCATGTAATTGGCCCAATATTTTTACCTATATATAGATACTATGTATCACTATATTGTAACCCTAATCCTAATGGTGAATAACATACACTATTCTTTTCTATCTTCTTCATCTATACTATTGTTCTTATTTACATTAGTTTATAACACGTTATCAGCACGAGCTTACCAACTGAGGTACGCAATTCTTATTCTATTTTTATGAAATCACAAGTAGTTTTTATTTTTGATTATTATATGATTATGAATCGTTTGAACCTTGTATACTTATAAAGATCAAATAATAATAATTAAAATTAAATAAATAAGCATCATTTCTTTATGTATTTAATTGATTCAATGTTGTTTACGCTTCGTGATATCCGACATTTGTATGGTGAAGCATAACACTTTGATCATTAATATTACATAAAATGTTGATCAATTATTTATTTATTTATAATATGTATTTTGGATGTTTGATATTGTTTGAGTTTCGTGACCGACAATAGTATGGTGAAGCATCATTATGCTTCGTGACCGACACCTGTATGGTGAAACATCGACACTTTGATCATCCAAAAGAACATAAACATATTTAAGAATTCATAATCTTGGTTCCTGAAGAACCTAGAAAGTTAATACATGAATTCCCGAAGAATTCATAATCTTGGTTCCTAAAGAACCTATTCTTAGTTCCTGAAGAACTTATACATTTAATACATGAATTCCCGAAGAATTCATAATCTTAGTTCCCGAAGAACTTAGAAAACAATTAATTTTGTTCTTGAAGAACTTACGAAATATCACCATTTATCACCATGCATCCCTAATGGATTGCACATCAAAATACTTTTATGTGTTATATAGTTCCTGAAGAACTAATAAAATAACTTCTTTTTTCTCTTCAATGAATTCTAGATGAATTCAATATTCCTACATCCTTGAAGGATTGTAAATTGATAGTGATTTATTATATAGTTCCTGAAGAACTCAATGGATAAAATTGTAAAATTCAATTGCTAAGTAAATTTCACAGAAAGCATGTAGCATGAATCGCACCGTTTGTTTTTACGGCCTGCAGTAATATAACCTTAAAAACAAGGTCAATGGCCGTATTGATTTTTCCGTTAAAAATTCTAAATTAAGACAAATCTTCATATTTAATACTATTTCCAAATATAACATTGAATGCCTTTTATTTATAAATTATAAATTAAGACAAATCTTCATATTGATTTTTCATATGTCATTCATATGTTAATTTGGTCAATCAATCTCATTGAAAACAATTGAATGCCTTTTATTTCTTTCTTTTATTGTTTTCAATTTATTACATTATCTGTTAAGGAAGTATTATGATTGATTCATTTGAAATTAAATGATTTGTTTTGAAAATAAAATTAGTTGATTTGACAAATTTTCAAATATCAATTGAAATATCATATCGTTTAATTTCTTTTGTGATTTCTATTAGCCAAATTTTTGTAATTGTGATACTACCTATTACTTTTGAGATTTTTGCAAGATGAAATCAACTTGACCTTTTAAATCATGAATTAAGGTATTATTTATTTACATTATTTTTGACAATTGTGATGTTTCCTGTTACTTTCATATACTAAGTTTGAATGTTACTAAAATAAAAGATATGCATGACTTAATACTTTATTCATTTTATTTTATATGATAACTTTGTACTATGTGTTATTATGAATTAATTCTGCTACTACAATGCTTAAGGTATGAATTGTGTCTTATTAAGAAAATATTTTTCTTCCATAATAAATCAATTTAATTGATATTTTTTTTCTTTTGGAAATAAAATTATAATTCATACCTTAATCATATCTTTTTTCTTTTGGAAATAAATTTAATTATAATTTATACCCGGAATATTTTTTTTATATTCAATTCAAGAATTCAAGAATATTTGTTAGATATTAATATCATATCCTTGGTTTATGGGATTTGAATTTATTTTGTGAAATTTTTAAATATTTGGTGTTGATTGAATGTGAGAATTGAGAATCATATATAATTTTAAACTATATAATCTGACAATTTGAGCCTAAAATATTATATGAGAAACTCTCTTTTACTTTAAAAGTTGTAACACTAATGTTAATTATTTTGTTAAAGTGTTCTATTTGGAAATTTATTTTAGGCTCAATTTTGTTAGTTATTACACCAAATGTTATTTATATGAATATTTGTAAATATTTTGTAAATTTTATATTGTCTTGTTATTTGAATACTCACTTGCAAACTGTTACTGAAATTATTATTTTGAGGAACTATAAAGACAATTGAGTATTAAATTATCCTTACATTGATTTATTATAAGAGTTTTTTTTATTATTATATATTGGTTTGCCGTTGATTTGTGGCTATTTAAGATGACTTGTAAAGTCATCAAAATTTATTGACTCCATTTGTAAGGAAGAATTCGAGTGGCAACCTGAAGTTTGCTTGGAGCTCATTTATATAAATGTACCAATGATTGGTAAAGGCACTCACTCGCTAATATGATGAAACGTTTTTAAACGGACATAAATGACAATAGTAACAATTCAGCCCAATAATAAGGGAGATGTTGATTTGCAGACCAATTGATTGCATAAGTATAATCTTCTTGTCATTCATATATGAATATCAATATGGAAACAAGAAATGAAGAGATGTTGAATATCTCTATATATTACTAATTTACTACACATATTTTGGATAAATTAAGTGTAATGAAAAAGTTATAAACCAGAAGTTTATAATGCACTTTTATATATAATAGTGCAATTGAAGTACAAATTATTGTAAACCAGAAGTTTACAAATTATATTAAATTTATTGTTGGCAATACCGGTTGGGTCATCCCGGATTTATTATGATGCGGAAAAAAAAACTATAAATATATATTGAAGGGCCCGAAGTTCCTTCATTATAATAATTTTTATTGGTTACTAATTCCCAAAAGAAATTGATAATTTGAGAATCTGGACCATTTAGACATTTTGTGACTTGAATTGATGCATCAACTAAATTGGTCACATGCATATTTACTCACAACCAGAAGTTTGTGAGATTATTTTCTCAAATAGTTTTGCTAAGATCTCATTTTCTAAATTCTTAGAAAATATGTGATAAGTATCGTATGTCAATTGAAATTACTATGAAACATCCGGTAGTATGTTCATACAAAAAAATGGACTTAAGATCCATTCTTTAGACGTCTAAAGTTAATTACATGACTGATACTTATGAGATCATAACTTCTAATTTATACTTTGGGAACATTCAAACATGTATATTGAGATACTAATTCGCATCAAGCCAACTAGTTATTATAAAGTTCTCCCCTAATTTACAATTTGAACTTTGTTTATAAACATGATTCCCATATAAGCATTTTTGGATGTGTTGTGTATGTGCAATTGCTCCAATAGAATGCATTTAAACGGTTCTTAAAGAATATTGGGAAAATGTATTTGATATGAATCTCCATCTATTATAAATCACCTTGAGCCAAAAAAAATTGGAGAATTATTTACAGCCATGTAGGCTGATTTTCAAGTGATGAATTAATTTTCCCAATATTAGGGGGAGAATAAGCAGCTAAAAAATATGAACCAGAAGTTCAAATGAATCACTTGAAATAAATTAATGTTATTATCTCACATTGATCCTCATAGTTTGAATCAAATGTTCAAAAGATAAATCATTTGCAAAATTTATGAAATCAACTATTAGCTGCTAATGCTCCGATCAAAATGGATGTCCCTGATGGACAGTCTTATATTGCAAATTAATTTTAACCACCCTGAAGCGTGGTAGATCAGTCGGTTCCAATGAAAAAAAAAATTCCTCAAATAAGAAAAGGAGCTAAAAAGAAAGATGACCCAAGTGAGGATATGAAACTGTCAAAAGAGTATTTGACATAATTGAGTTATAAGTTCCAGAAGAACTTCTCAGGTACCTGAAATTTATGATAATAAAGAGATCTTGACGAATTATGTCATGAATGAAAATTATGTCATGAATGGAATATGATGGAACCGAAAGGAAGTCAACGTTGACGATATTTTATATATAATATGGCGCTATTTGTGAAAGGAGTTAATGAGGATCATGAAATAAATTCTATTGAGAATTATAGACAATGATTGTCTAAATGAAAACGCAATTGCTATGTAATTAAAGTCACTTTGCAAATTGAAGATTTTTGGACCAGCAGTCCATACACCTGAAGATGTAAAACATGATGAGATACGAATTAATTTTCTTATGAATAGAAAATGTTGCAATACAAACATTAAAAGCTTGATTTTTTTATTCAAGCATATTGGTAAAAGTTTGCTATTGATTGTGAAGAGAAATATTCACCTGAACTGAAATCAAAATTCTTCTCTTACTTGATTAAGGTTGTTAACACATGGAAGATTCAATTTATTTGAAAAATGTGTTACGCTATGTTTATATGTCACTTGTTAGCGTGGATTATATAAAACTCCATGAAGAATTTAATTTCCACGAGACATACATTTCAAACTATCGAAGAGATGACTTAATGAAATGAATAAGTCACTTTGGAAATGAATTTGTTATATGATGACATAAACTCTCGAAGAGTTCTTGAAATCTATTGATTAAAGAAAAGTTTGAAATGAAATATATTTGATATTAACAAATATAATTTATTGTCACTTGATGTGAACAAAGATCATTTCATGTCCCAGGAAAATGATCACTTACTTGAATTGGTCTTGAAGGACCATATTTTAGTTCAATTGAGAACACTATTGCATTTTGCTAATTATGTATGTGATGATATCAATAAACTCAAAGATATTGGAGCAAAGTCAAGTATATAATTTGTATCTTAGAGATACAACAATATCATCCGATTATGTGGAAGTTTTAACACTACATTCAGAAAGTTCAGAGTGTGGTTTTGTTGAAGTTTGTGATTCTACACATACAAGAAATTTGAAGAAGATAATACTGCATCAACAGCTAATTCAGGGAAGATTATATTAAAGAAGAAGAATCAAGTCTTTCTACAAAGTCATCATCAAGTAAAGCTTCTGATCAACTATATTGAAGATTAATTGCTCTTATTCGTCTCATATATAATTGTCTTCATGAGGGGAGATATAATTGTGTTCTGCACTCTTTTTCCCTTAACCATGGTTTTGTCCCATTGGGTTTTCCTGGTAAGGTTTTTAATGAGGCAGTTCAAACACAAAGGATGTTGTACTCTTTTTCCTTCACTAGAATTTTTTTCCCACCGGGTTTTTTCTAGTAAAGGTTTTAATGAAGCATATCCTCGATGGACATCCAAGGGGGAGTGTTATGAATATTATTAGTGGATGTCCTGGCCCATGTAATTGGCCCAATATTTTTACCTATATATAGATACTATGTATCACTATATTGTAACCCTAATCCTAATGGTGAATAACATACACTATTCTTTTCTCTCTTCTTCATCTATACTATTGTTCTTATTTACATTAGTTTATAACAGAGTTCAATTTGAAAGTAAAAGCAAACACACTGTTTTTTAATGGCCGAGATTGATTTAACTATGAAAACAGATTTTTTAATCTAAGCCGTCCGAATGTCCGATCCAAATTTAACGGATGAGATTAAAAACTGCATATAACTGTGTGAATATGCAACTGTAGGAAATCCTGGTCCCTATTCTAGGGTTTAAGATTCTAGATTTCAAGACTCAAAAAGATCAGTCGAAGTTCAAAGAAGCATTATTTCCGTATTGCTGTTTGAAAGAAAGATAGCATTTTCACCGGTGAGTCACAGAACCTTTCAATTCATTTTGTTATTGTAGCCGAATTTTCCTAACATAATTATAATTTCCATTGCAGGGTTTTAGGGTTCATAATCTTATTTGAGTCATATTTCAGCAACAATGTATCTTCAGTTTTACATAAATGATAATGGTGATAAAGTTTACACTACCAAGGTAATGGATCTTCATTGAACTAAACATCATGTTATGTTTTTCTTCATTTAAAGATTAAGTTTTCATTTGTAATAGCCATATGCTAGTTCATGAGAGATTATGACATGTTCAAAGAGCTTATTTACACATGCTAATAAGCGAAAATGTGATTAAGGCCCTGTTTGGTTAAATAATTTATTTGCAGCTTAAACACTTATGCATTACCCATTTCTATAGCAAAAGATAAAATAAAGTTAATTTTTTTTTGTTTGTATAGCTATAAGATTGTTTTCATAAGCTATCTTGGAGAAATTATGAAAATAAGCTGAAAACAACTTATAAACATAAACATGTCATAAGCTGTTTTCATATGTTCTCCCAAACAACCTTACACAACTTATGTCAGTAGATAAACTGAAACTAGTCAATCCAAACAGGCCTTAGGTGTAGTTTTAAAGTTGGCTTATGTACTGATATGTTGCATTATATTTTAAATTGTTAATTTATTGTAATAACTTATGTAGCATCATACACTTTAAATTCAAGGCGTGTTTGATTTCTAGGACATATTTGGCATCTAACACCGGCACATGTAATTACATTCAATTACTTACATTTTATGAAATTATTACCAGTGTTTACCTGTTAGTGTTGTGTTCGGTGCCCATTTCTTTTTCCTATCTTCATAGATAAATCGCAACCATATTCATATTTAGTGTGGTTTCAGAGTCTGCATTTGTTTTTGTTCTTCCCATTTTGTTTTAGCTACTGCTTTATGATCACATTCTGTCCCAAGAAAATTGAAAAGAAAATGCTTTATCATTACTGTTTTGGAATTCCATTGTATATTTTTTTCTTGTATAGATAAGATATAGGGAAATAATTCATAGATATATCGATATATTAGTAGACAAAAAAGATTTAGAAGTTTAGGTGTCACTAATTATGTTACTGATGCTTATAATACTTTGTTTTCAGAAGGAATCACCACTGGGTTTGGCAACAGAGTCGGCTCACCCAGGTAAATTCAGGAAAATGAAGTGTTATGTATAAGTATAACCTTGTTTTCTGACTTTTCCAAACATACACTTAGTATATCTTGAAAAGGAATTGGGTTGTCCCATAACAAGTTGTGCTTTTGTCTAAGCAATTGTGAGTGAAGTTGCCCTGTTTCACTAACAGCTTACTGGTTTAGTTTTGAGTGCTCGTGTTAACTTGCATGCGAAAGGAACCAACTAATTGTACATAGAGCAAGAGAATAGGCTCTATCAATTGGAATTAAACACTTTAATGTATTTGACATAGTTCTAAATTGTGGTCGGCAACTACAATTGTAGCCACCTTGACTACATTTTTCATAATATAAAAGTTTGCAGCGTAACCACAAACACAATCGTAATTTCGAATTTGGTCTATTTGCACAATAGTTTTAAAATTCATCAAGTGATATCTATGGTTACAGATAGTTACTATTCAAATGCATCAAGTGTTTTTTTCTATTAGCACCTTTACTTCACTGATTTTGGGTCATTTATATGCCTACATTATTTTTGGTTTATATGCAGCACGCTTTTCACCTGACGATAAATTCTCAAGACAAAGGATTCTTCTGAAGAAGCGGTTCGGTCTTTTGCCAACTCAGAAGCCACCTAGGAAGTACTGAGATAATTCTACTTCATCTTTTGGAGATTGTTTCATTTGGTATTTATATTTATGCTTTCCTTCTTCCTTGCTTTATTTTTGTTCCTTGATGACATGTATGAAAATTATGTAATGGTGCAAATATTGGTAATGGGTTAAATGACTAGACACAAACACTTGGAATTGAATTTTACCATTACTTTGTTGTCATAGTTTAGTCAAGTCAAGTCAATTAGCCACTTAGCATAGGGAGGAATTTTTCACACCCGTAATATCACTCTGGAGTTTAGAGGTATATATTTGAAAATTTTTAACATTTACATCGTCTAGAAGTACACTTTCGAACAAAATATACACCCAGAAGTGCATTTTCGAAAATATGAGTTTTTAGAAATGTGGGGCGAAAAAAGTTGCTCCATTGGCACTTAGAATATATATACAGTATATTACAATGACTTCAGCCATTCAATTGCTGTTAAAATGATCAAAAGTAAGAATTCAAATTAAAATGTGTTATAATGTGTTTGCCTCATCACTTAGATAGAAGTCAACGAAAGTGGAATATTTTCATCATGAAGCTTGTTATGAACAAAACATGATTACTCCTTCCGGCCCTTAATATAAGAAAATGTTTACTTTTTTTTTTATCACAAAAAATGTTTAATTTTAAATTCATAGAATGATTGATATATTTCATATTTGATCTAGAAAATGGACTAGATACATCGATCATTCCATAAATTTAAAAAACAATTTTCTTTTATATTAAAAACTGAAGAGAGTACTGGTAAAGAATATGTTAGGAGTGCGTTATTTGGATATGATGTATGTCTAAATACATTGTGATATCATTTCTTTAATTCTTGAAAGTTTTAGTTGCTCTCAGTAAGTCACTACCCTTTTTTAATCTTTTTTTTTTTGACTCAAAATAGCAAGTCAATGCCTAGTGCTGATTTTCTTCTTCATCACACCTTTTATTCTAGTTGGTTTAACTGAGAATGCCACTTTCAATGGAGGCTAGCAATCATAAGTAGAATACACACAGTAAAATATAGCTTCTGGAAGATTTCAAAATGAATGATTTTTTTTAGAGGCAGAGTGATTTTATTTTTTACACAAATAGTATAGAAACAAACACATTTATACAATTATTAACCATTTGGACTTAACACCTCAAACAGGAAGATATCTTCCCCTGAATTGTTTAGACTTCCTCTGAATTATTTAGAATCCCCCCATCTCATTGGAAGGGACCTGGATCCCATGCAGTCAAAGCATGCTGCAGTCATGCAGTCACTGCAAGGGAGCCCTTAGATTTAATTTTGATCAAATAAATAATATATTTTAATAAATTTGGATGGCTAAGATTAATCTGCCGTCAAAAACTGACTGCAGGGAATCCATTTCCCATTGGGAAGATATCTTCTAACAGTGCATATTCTACTTGAAGATATCTTCCGGTATTGTAAAATTTTTCAAGTGTTAGTTTTACCGTGAATGTGAGTTATACGAATAGTCAAGATTGATTTAAGGTGTGAAAAATGGAAGTATGAAGGAGCAGTTCTGTTTATGATTAGCAACCTAGATTTTTATCATGTTCTACATTATATTAACCCTTTGTTTTCCAATGAAAAATGAATTTGATCTTTTTTTAATATAGAAAAAAGAATAACCCGTATCTTTATTAATTTTCAAATTTGTTGTATTCTTTTGGTGTTGTCTTCCTTGACGTCTCTCTGTTTCCTTCCATTTTGCCGTTTGATTCTCATAATAATACTCTCTTTAATCCAGCAGCCCATGATGATCTTCTATAATACAACCGTATTTAATTAGCTAATGTTGTTCTGTTATAATTTAAAAGGGAGGAAATGCTGAATAAGCAAGAAAACACTGAAATAATAAATTATAGCTAGTGACGTTCGTTAGAAAGTTACTTATGGATCGTTTCTCACAAACTTGATCAACCATTAACGAGTAATCCTAATGTGGGTGGATTTATTTTTTTTCTAAAATTTTTTTATTCTTACTAATTACTCATAAAACCTCATTATACTTTTTTTTTTTTTTTTAATAATAATCTCATTATACTCTTTATTACAAGCCAACTCAGCTCCTTATCTCAGTCACTAATCACTCATACTTGGTCTCTATCACATGTGATATTATTTTGGAAAAAACCATCCCTTCATTTCTCTTTGTCCTTGTCGATTCAAACTGGTGGTAAGGCAGGAGAATGCTGTTGAGAAAGATGGTCTAGATGATTTTCACAGCCACAGGAATCACACTGATGAAAAATTGCATGGGAAAGCCACTTCAGGTGCCTTTTTGGATACCATAAATTGGTCAATGCACAGTGAACTTGTTGCGGCTCTTTCTGATGAATCCAGTTACAGAGAAGAGGAAGAGATTGCAAACCAATCTCAAAATCAAAAGGAATTACAAAGTCTTGTACGGCTATGGTATATTGCACAGCTTGAGGCAATTACTTCCATTCTGGGGATGGAATTTAATTCATTGGTTATCAGTAGTAAAACCTTGCTCCATTTTGAATTAAGTTGTTACAAGATTGGGAGTGATGAGAAGCATCAGCTGACTTCTTCCGGACACAGTGGCAAAGCAGCTGAAATGTTATTTTTATTGACCTTTGGTGAAGAAGATCTGCATCATGGAAAACTTAATGCATATGAAGATTCACTTGGTGGCAGACTCAATAGCATCAACGTTGAGGATCTGAAGTTTTTTGAAAGAATGAAATTGGGTGATCCTGTTTCTATTCATTCTTTGGACGAGAGAGCCTCTGCAGACCACATTCGTTCAAATGTACCTTTACTTGGCTGGATGGAGAAAACTGCTTCTGATGTTATCAATAGTATGTTTTTTTCCCGGTGAAGTATTAGTATCCATTATTTTTCAGTTGGTTTGTTTCCGCCATATTTTTATTTTCAAAATAAAATTTAATCAAATACCCGCCATTGTATATATTAATAGTCACTTTAGTAAATGAAAAGATTTCATATTAAGTGTCATTTTAAGCAAGTGGTAAGGGTGTTGGTCCCCTCAAGCACGTGTTCACAGGTTCGATCCCCTACTCTACTCGTGTATGGAGAAAAGTCAGTTGGAAGGGGAGAACCCGCCTTGTGTGCCCAACAAGTTCCCCAACGAAGATTAGTCACTACTAAACAGTGGTGAAAACTTCGTACCTATATCATGGTAACCCAAATATTAAGTGTCATTTTAATTTTTCAAGACATAATTTTTTCTTCAGTATTTAAGATAACAATTGTTCTGTTTACAATATTTCCCTAGATACTTCACACTTTCCCATAAGCTAGAGTATGTGTATAAACAATGAACCTGTGGTAAATAAAGCACTGTATTGGTTTTCATATTTTCTAAATTTTTTAACAATAATGATGTGGGTCGTGTGAATACAAGTAATGTCTTCTCACCTGTTGAGGTTGAGATGCATATTATTATATTTAGGAAAGAAGTTGATTCATGCTACCCGTTTTGTCTGGTTAACTTCTTTGTTACTTAAATAGGCACTTATATGCCATTCGCGTGATTTGCACGAAATTTTTAGTCGTACCATTTAGCACTATTGATTACGAAATAGGCTTTATACGTTCCCATTCACACAAAAAAAAAATTAATTAATTGATTTAAATATCTTTATTAAAGAATATAACACTAATAATTTTCTTTTAAAATAATATTATGTATTTTGTTTTAAGTATTATTTGAGTAATTTGATTTAATGAAATTTGGTTTAAAATTCTATGATGAAATTTGGTTTAATTAATTCAAATATATTTATTGAAGATTTGTTTTTTTTTTTGTAATGACTGGTTAGAGAAGATTCAATTGAATGCCACATAAACAACCTATCTAATTGAAGTTTTTTTTTCTTTCTTTCAATAGGTTAGATAAGATTCAATTGAATATGCCACCTAAGCAATTCTATCGAGAATGCCCGAAAACTCCGTGGAAATTTCGTAATATATATAATAGAGATTTGAAAAATATTTCTCAGATTCTCTATAAAATATTACTTCTATTATTAGATATATATTTGAATGCTTATCAAAAAAAAAAAATGTATATATTTGAATATTTTTTAACATAATCCTTTTACAATATTTTCTTTATGAATATGGCAAGATGTTTGTCAAAAATATATATAATATGGTAAGACAATTAAGCAGGCACTAGGCAAGACAAAACAACACAAGTAGAATTCTTGTTTTGGAAGAGACCTCGTCATTCTGAAAAAGAAATAATAAGTTCGTCAAATATGACCTCAAAGGTTGAACAAAGAGTTGGTAGTGGTGAATTGAAATTGACATATAGTTTGAATGTGAGTACACATGATTTAAGTGTTTGTTTTGCATGTAAAAGTAACATACATGGTACAACCATATACATGTACAGGTACGAGCTACTTATTGATTTCTATTTGGTTAGAACTATTATATTCTTTGAGCGATTTATTTGTTGATTGCAATTGTTATTTGTTCCTTCTCTTTATTCTTATTTGAATTCGCAACATCCTACAATTTTATTTTTCGCAATTCCTTCTAGGCACCTTTTAATTTGATTATTATGAACTCTTTTTTTTTTTGGTGAATTAATTATTATGAACTTTATTACCCAATTCTAGTCGATGTTTTTTAATTTAGTGATTACATTATCTAATGAATGTACAGTAAAAGTTCAATTCTTATTTTACACTGGCGTGAGTTCAATTTACATTATTTTATTTACGAAGGTGAGTGAATATTATGTTGTTGATGACTTGATGTGAAAACAAATAACCAACACATGACCTAATAATTTAGTTAAAATTTGATGCCTAAGTTTTGAATTTTTTGTGCTTCATTTGATAAAAGTATAATATTTTCAAATAATTAGAGGTTCAATTGCTAAAAATATAATGTAAAATAATTAGAGCTCAATTCAAGGACTAAATTTTTAACCTTAGAATCTAATTCCAAAATATTTAAAACCCCCTTCTAATTTATTTTTTAATGTTTTTTTCTTTTTCAGGAGCAATGGTTACTGCACAGAGCGATGTCGTAAACGACAAATTATCTATGATGAGAACATGGAAATAGAGAAATCTATGAAGAGCTCAATTATCTCAACCTAATATACGTCTCAAAATTCTCAAATCGCCACCGCAAAAAATCCATCTTACCTTGCTAACATCTAATAATCCCTATGTTACCTTATCAAATATGTTTTATGAATGATCCCTTAATCATGCTTCATCAACTCTATTAGTTTTGCATTTTTTTTTATTTTATATTAGGAAGGAATACTATTATTGTTTATTTAGCAAAAAAGGTATTAGACTATATATTTTCCAATGGAACTTTAATTTCAGTATTTGCGTATAGTATATTTATTTATTTAATTTTTGGTTGTATAACTAGAAAATAATAATTTTTTTTCTTTCACGTTTGGTTAGTATCGTTGTGAGTCTTTTATATCTTGTGACGTTTGGTCAGTAACTGGTGACTACAAATTCTACTTGTGATGATTGAAGGTTCGAATTCCGTTCTCTATATATATAATACAATATTCCGTTCTCTACATATATTACTTGTGTCAACTGATCTAAGCTCACAGAACATTTTTTAGAACTTATTACTAGGCAAAAAGCAACATAAATAAGAAAAAGGGCAATCAGAACATGGTGATAAAAGATAATATTGAAGTTCATAATTAACAGAATCATTGTAACTAACTTAACACATAGAGATCAACTGTCACTCTGTAAGGGATAAGGTTCTTTCCGGAGAAATAATAACTGATTTTGTGGGTTCAAATGATCAATTGGCTAATATATTTACTAAGTCTCTTAGCGGACCTCGGGTTGAATCTATTATTTATATGTTTAGGAGTTTCTCTCTCATAGTTTTATTCCTATGTGGCACCATTTCATTGATCCATGTCTTATGTGGCATTCTAATATTTCTCCAATTCCTATGTGGCTAACTATGAAGGCCTTTGCAATTTCTCTAATACATGATGATATCATTTTACTTAGAATCTTTGGCTAATTTGGAAATTCAATCATTTCTCAATTATTGTTTATAAATCGTATTTAATGCACCTATTAAAAATAATTTTAAAAGGAAATAACTCAAATTCAAATATAAATAATTATATCTCATTAATATATATATAATACATAATATTATACATGAATTTTTTTTTTGTTAAAGTATTATATATGAAATTTTATATATACCAAACAATGGAGTTTTTTTACGTAATATTTTTTTTTATATATCCCACAAGAGTTTTTTTTATAGAAATTGCTCAATCAGGTTTTATGAACAAATGTCTATATATTAATATTTTGATACAATTGAAATTTTACGTATGGAAACTTTTGATTATTGACCAACTCATTTTTGGAATATATATTGATTAAATTAAATCAATGCTGAAATGGATGGAAATTTCAAAAATTAAGGACAAAAAATCTACTATAGTTTCTATATATACGGGTCAACATGTAAGAGTGAGGGTCATTGAGTGTCTCAGCGCTCCTTCTCTATTTTCTCTTCTCTTCTCACCTTCACTACTTTTTTTTTTTTTTGAGAGAATCACTACTTTTTTTTCTATCTATTGCTATTGTTGGTTTTTTTTTTTTAAATAAAAAATCTATTGCTATTGTTGGTTATTTCTTATTTATTTGTTCAATATAATTTTTGTTGCTCTCAAGTGGAATGAAATCTAAATTTTATTTGTTTTTCTTTGCAGGTATTTTGTTTACTTGTGTTAGGCTACAATAAGAGGATTCAACATAAAAAAGAGAAATCATTTTCTTCTCTAAAGTCAATAATATTTTGTAAACTTTTTTTTTTTTGTAGAAATTGTAAACTTCTTTTTAAGAAGCCAAAATATTATTCATCTATCTTTGTAACTTTTATTTACTATTTGGATTCTTGCAGAGACTGATGAAAATGACTACGAGGGATAAATAACATCTGGATTGGGAACAGATGAGTGGATAAAATATTCAAGTTTAATTCTACAATCAGAAAATTGTACTAATTTTGAGTTATAAATCTTTATTTCCAGGTCCATATACGGAAGAACAACATTGTTTGTTATTCAAATTAGGATTAAGTATTATTAATTGATGTTAGAGTTTTAAGTATTTATTTATATTTTTTATATTTTATTGTCATTTTTTTTAATCATATGTTTACTTATTAAAAAAGAATTGTTGTTCATATTACTTTTTATTGGATTTAAATCATGCTTATAAATGTTTTTTTTACTATTATTTATAAATAAATGTTGTACTCTATTTTTTTACTCATTATTTTTTTATTTGTCTAATTTTTCATGTGATATTTAACAAATACACTGATAAAATAATAGAAACTCCTCGAATGACTATACTATAGAATGAATTGGAAAAATGTGGAATTGAGAAATTGATATGCTTAAAAAAAATTATTCTTAAACTTCATACTTATCAAGTAGAGAAAAAGGTGTCATTGTCTGAAATATAAAAGGAATGAAGTAATTGACTTCATAGATTATTTTTCTATTTCATTTTATTATTCTATTAATTATGGTTTACCTTAACGTGATTTTTCTAATAAAAAAAATACATAGTGATTTGTATCAAACAAAATATTAAAATATGGGGGTATTGATAAAAAAAATAACCTACATGGAGGTATTAAGCAAAAAATAACTTACACGGGGTGAGACATAAATTTGTAGATTTTATTATATAAAAAATACGATATCAATTGAAAGCAGAGAAAGTAACAATGATTTTATATATATAAAAAAAGAATTAAAAGCAATAATATCATGTATTACTTTATTTTTATTCTCCATACATCACTGTAAAATAAACAAATAAAAATAAAAACAAATAGATACATTTTTTAAAATTTGCACAAATGAGATATGCTTAAAAAAATTATATAATTTTTTTTTTGTGTCAAGCAAATGACAAACAATTCTACTGTTCATTACTTTTAAATAAATAATATTAAAATCGTCCCATTTTGCTTCTCAAATGTGAAATTTTTTCACACGGGGACATGAGATAAAATACTCCTGAAGAAAACAAATGTTTAAAGGAGAGAGATGACGATTAAGAACAAATATATTAATCGTTAGATTAGTTTTTGCATAATGACATTTTTTTTTATGAAAATAAAAGAACAAATATATGAACAGATGAGTTGGGAACGGGGAGTGGAGTATCACTCTCCATTATGCCATTTCTCCTTAAAATCTCCAAAATTTGGATCTTTTATCATATTTAAATAAACTATTACATTAAATATAAAATTAATTTTACAAATAATTAAAAAAATCACAATATTAAAATTTTAATAATCCATATTTTTCATGTGTGAAAAAAAATGATCTATATTTTTCATAGAACATTAACCCGGGCGATAACACGGGTAAGTTATACTAGTATATTTGTAATAAGCTTGATGCATATGACATGTATGCTCCAGCTTGAGGAGGCTAGTTATAATTAAGAAAATATTTATAGATTCTTTGACTATACAACTTCCTAGATTAGTTGTTAATATTCCTAGACTCTATAACTTCAATGTATTTCATTTCATTGTATCTTCATAAATATAAATTTTGACACACAGAAATTTACAGAAAATTACAAAATGAAACAATTATGTAATAAGATCAATGTAGTCAGGTTCTCGCACCGGGTCTTAGGTTCTTAAGATCCTAAGAGCTCGTGAAGGCTAAGCGAGCATAGAACCCATGCAGGTTCCTTTTCTTGACCTGTCTGTAGTCAGGTTCTCGCACTGGGTCATAGGTTCTTACGATCCTAGAGGGTTTTTGACCTGAGCTCTAGACGGCGCTGTTGCCGTCGTGAACCTCGTCGGCGGTTGGTGTATGTTTGTTCTCACTCCTTTCTCATTTTCGTTCACTCCTCTCTCACTTTCAACCATCTCTTTCCCTCAAACCTCTGTCTTCACTGAAACCTTCTGAACTCATCTCTTTCACTCTCAAGTTTCAGCCCTCTGTTTTCATTTTGTTTTTTTTAACCCTATTGTTGCTTCTTATAACCCTTTGTTATGAACTTACGAACATTTGGAATGATGTCTATAAAATATTAATTAATAAAGTTTATTTTGTTCATGTATTATATTTTTTTATGTTTATGTCTATATGTATATACGTGAAGTTACAATTTTACCCTTGAGTAGGATCTTACGAATCGAGCTACGATCCCGATCTTACGATTCTCAACCAGCCTACCGATCCTACGTAGGATCTCGAACCTGACTACATTGAATAAGATTACCCCGAAAGAAGGTCTATAGTCGGCTGGAGCTCCACCCTTTTCTCCACCAAACTCACCACCAGGTCCTCTAGGACCTCCACGATAACCATCATGGTCACCACCAAATCTCCTTTGTCCCTCGAATCTAGGTGGACCCCTATTCAAAAACAACATTTCATTCAAATTCAAACAACACAATAAAAACATTAACAGAAAAATTTCAAAAACACAAACAACATTGATGGATACCTAGGGCGATCACCGCCGAATGGCCTTGCAAAAACTGGCTTAGCCTGTTTCTTCAAAGTAGCTGGCACAATCTCAGATGGAAGATTGAGGTAAGTCCTAAGGAACTCAATTCCATCATTGGTAAGAAACCAGTAATAGTGCATCCAAGCAAAAGTTTCCCTGACATATTCCCTTGATTTGAAGCTCTGCATGAGCTTAATCACTTGCAGATTTGGTACATCAATATCTGGATGCTTTGCAAGATTGTAATCCTTCTTTGCATAACAAACTCCCTCTAAACAACAACTTAATCAATTCAATTAAACAAACAAAGCAAAATAAAATCATAACAAAATGAAACCCTAACCATTAACATACCTTGGAAGAGGTATTTGGAGATCTCTCTACGATTTTTCTCGGAAATGATCTGATAAGATAAATAAACAAATAAGCATATATAAGTTGATTCAAAGTTAAATTTTCAATCTATGTTTGAAATGGAATTGAGAAGTACCATGGTTACAAGTTGTGTGTGTGGATGAGGAGGCGCGGCGAAAAAATTCACTTCTTCGGTGACGGTTGGTGCTGCAACCCTAATGTACTGTCGAATTGTGTTTTATGATGACGATGACGATCGTGGTAATCACGGGCCTATTCGGCCTTTCTTTCTGGGCCTATTCATGGCCCAATTATTAATTTAAGTTGGATTTTTCTCTAGCCTGTTTAAGTTTTTATTTATTTAATATTTTGATGATTGTTCTTCGGCCTCTAAATTAACCAGAATACCCTCCTCCTATGTCCCCGGGAGCAGGGGCGGACCCAGACACAAATAACTGGTGGCTAAAAATTTAGGCACTACTCGAAAAAAAATTCATTGATAATTCAGTTGAACAATAAACAATATATGAGATTTACTAATACAACATGTATCTCCAAAAAAAGAACAACAAATCAACGAACTATAAAATTTCTTAAAAAAAAAAAACATAAAAAAAAACCACAAAATTTCTATTCGAATAAAAAAAAGACTATAATTATTAAATCATGCATATCACTATTTTTATTTCAATTTTACTCGTATTATCTCACATCAAAAAATTAAATATTAATTATGTCATTTCATATTTATATTCCAGTTGAATTGGTAATTTTACCCAATACTACAAACTCAATTAGTTATTCACATTTTTTTGCCAAACAAAGTTAAAATTAATTGTTATAAAATTAAACTATATATAGCTTAAAATAATACTTTACATATAATGAAAGACTGGAAATCATCAATAATAGACTAGAAACTAATATTTGCACTAATACTTAAACTAATATATATACGAGGGACTTATGGTCATCAATAATAAACTCTAAACTAATATTTACATTAATATTTGTACGAATATATATACAAAATGACCTAAAATTATTTATAAAATATTTATTTATTTATTTTTTTTAGTAAAAAATTGGGCTAGGCTGGTGTGGCTATAGCCACACCAAGCCTTGAAGTGGTCCGCCCATGCCCGGGAGATATCTTCTTGTAGTGTAAATTTAATCGAAAGATATCTCTCAGTAGTATAATTTTATCGAAAAATATCTTTTGATAATCTGTTTTTTAGTGTGAACAATTCAGGAGGCAAACAACAATCATCCAATATTTTTGTTATGGTGAAAAATAATGTTACTCAATACCTTTTTTGTAGTGAAGTCAACTCATTTGATATAACATTCATATTTCAAAGTCAGAATTTATTATTATAAAAAATTTAAAATTGTATTAAAATATGAAGCCGTTCGATTTTGATCGGACGACTAATTTTTTTTAGCATAGTTTGACTGCACAGTAGCGAATGCATTGAGATGAATCAAAATTAATGAATTCAATAAAAGCTCATAAGTGTCATGACATGATATAATTGCAATTTTAATTATACAGTATAGCAGAAATAATAAATGTTTATTCAATTATGAAGAAAGAGAATCTCATACTATGTCAACTTAATTAACTACATGCACAAACCGAATCATACCAAGTCAACAAATGCGATTCCCGCCATTCCAAAAAAAAAAAAAAATTAATCCCAGATTCTGAATAACAAATTGAATGAATGTAACCATATACAGTACTGCTATCTAAAAAACAAGCAAACAATATAGCAATCGTGTATTACGCTAAGAAAATAAAGTTAAACAATACTAGAAGAAAAGTAATTTGTTACGTTAAAGAATACATTTTTTTAGAAGAAACAAAATGCGCAATAGAGCTTGCATGGGTTTGTAATGATCCCCCGATTAGCTAACCCTGCTCTCGCGTTGCCAATTTTGCTAATATCGACCCCCAACCAAATATGCCTACCTTAATTGGTACATCATTCAACCACATCCTTTCGAAAGTCGAAATAACCACGGGTTCTATAATGGTGTGATATACATTATTTTGAATAAATCGTGTGATTTATAGCTCATAACAACCAATGCAATTTTTTCTTAAAAAAAAAATGCAATTTGGATGAATAACTAAGATATTGAGCTCAAGTACGTTAATGAGCTCCAATTAGAACGAATTGTTCGGGAGAACCTGATTTCAATTCCTAGCGAGAATAATTCTTAATCAAACTTTACTTACTTTATGGCCGAACTATGAATTATCGAGACCTCCTTTATTAGGAACCGGAGAATTAACATCATAATGATATTTGGATGGACGAATCCAAAGAAAAGTTTAACCTCAAAGTTTATTATAATTGATTTTCTTTGTAGAAATTATTCTGATTAACTTAAAACCGAGATTTTTATTCTAATTAAAACACATATTTACATAACTATATTTAAACATAAATAATTTAAACTCACATCTATCTAAAATTAATTTTTACTGCGTTAAATCCAAATAAAGATCGACACTCAACTTGTTAGCAAAACTCTTTCAAAGTCAATGAATGCATGTTAATCAATAGATCCACAACAAGAAGTCAACAATCCACAGTTGAACATTTGGTTCATTCCAAACAAGTCCCTACTTTTGTTGGAGTTGAAATTGAACACCATTAATTCTTTCCACACCAAAAACAAACTTAAAAATAATGAGACTCGGTGTGAGGGAGTGTGTTTTACCTTCTAAATGTACCTTTCTTCCAATGAAAAGTCATCAATTAAACACACTATTCTCCAAGTCTCAAGTTTATAAACCAATACATTTATGAATTTTTAGCAACATGCCAACTTGAAAGTACAAATAGCTATTTTCTTATCTTATTATACTTAGCTATCTTCATAGTTGTGTAACTCTTTATTATACGCCTCTATAGAATATTCTAGTTAGTATCTTAATACACAATCATAGGAAATAAATAATTAAGTGTGATAACCTCGTAGAAGCCGGCACTCAGCATGATATTTATTAATACTAAGATAAGATATTATTTTAATGTGTTACATATATTTTTTTGGATTTCATAATCGAGTGAGAATCTTATTTGAAGAATCTTAAAAGAGAGTTTTATAAAATATTTTTTTTAATATTGTGAAAGTACAAATGTAGGACAAAGAATATGGATGTTGTGAGAGATGATATTTAAGCCTATCACTAATGTTATTTAAATACATTTCTAATAAAAATTCAACAAAAATACACTTTTAATTTTTTAAATATTTTTTGTATGTTTCGATAACCATGCTATGAGTAAAGAGAATAAAATATCGTATTTTTGTCTAGCATGTTGATATAACATTGCTCTTAAGCCTATTATTGTGAAAACTCCTATCAAATTAAAATTTGAATGAGTATGATAAAATTGAGTTGATAAAAATGGAGTCGCCTAAAATTTTAAATGGGATTTCTTAAAAATATACAATTAAATATGCTCTTCATAGTTGGTATTAGGATTTTTAAAAATGATCCGAGATGAAACATATTAATAATGATTAACCTTTATATAACGGATTTGGGTTTCCCACGGTTACATCAGGGTGCTGTAACTGATCTAGGAAGTCCGATCTTTTATCGGTAACTGAGATTATTTTGCTTTATAAAACTGTATTTTAAATCTGAATAGTCCAATCTTAAATCAACGATCATGATTAATCATAACATGAAACTACGTCATCATTTGACAGCGGTGAATCCAAATCCCTTATAAGTACATCAAACTAACGTGCTAAAATTCTCATTCACTTTTGAGCTAAAAGTCAAACAAAGTAGTTGGCTTTGTGCTCAAAAAAAACATTATAGAAAACTTGATGTCAAATACACATTAAAAGGTCATACTCATACACAATATCTCAACCCAAATCCAATACAATATTTTCATAGCCCTGCCCTGTCCAATCCAACACACAATCATGAATCTAGAGCTCCCAACACCATCAACCAATGAACCTCCCCAACAAAAATTCTCTCTTCCAGTTGATTCAGAAAACAAATCAACAGTCTTCAAAATACACTCAATAGCCAAACCTCACATGCTAGCATTCCATCTATCATGGTTCTCATTCTTTGCATGTTTTGTTTCAAGTTTTGCAGCAGCACCACTTGTTCCTATAATCCGCGACAACCTTAATCTAACAGCAACAGACATAGGAAATGCCGGTGTTGCATCTGTTTCTGGTGCTGTTTTTGCAAGAATTGCAATGGGAACAGCTTGTGATTTAGTTGGACCTCGTCTTGCTTCGGCTTCTCTTATTCTCTTAACTTCACCGGCTGTTTATTGTACTTCAATTATCAATTCTGCTACTAGTTTTCTTCTTGTAAGGTTCTTCACTGGTTTTTCTATAGCCACTTTTGTTTCTACTCAGTTTTGGATGAGTTCTATGTTTTCTACTACTGTTGTTGGCAGAGCAAATGGTTTTTCAGGTATTTTTTTTAACTTAATTTCACTTTTGAACCACTAAAAATCTCGATTTTGCAGTTTTGGTCTCATATTTTTGTCAGCGATTTTGGCCTCTTATCCTTTTCTTCTTTGTAACTTGATAGTCCCTTCCTATTTTTCCCCGAATTTATATTTAAGTGAGATCATTTATTGACGTGAAACTAAGTTTTCATTAGCCAACGTGATTTTTTAAAATTATAAATGAAAACTCGAAAAATCAGTCTATGCACATGAGAGTAAATGTAAACTTGGGAGCTAAAAGTATATTTAAACTTTTTTTTTTTTAAATTTAATTTAATTATTTTTCTAAAAAAAATAAATATATTTTTCAGGTGGTTGGGGTAACCTTGGTGGAGGAGCTACACAACTCATCATGCCACTTGTATTTTCACTCATTCAAGATAATATTGGTTCAACAAAATTCACTGCATGGAGAATTGCATTTTTCATACCAGCTTTGTTACAATCTTTGACAGCATTTTCAATTTTAATATTTGGTCAAGATTTACCAGATGGAAATTTTCATGGTTTAAAAAAATCAGGTGAAAAAGCCAAAGATGAATTTTCAAAAGTACTTTATCATGGTGTGTTAAATTATAGAGGTTGGATTTTAGCTTTAACTTATGGTTATTGTTTTGGTGTGGAGTTGACCGTTGACAATATCATAGCTGAATATTTTTATGACAAGTTTAACCTTAAACTTCATACTGCTGGAATTATTGCTGCAAGTTTTGGTTTGGCTAATGCTTTTTCTAGACCTGGAGGAGGTTTAATTTCTGATTTAATGGCTAAGAGATTTGGAATGAGGGGTAGATTATGGTGTTTGTGGATTTGTCAAACTTTGGCTGGTGTTTTTTGTGTGATTTTGGGACTTGTTGGAAGTTTAAGTGTTTCTATTGTTGTTATGATTATATTCTCTGTTTTTGTTCAAGCTGCTTGTGGAATGACTTTTGGGATTGTTCCTTTTGTCTCAAGAAGGTATGTTTCTTCATTCTTTACATATTTCGCCTATGTTTGGTATCACAGTGGATATAGTCTATAGAATTATAGTAATGCATCGTGATTTGACAGAAGTTACACTCTATACCTTCGGGTAAGTCACGGTGATCACCATGATTTTGGTGTATCATAATAAATATAGGCATTTGGATCATTTAGTTTAGTGTGTGTTTTATTATACATAACAAAAATTGATTTTATGAAATTAATTCCACCTTTTGTAAAAAATAATAATAATTTCACCTAAAATGAGTTAAAGATGGAATGATTTACGTTAGAATATAATGTATTTATGTAAAATCAATTGTATAGGCAAAAATTCTAAATTCTAACTTAAAGTTAGAATTAAATTTTAGAGTTAAAATCAATTTTAGTCAAGAATATTTAATCAAACATGACAAAATAAATTCGACACTTATGAAAAATTAAAAGACTATGCATATTTTTGTCGCTTTGACTTAATGAATGAACATCAAATAATTGGGAAAAAGATTTTACTATTTCATTTTTATTAAAATAGATGGTAATTTGTCTCTTGAAATTATATAATACATGTCAAGCTACCATTCAAATATTCAATCAATATTTAGTTTATTTTAATCAATAGAAGTTTACCACTTTTAATAAAATATATTTTTCTAAACCTGCAAATTCAAAGTTCCCATTATATTGTCAAGGAGGACATGTCCACGATCAAAATGATATTAAGTATTAACCACTTTACAAGTTACAAAGTAGAAGAAAAAAAAATCCAAAAAATCAGCTAATGTAGGCCTGTTTACTTTTTAAAAATATTTTTTATTTTAATTTTTTTAAATTTGTGTTCATTTTACTTGTTAGCAAAGAAATAATAGATTTATGAAGCAAACAATTGTGTGTTTTTGTTTTTATTAAATCAATAGAAATATTAAAAAATTCATTAGTTTTTGAAATGCATTTCTCTATTAATAAGTTAAAATAACCATATATAATCAATCTAGCTAAAATGTCGATGAGAATTATCTAAATATAATTAATTTGATCACATTTAAGCTCTAAATTAGTACTTTTTATTTGTCATATTGACCAAATTTACTCTAATATTTTTCTTCTTTGATTTTTTTTTTTTGACAAAAACAAACTTAACTCATTTCGTTTATCAACTAGTGTTCAATACAAGGAGGAATCGAATGAAAAACAGTGCGACTAGCCCAAGATTACTATAATATTTACTCTAATATTTTTCTTCTTTGAAAATATTAGAACTATTTTCCCTACATAAAAGAATTTTTGTTTTTAAATCCACCATAAAGATTAACTATTAATTAAAATCTCTGTTTTCACCCACAAATGATTCCCAAATCCAAAGCTAATAATCTCTAATCCCTAATCCTAAAATGCTCCCTCTCCTAAATATGTGCAATGCATCATATATACTATCCTACTTAACCAAAACTTGTAAGATACTCAAGTTTCTTCACAATAAGCAAAGTAAGACTAAAAAGAGTAGACATCACCGTATAACATGTCATTAAATTTTTTATGAACACTCCGGTACACTGTTAAGATGGATAATTCTGAAATGTTCAAAAATTAATAAATATTATTTGTGAATCTATCAGAATTATCCACCTTAGCAATGTACCAATACATATCTAAATAAGATGTGTATCAAAGAATTCGCCTAAATTTTTATTCTTAATTCTAACAAAATTTACATTAAAATATGCAATTTTCAGGTCCTTAGGGGTTATATCAGGAATGGCAGGAGGAGGAGGAAACGTTGGAGCAGTAATAACCCAACTAATATTCTTCAAAGGATCAAGATTTTCAAAAGAAAGAGGAATAACACTAATGGGTGCAATGATCATAATATGCACATTACCATTATTCTTAATTTATTTTCCACAATGGGGTGGCATGTTATTTGGTCCATCATCATTTAAAAATGTTTCAGAAGAAGATTATTACTTGTCTGAATGGAACTCAAAAGAAAGAGAAAAAGGGTCTCATCATGGTAGCTTGAAATTTGCTGATAATAGTAGAAGTGAAAGAGGTGGAAAATTGAATATTTCAACTAGGCCTTCTGAAGATACTACACCACCACAAAATGTTTGATTTTTTTTTTTCTTTGTAATTTTGTGTATGTTTGTTTATAGCACAATAAAGTTTCAATGTCGTTGTTTCTTACATATTCACATGGTTTGATGGAGTTTGCGGTTTCTTCACTCTCAAGTAACATACTTTCACTCTCTCTTTTTTGTAATGTTGTTGATATAGCAAAATTTTAAACTTTGCATGAACAAGAAAATGTATATTCCTTTATTTATATTAAGAAAAGTATTCCCCTAATTACATGTGACAAAATTTGACATATCAAATTTTTTTTTTGGGTAAAATATATTTTCGGTCCCTACTTTTGTAGCGAGTTTTGATTTTCGTCTCTGTAAAATAAAATCACTTGTTTTTGCCCCTATAAAATTTGTTATTGTTTTTTTAGTCCCTAATGGGCAAAATTTAATTTTAACTATCAACTATCAGCTAAAAGCTAGCTTATCAGCTATCAGCTATCTTATAGTTTAATTTTACCAAATTATGTTGTCCCAAATTTCTAACCCAATTGATAGCATCAAGAAACATAGTTGTCTTCCCCCTAACAGTAGGCATTTCGACCATGCACCAACTAATATAGGCTACAATAAAATCCCTGTGACTGCATCACAAACATTAACCAATACTTGTGATTCGCCTCCCTATGAAAACCGGCATCGATATTACATTTAACCAATTGCTGAACAGGGGTATTCCGATTGACCAAGGGCTACACGACCAACCAATTGTCGAGATTCATTTGTACGTACCTTCAATACCACCTATCTGTCGCTAAATTGTCTGCTGCACAACAGCCCCCAAACCTGGGGCAACCCAGCTGACCTTATACCAATCTCACATTTAAAGAACACCCGTCAATCATCCTCTTCGGCCTTCATATAAAGCGGACAAGTTAGAGGACATTGAATACGTCGATTTTAAAATCACATACACATCGGTAAGCATCCCCAATAGATTTGACACAGAAGATGAAAAACCTATGGAAGAGTGCGAACTCCATAAACATTTACCAATTACAATCACCTAGAACTTGGAGTTTTTCCACCTTCACAATATTTCACATAAACATATTATAGCAAGGTTTACACACCATTGTAATCCTCATTCCACACTAGAAAATCATATTGATCAGGACCATGTAGTGGCACTCACCCATCAACCATCAATTGATTGACTCGCAATTGGAACACACTGCTAATAAATGCTCCATTTGCAACCAAGGGTCACTCGTTACATGCACATTTGATTTCGAACCATCAGCAATTCACATTCACCAGTCACCACCTACACCTTTTCACCAGAACTTGTTTACTGTTCCAAATGCTATGACATGAAAAACTAAGATTATAACCAACACTTGCATCAAGATTCAAGGATTAAAACCAGGATTTCCCAAAAAAAACATAGGGATATTGTTTCTTACATATTCACATTGTTTGATTGAGTTTGCAGTTTCTTCACTCTTAAGTAACATACTTTCATCCTTTTTATTTGCAATATATATATAGTAACATTACTTAATCACATTGTAGTAGTAAACTTGATATAGCAAAACTTAAAAATTTGTATGAACAAGAAAATGTATATATCTCGATTTTTATTAAAGAAAATCTCCAAAGATTCGTCCAAGAGTATATAAGATCCTGCTAGTTAAATTTATAAATAGAACTAAATTGGTGTTACATACATCACACAAAAATCATGCATCCACTAATTATCTTGTAATGGTTTTTAAACTTCATATTTTTAGTATACCTTTTTGAAAATATGTTGTTTCAGAAAAATTGGAAAACACAGAAACACAATTGTGAAACGTGCAACCACATCAGATTTGACAGACATAACCTATTGAACGAGTTGAAATTTTGATTTGTGAAGCATCACAATTCCATTCAACATTGATAAACAAAACCTACATACAAAAATCCCACACAATATGCCATTATAAATTTATAGCAGGTCTTCAATCCAAGAAAACTTTAGAAAACATTGATTGCTTGCTTGCACCAAAACTAAACTAAATAGTAAATACTAGCATATTTAAAATATATTGACAAATCAAAATTGATTCAGCGCAACTCCAAAGTGACTGGAACACATGCTTCTTCAATTTTGTTGAAGAGAGTTGGCATGAACTAAGATCTTGTAGCAGGAAATCATCAAGATGGATATCTTATGCTAATATCTACATTGGAAACCATCAAACATATATCAAAATTTAGCGGTTGCAAGAGATGGAACATACAAATTGTGATTATATCTATTATATAAAAAAAGCTGATATAGTTATCAAGACAAGATGGAAATTATGAATGGAGTGGACACTGGATTCAGATTGAAAATTCAGCAGAAGACATTATTATTGACTCAAAAACCAAGACAGTTAACTAAAAAGGGAAATAGGAGGAAAAAGTAAAGATTCCCAAATAGATTTTAAACAAGGAGTAGTCCCTTTAGAGTATAAATAAGAGAGTTTTGCATAACCACAACTTCTGTAAGATTAACCAACAAAAATGCCTCAAACTGCTCTAAAATGCTAGTCTTCCAAATCAAATTTCAAAAAGAGTACACAGAAAGAAAGAAAAAAAAAAGACTAAGTTACAATAAGTGCCATGAAATCTAGAAGCTTTTCCATCAATTTCAATAAGCATTTAAAGGTCATCATTCTTTTCAACCTTCTAAATCTTGAAAATTTCAACTATTGCAAAGTTAAAAATCCTAAATTAAACATTGTTTTAGGGGAAAGACTAGAATATTTTAGTTTAGTACAAAGGGCCAATCCCAATTAGGCATTGTTTTGAGAAAATAACTAGACAAATTTTTTTTGGATATATTGCAGTTATGGTTTACGTATATCCGCCACGATATAAAAATAGAAGGCACATAACTTTAATCGTAAGACAGATAAAAACAAGATAGTGAGGGTTTCCAGGATAGGATAGTAACAAGATAGGATATAAAACAGGATAAGGATAGGATAGGATAACAGCAAGATAACAGTTATACTCAGTTATCATATCCTATGTTTGGTGCACACAGGATAACAAACATAATGTTATTTTCGGATTTAAAAAACAGTTAAAAATTAATTTTTACAGCCACCGAAGAGATTACTGGGTTGAGTCGCGAACTAGGTCGCTTTCTTTAAGACGTTTCGTGGCACTGCCCAAAATTGTGCAAGCAGACTATCAACCACGCCGTCCCCAGGATAAAACAGTCCAGTTACAACTGTATACCGATATGCTACTGCACGGTAGAAATCGGTCAAAGAATACACCTTCTTGAATGGTACTACAATACCACTCGAATTGATGCTACGACATCAATCTATGATTCATCGGTGATTCAGTGGTACTACAATACCACTCAAATTGATGTTGCGACATCAATCTATGAATCAACGGTACTACGATACCACATGTGGTACTACAATACCACATGTATTGATGATACTACAATATCAATCAATATAATGACAATAAGGCCATTCCAATATGGTACTAAAACCATTCTCAAATCAAAGGGATAATGATACTAAGATCATTCTTTATTTGAAGGAACTAGTGATACTTTGATCACTCTCAAACCAATTAACACTAATAATAATATTATTAGTATCATATATAATACATAGAATAAACATTGTTTTTCTATAAAACAATTACGAATGCAAATCTTTCTAATAAAGAAAATAAAGAAACAATATAAACTATATTTTCATTAATCCAAAGTCATATAGAGGACAGATTATGAACTATAAACAAATAGAAAATTATATTCAACTTATATAATATCAAGTTATTCAATTTCCTCTATATATGATTCATCGACCCACCGCCAAGTTAGACTTATATAATGAATTATCACAACAAATAACAATATAAATTAATAACTTCAAGCTATCACCAATCTAAGTATATACTATACATATTCCTAACCAATTAAACAGATTAAGAATTTAGCTTCAAAGTAATGAACATGATCATTTATCAATGGCCAACATATCTAATAATAATAGTCATATAAGCATAATTCTTATAATAACAAAGTTGTGTTACCTGATCATGTTCTTAAGACATAATGGCACTAGATGCCTCGTCAACGAATTGGATGTTTAATCCTCTGAATCTACCAAATGGTTTTAGCAAGGGAAATCAATACAATTGAGTATATGAGAATGCTAAGCTGATTATAATGGTGGCTTAGCAACTGGTTTTTTTTCTTTCTTGTTAGCAATTAGCAACCCAATTCAAAAAATAGATTAAATTATATCTCTATACTTGGCAGCAACCAATACACCATATATTCCGTAGCCATGCTTGTATCTCATTTTCTATATATTTCAAGGAATCTACTCCTTCTTCAATGATATATTGGTATCGACTAAAAAAAGAACATTGAAAACTATGGTAGGTAGTCTTAGTGTAGCCATAAAATAGAGTTATTCTCCCATCAACTTAACCGTTACAAATTAATGGAAAATAAATCACAATAAATCAAATAAATAATTGTGAGACTTAATAAATTTATTTCCTCAAAATACACACTAGTATGTTCCAGTACCCGATATGAGACTCAATTTTATTTTCAATTCACACACCAATGTGAATTTTGTTCCAACACATGATAACTATTATATTTTGTTTTTAATACAAACTTGCTCATAATAATATGATAAGATATATAACATATTTAATTGACAAAATTACTCTTGTAAAACAATTATTATTTTTTAAAAATTATTTTGTAATACTTTGAATTTTATAAATAAAAAATATAAATAAGTAATCAAATAACTTTATATAATTTAAAATAAAAATCATGAGAAAATAATCAAGTTTAATTTTTTATATGAATCATGATCAAATAAATAACTCAATAATATATACATGTTAGATAAGTCAAATAAATATATGATATATCTCATACGTAAATAATAAAACTACTATTGCAAAAGAATTATATTTAATTTTTAAAATTTAAATTAATATCCCTATTTGTCAATTTTTTAATAATCATTTTACTTTAAAATATTGTAATTTTAGTAAAATTTTGATTTTTTAGAATATATAAATTACAAAATTATCCATGTGAGAAAATCACATATATATATTTAAAAATTAATTATTTTATTATTTATATTTTATTAATTTTATTTTATGTATTTTAAAATATATTTTATCAAATAAATCAGTAATTTTTTTTTCTTCTTATCCTATCCTGCTGGTAACCCAGCTCAAATTCAGGATAAAAATTATAACTAGAGAGACAGGATATGATAAGCTTCAGGATTAACTTATCATATCCTGCTGTATCATCAAACACTGGATTGCGGCAGAATATGATACAATTATCCTATCCTGTCTCTTATCCTGTGCATCAAACGGGCCCTAAGGAGATCCATCTAGGTCAAATTTAAGTTGGCATTTGACAGAGCCCTTTGATATATTTGTTAATCTTTTGATAGAATGGTACTTGTTTGTTCCTTATTGTTGTGAATTCGTCTTAAAAGTCACACCAATAAAAGAACTTGATGTGTGGAGCAATAGAACGGCAACCAATGATTATGCGGAATAAGCAATAATAATAACCGATAAACAAGATAAAGGAGAAGAAAGAACACGATAATTTGTTTACCCAGTTCGGTCCAATAATGACCTAGTCTGGGGGAGAGAGCAGCCCCTCCGTTCCACTATATCAAACGAGTAACTTTACAAAGAAATTTCCAATTTGGTTACAAGAATTAATCCTAATTCTACCCAAATCCCGAATCTCTTCCCGTGGCCAAGAGACTCAATTTGATAAGTGTTTCCAAGGTGTACCACAAAGATAGTTCTCCCACCCTAGAGTTATACCAAGAGAAAACTTTATTTCCTCTCTAAAACCCTAGCCCTTGTGTGGTGGCAAACCCTAATCCTTGCCTCTACATTGTTGCTCCCTTTCTCTCTCTCTGTTTTTCTATGAATAAAACACTCCCTATTTATAGAAACATAATATGCCAAAAATTAGTAACAAATCTGTTTTAAAATAAAACAAATCCAAGTCAAAGTATCTTCCAAGAAAATATATTTTTTTCCCAAAAAATCTTCAAAACATCAAAGATGCAAAAAGATTCAACAAAGATTTTTCTGACTTCTTGTAACTGAGATTTCAAGGCATATCCAACAATTCTCCACCTTGCCTTTAAATCGATGGTGATCCCATATCAACCACCGTGCTGCTCTCTCCATCTTGAATCTTCTATTCAAGATCACCGGATTGTACCTCCCTCTTCATCCTCGGAATGCCTTCCGCTCTCATGAAGATCCTGCATCCCACTACCATAGGATTTTAGGTAGCCCCACAAGATTCACCGCACCCTCTTCAGACTCCGAAGTGGTCAACTCCGTACCTCCCTGAAGAAACGCTTGTTCCCCACTATCATCGGCATTTTAGATAGCTCAACAAGCTCCACCATCCCTCTTCAGCCCCCGGATTGTGCCTTTTCCGTCCTCCTGAAGAATCGCTTGCCTATGACTATCCATGGATTTTTGCGATAGCCCTACAAGCCTTCACCACTCTTCGACCCCGGAATGCCTTCCGTACTCTCGAAGTTTTGCTTGGCTCCAAACCAACCTTGGAATTTTAGGTGGTTTCACAAGCTGCAACATCAAACTCTCCTTGTATCCAACTACCTCCAGCAGTCTCACAAGTTACCAAGTCTGATCACCTGTTGCTTTCAATTGCCTCCATGAAGATCCTCTCAAGGTCTTGCACTTCTTCAGCCACAATTGAAACATAATCCACAAGGTCTCCATGGTCATCCCCTTTGGTTCAACAATACCACTCTCTTCCCTATCTCCGATTAGATAGCCAAGAGCTAATGTTGACTGTCTACCACTATTGGAAGACTCCACCTCAAACCGAGTTTCCACCAAAGTATACCCACCATGATCTCCACCTTGTAAAACGCAAGGCCTATTCAACTCCTCTGAAACATACTTCAAGCTATTGTTAGTCTCCAACAATTCCAGTTCAGTTCAACACCTAGTAAACCTTGTTCACTAGTCCAACTAAACTCATGTCACTAACAGGTCCACCCGAAGTCCCACAACTCAACCACATTATGAGAGTCACCACTAGTTATAGATGCATGACCAACTATCTTTGCATCTAAGTTCAGAAACATACCTCACATCGTGTAAAGAAACTCACGATTGTCAAACTTCGTAAGACAAACTGAACCCATACCTTGAACCTTCAAGCTTTCCGTCTTCAAGATGAACAACTCCACACCTTCAACTAACTCTAGAGTCTCAAAGTATTCATTCTTTGAACACATGTGATAGGAGCATCAAAAGTCCATGACCCAAATACTCCACCGGTTCTCAACTTCCACTAGCACCTCTACAAAATAATAAAGTTGTTTAAGAAGTAACCCAAGTATTCTTAGCACCGCCTCTCCAGGCTGATGTTGAGTATTATTACCACCGCCTCTCCAGGCCGACCTTCTTCGCGATCTCCATTAACCTTTTATCTTCGAGGCACCGGATAACAACACTCCATGTTTTATCCATCATCCCGAACATTAAAATTGCTTCCATCTTCACTTTCCACAATTCCAAATTGCTTTTGGAAAGTCCCTCGATATCCGACTTAAAACCCATGGTGCTCACTTCAAATTGTTCCGATTGCCCCACGGTGGGCGCCAATTGTTGTGAATTCGTCTTAAAAGTCACACCAATAAAAGAACTTGATGTGTGGAGCAATAGAACGACAACCAATGATTATGCGGAATAAGCAATAATAATAACCGATAAACAAGATAAAGGAGAAGAAAGAACACGATAATTTGTTTACCCAGTTCGGTCCAATAATGACCTAGTCTGGGGGAGAGAGCAGCCCCTCCGTTCCACTATATCAAACGAGTAACTTTACAAAGAAATTTCCAATTGGGTTACAAGAATTAATCCTAATTCTACCCAAATCCCGAATCTCTTCCCGTGGCCAAGAGACTCAATTTGATAAGTGTTTCCCAAGGTGTACCACAAAGATAGTTCTCCCACCCTAGAGTTATACCAAGAGAAAACTTTATTTCCTCTCTAAAACCCTAGCCCTTGTGTGGTGGCAAACCCTAATCCTTGCCTCTACATTGTTGCTCCCTTTCTCTCTCTCTGTTTTTCTATGAATAAAGCACTCCCTATTTATAGAAACATAATATGCCAAAAATTAGTAACAAATCTGTTTTAAAATAAAACAAATCTAAGTCAAAGTATCTTCCAAGAAAATATATTTTTTTCCCAAAAAATCTTCAAAACATCAAAGATGCAAAAAGATTCAACAAAGATTTTTCTGACTTCTTGTGACTGAGATTTCAAGGCATATCCAAAACTTATGTCCATTGAAATATCAACAAAAATAAGCTCATCTTCAAATCCATGATATCCTTCTATGTGAATATAGGTCGGTGGGATTTGAGACATTTAGCAATTGGTGTTTGTTGAGTGTGGCTCCCATGTTCTTAAAGGTGATGTGATGGTTCCTCCTACCAGCAACATGGGACAAGATAACTCAAAAACATGTGTTTATAGAATAATACATACATATGTGTACATAGACACACACAACAAAGATTGAATGAATTAAACTTGAGAGTTCAACAAACCTTGTTGCTCAGGATTATGAGAACCCGAAGAATACGACATTTCTCAAGCACGTTGATAAGAAGATTCGAGTTGAAACACGGAAGAATGAACTTCAGATGATGTAAATTACGAAATTCTGGATAATCATTCTAACTACACAAATTCAACACAACTTTAGGGTAAGTTTTGCCATGTGTCAATCACACAATGCAGCAGAAGAAATCCTAGCTGGACAAAATGACAAAAACTTTGCTTCTTTTGGCCACCGGTTTGAATTTCTTTTCCCTCCCAACAGTCCAATCCGTTTCGGCCCAAACAACCCCGGTCTGTTTTGTTTTAAAAAAATATTAAAAGCAATTAAACAGATGAATGGATGACCCGTCGTTTTCATTGTTCTGCGTTGCAGAAGTTCTCTTCTACTTTTGGCTAACAAACTTGAAACCGTTTTTTTACCAAAATATATCAATTACTTATCGGTGCAACATCTTCTTCTCACTCTGTCTTGGCTAGAGAAATTTCAATTCTAACCCTTACCTCTATTCAAATCCTTCTCCAATTTCTCCAAAATTGAAAAATATACCTAAAGGGAGAAAAAAAATCAATTAGGTGGCTCTAGTGTTGGTCAGTGTCAAAGGAGATTTCAAATAAATAGGGTTGGGAATAGGCCAGGCGGCCTACAGGGGCCTTCGGCCTGGCCTATATAAGCCTGGCCTGGCCTGGCCTGGTTATTAAAAATGCCAGGCTTAGGCTTTGAAAACGGCCTGTTTACATAAATAGGCCAGGCTTAGGCTTCTAAAAAGGCTTACGAAGCCTGATAGGCCGGCCTGTTTATAATAATTATTATTTATATAATATTATTATTTATATCTTATAAAAAAAATATTATTTATATAAATATTATTAGCTTTTAATTATTGCGACTTTTCGTAATCGTATTTGTTATTTGATTAGTTTTTAATTATTGTGTTAATTATATTATTAGCTTTTTCTTAATGTTGTAGAAATTATAAAAATTTAAATGTGAACTTTTTAAGGCCTGTTTAGCCTATTTAAAAAAACTATATAGAGAAGTTTTAATGTAACACAGGCTTTTAAACAGGCTACAAGGCCAGGCCAGGCTTTTAAAAGGCTCAGGCCAGGCCAAAAAAAATATCATTTGATAGGCCACATGTCAGGCTTAGGCCTGAAAAAAAATCGTAGGCCAGGCTCAGGCCTGTCAAGGCCTGGCCTGGCCTGGCCTGTCCCAACCCTACAAATAAATAAAGATTGGGTAATTAGGTTAGTGTTAAGATTGTCAAATAAAATCCAACAAGGATTTGATACTTTAATTATTTTATTGGATACCGTATTTTTTATTTTAAAAAAATAATATATTCATTTATCTAAATTGATAGAGTATATATTAGATACAAACACAAATTACCAACAATGAATTGATAGAGTCTTGGTCCCCTTAATTATGTGGTCAGAGGTTCGACTTTTGGTTCATGCATATGAAAAAAATTCGGTTGGAAGAAGAAAATTCATCTTGTGTGCCCCACAACTTCCCGACGAAGATTAATAATGACCTAATACACATATTCACCAAAACGAGAAATCAAAAAACACTGCACTGAGGTGGTAAGAAATCAAGAAAAGTCGATTAAAACATATATATTCTACGCGAAAACCACTTATTTATGTTAAATGAGAGAAAAAAAGTCAGAAAATGACTCAAAACTACCCTTTTCTGATGATAAAAAAAACAAAAAAAAAAAAGAAAAGAGAGGAGAAACATAATGAGAAGAGGCAGCTTATCTCATTACTTTGCAACTTTTTATTATGGTTTGGAAGAAAAATAATTATGTATTTGGATAATGAATAGTTGAAACACTGCTTAGTTCACAACACCTATTTAAAGCAATGATCAGAAGTTAACTTCTCCACTAGTATTTTCCATAGACCAATTTTGGAAAAACTATACTACAACTTTTTTTCTCTATATATCAAATCTGAAATCTTGTAGCTAGCTAGAGATGGGTCTTTGTTGGCAAAAATCAATTCATGGTTCTTAAAAGAAAAATGGAGAAATTGAGTGAAAGGGTCCTCACAATGACCCTTCACACTCTCCACCTTCAAGATATTGCATAAGCTTAACCATTGACTTTCTCTGATCAGTAATCACATGGAGAATATGGAGAATCATAAGAAGCTAGTTATTAAAGGAGAATTAATTAGTGCATGTTTAGATTTACAGCGAGTTTGGCATATCATGGTGTCACAATGATTTCATCAAACTTACTGTGGTCTAGGAAGAGAAACTTTGGCTATAGCTTGGTAAACCGGCAAGTCACAAAAAGGCGATGGACCGTATTAGAGGTCCTTATAGCTATATGTTTGTAAGTTTGTATGTATGATTCTGTTATAGTTCTTCTTGGAGTACAATATATATTGTAATAAACAAAGATGTTTGTTCCTTTGACAAATTACCAACTTGTGATGTTTCTTCCTATGTGTTTATGTTTTCTATGTTATGTTGGATTCAGATTCCATGTATTATATGCGTGATGTTGTCATTGATTTTGATCGTCTGAACTCAAATCAATAGTGTTAATTATATAAAGATGATTTGATAAAGGTATAATTTTACGCCTACTAATCCCAACTCAATGACCCAGTAACTATGAATCCGAGCTGTTGTGCGGCCTTAATTTAAGGCCGCAAGTAATGTATTTTTCTTATAGTGCTTACAAACAATAAAAGAAATAGAATAATGTTATAGTTCCTTAAAAGTTTAGGATTGTACATATTATGCACAAGTTGATTATATGATTTCAAGATCAGATATGTTAAATTTTTTAGTACAGCTCAAAGTAAATAAAGTAATGCAAATCTTAAGTAGATGAATATAGAACTTGTATACAATTTTGTAACTTTTTTTTCTTCCTTTTGTTGAGATTAAGAGACAACATTTTCTATTACAAACAAAACCCCTCAAGAAAATGACTCCAACAAGATCAAACTCTCACACACCACACATGTATACTTTTACAATACAATCCAATGGATCACTGGAAAAAATTGTCATTCTAATCAAACTATAATAACTCATGACTCCTTTAAGATGGATATTCAAATAGAAAACATATATAGAAAATGCATGAAGAATCAGAAACTGGTTGTGGATTGTTCGAAAGGAATTTAGCTCAGATCTATGCAGCACCGACACAAACATGAACATCAGACATGACACAAACACGAATACGCCGACACCAGTAATAATTTGAGAAGATGGAATAATTGAATTTAACCAATGTGTCGGTGTCTTGTTGGACATCAACCTCGCCTTCAGTAAGTAATGTCGGTGCTACATAGGCTCAGATTTTCCAAGCTCCCTTTCCATATTTTAAAAGCGAAACATATAACAATTCATTCCAAGTATCTGGTACACCGGGCAAGCACCAATGGCTGCAATCTTCATATAGAGAAGACAAGTTCTGCTTCATCGATGTCTTATAATCTTTACGGTACACAGAAGGATGTCCATCTTTTCTATAGTCTGTAAGTCTACTTATGTTCATATATACCACTTTGGTTTTCATATTTTGGATGACATGATCTAGCGCACGCATTTTTGAAGGATACTTTTGTAAGTAAGTTTCATTGTATATTGGCTCAGTTTCTTTGTGGCACTGTCCTCCTGAATTCCATTGTCCACCCCTACAAGGAATTAGAATTTATACATTAAGGTATATACCGAATGGATATGAATGAGGATATTGGACAGTTAGAATGTAAAATTTCGATACATAAAATTCCAGTTAGTACTTCAGCTAATTCTATAGTCCAAGATAGCAAAGAAACAAAATCAAGTCCGTATGCAGTTGTATCATGGAAGCTATGAAAGAGAGAACAATACCAGAAATGAGTAACCGAGTACCCTCGGAAGAAAACTTGTGTATGATTGGCATTAACTTTTCGGTCAACCCATTTAGCCCAAGTCGTTAAAGCCCTCATATAAGCATCCAAAGCTTTGAGTCTTGGATGCACATGGTTTCCTTCTTGATAATAATCTTCTCTGTAACAATATCAGAAACCTTAACTCGATATGCTGATTACGAGCGGAATATTAAAGAATATAAATAAAGAAGGCAAGAAGGCAAGTGAGATTAATATTGCTAGATTCATAAAGAATATAATAGCTATATTGATATTTATCGATTCTAAGGCAATGGTTTTAATTATCTCGATTCTAAGTAGGTAGACACTCGATCGTAGAAGTGCGGGTGTAGCTCTCGGAAAGACTAATTCATTGCATGGTAGAAAAGTAGGAAAGTCACTACTATGTTTCCGGAGACATGTGTGCAACATTGGCCGAATTCAATGTTTAACCGTTGTGTTCTTTTGAGTTTATCTTCTTACTTTAGAACCGGATATTCTATTCTAACGTTATCATCGAAAATATCAACTGAAGAAATGAACTCACCCTTTTGACGTTTTTTCGTGTGTCCACCAATGTCCGGTATTGAAGACTATAATATTCGCATCCTGATACCTTGTGGTTGTGTGATCCATCAAATCCAATCTTAATGTCTCAAATGAACCATTTTTGCCTTTGAAAGTTGATTCTCTAACAAGGAATGGCGAGGCAACAAAATCCACCGAACAATTATAATCCTGAAAAAACAAACCAAAATAAATTCTATTTTAAGATACCATTACAAGATTCTCGCACGCTTGACAAAATATTAGTATAGATTGAAAAACAGGAACCTTGCCTCGAATCTAAAAGCATATACACCTTTCTTTTTAAATTCTCTTTTCCCCGAAATTTCGAAAACTCGATTCTTGTTTCGGACACTTTGTTGAAGGATACAAACAAGGGACTCCCACATGTTCCTATTCAATGAATCTCCGACAAAAACCAACCTCTGCCCGCGTAACCTCTCCAGAAAATCAGTTGCATTCAAACTGATAGGTATCACATAACAGTAACATCAATAATTGTCTTCAAACCAAAATTTAGTCTAAAATACAAAACTTGCAATACCAATGCAACAATATTCAACTATATCATTTGTCACATTCTTATTCCAATTTCACATATTTGCAATAAAAATAAATAAAAAAACTCAAACCCTCTTGCACATTATTTGTCATAAATTTATAATAAATTTCAAATCTTTGGCTACTAACAAGTTTTGATCTCTTCTTTTTTAGTTTATAATGGAACTGAGGATCGAACCTAGGATCTCTAGCATTTGGCTATAAAAATAAATAAATAATAACATTTCATAGTTGCTAATAAAAAAACATTTAATCATATCCATACCTTGGAATGTCACATTTATTTGGCTTCCACTTCCATTTAACATATTCAAGATCAAGCCTCCCATTAAGGTAACAATTAAAATCTCTATCAATGAAGGGACAAGAACCTAAAGGATAATATGGCTTTGAATCATCTCTTACCCACTTTCCATCAAAGATATCACACTTTTCATATAAACCATCGTTCATTTTCTCCATTTGGTCATCACTATGAGTGAGTAAAGTTACATTTTTATCCCTAACCAAATCTCCTTCATTCCCTACCTCAATACTACTAGTATTTGCATTGTATAAAACATCATTAGTCACATTGTTATTCACATTACTCACATTTTTTTTATCATTAGGAATCGAACTCGGTATTCGAGAGTTTACAACACTGACACACTCTGTGCACCAACCACTTGCGCTAGACCCCGCCGGTGATACATTCCTCACATTATTAGGACTAAAACTATGTGTTCCTACTCCAACACTTGACACATTAACTTCACTAATTCTATTACCTACAACAACACTTCCTTCATCAATTCTCTTAAGAGAGTTCTCATAATCATTATTCTGAGGAAAACAAGAGTGATTAGTACTATTAACAGAAAAGGGGTATGAAACAAATGAAGAATTTATGTTAGAACTGTTGTCAACTGAAAGAAAGACTGAATTTTTAGGAACCTTGAGGGAATTACTAAGAAAGAAAAGAGAACATAAAAGGAAAGAAGCTCCAATACATAAGCTAAAACCAGAAAAAACTTTTCTTCTATGTGATAGAAATGGTTCTGAGAATGAGAATCTATTTGAATCCATTGTGAAAAAGTACATGCATGTAAATTTGAGGTTGAGTAGTAGAAGGAATCATGTGTGTTTCTTCAAGGTTCAGAGTACATTGTCCTTATTGAAGAAAGGTTAACATAGTTGTATAGTGTGACAACTGTTTCATTACAATGTCAAACAATTACACATGTGTTGCCAAAGTTAACCTCTTAAATTCCGTCAATAAATAAAAAGACAACTTCTAAAATAGTAAATGGTCCTTAAATTTAAGCATAATTACACTTTTTATATTATTTTTATAAAAAGGATAATGTTAAACGGTGTTTTGGGGCGACGATTAAAAAAACAAAAATGATAATATAATAATGATAATATACTTTATCCGATCACTATTATCAATAAATTTAACTTTTTTGATACAATAAAACGATGCCAGCCGTCAATTTAAATCGTATGGCTGAGAACTATAACTGTGTCACACAGTTATAATAGGAAATTCATTTCCTAATAAGTAGCTCAACGAATTTAGGAGAGACTCTAAGCTATACGCTATATTTTAATTTTAATCATAAAATTGAATCATTAATTTTACAAATAACTTATTATAAAAAACATAAAATTTACTAAACACTTCAATTAGCTTATTATAACCATCAATCATCAACTATACATTATAAATTAACTTATTTATCATCTGTTATTTTTATCAAACAGAACTAAGTCGAACACCTTCATTAATGAACCCTATAATCTTAACCCTAATTTATTAAATATTAAAATTTGAATCGAATAGTACAATTATGTATTCAAATTTTTGTAGTGTTTGTCATTTTATCTAATAAAGAAAAAAAAGTTTAGAAATTGCAGAATTATATTTTTTAATTTATGAATAAGAATTTTGTCAAAAAAAAATTATGAATAAGAATAATAAAAAAATATAAATCAACCATTAATAATAAAATGATCAAAGTAGTAAGAATTTTGAACCTCTTAAATAAATGGTGAGAGGTTTAACTTATGCTTAATGGATATAAAAATCAATCAGCTTATAGAAAAATAAATGTATATATGTGTAAAATAACAGTGTATATAAATTAAAATCAAAATGAATGACGGATAAAAATTTCATAGTTATATCTTGGTAATAAAAACAAAAACAAAAATAGAAATTAAAATTGCATTTTAAATTATTTTTTAATAATCAATAAATAAAGTTTTTTTTGTTACAATGAGTCAAGAATCGAACCAAGACCTCTTGCATACTACCCAAACCCATCACCACTAGACCAAACCTAGTAACTTATAAATAACGAATTAAGGATGGCAACGGGCGTCCATGGGTGCGGGTTTGACACTTACCAAACCCACACCCGAAATCATCACCCAAACCCAAACCCAAAGGTTATTCGGGTGGCAAAACAACACCCACGCCCACACCCATTGGGTTCGGGTTTTTTCCACTCAAACCCAAACCCGCAGCACATTTGAAAATAATTTGCAAATTTAAGAAATTAAATTCCAACATAGACTTTGAATTAAATTACAACTAAAATTAAGGTCTTCCAAGGAAATTCACACATAGACTTTCAAGAAATTAAATTACAACTAAAATTTAAGGTCTTCCAAGGAAATTGAAGGAGATTATGAGGGTAATTAGGTAATTATAAAATATTTCGGGTGGGTGTATGGGTTTCGGGTGTGGGTTTGACTGATACCAAACTCACACCAATATTATCGGGTGTCACCCGAACCCAAATTCAAACCCAGTCAAATCGGGTTTCGTCCGTTGACTTGAGTTTGGATTCGGGTGGGTATCTCGGGTTTGCGTTTTTTTTCATCCCTATAACGAATTTGATGGGTAGCTTTTGAAGTAATGAAAGTGAAACGTGGCGAATAAGAAGAGTACGAAACTTTATGTCAGTGATGTTGTTGCAAACGGCGAACATGCGGTGGTGTTGTTCCTCGGCGTGTACCAGTGTAGTGTAGCACCGCCACTCTTCCCAGTTGATGAAGGACACGCGTAACTTGTAATACATGCTGCGTAGGGCACTTTTTCTGTGAACTTGATGAATTTCAGAACACAGGAGCACGCTGTTCTTGAAATGCAGTAAAATATTGCCTATTGGAGTTATTACCTTGCGTTGATGGATCCTGTTTGGTTTGTTAACCATAGAGTTTGAATTCGAATTCAAATTCGAAATTAGAGTAAAAATACTAGTACTAGTAGGGTGTGTTTGTTTCAAGGTATGAAATTGCATTTCTTGGAATGATATTCCTAGGAATATTATTTCCAGGAATAACATTCCTACTCATGTGTTTGGTTAAAATTTAGATTTCATGGGAATGTTTTTAAAACTTGAAACAAACATAGCAATGTTACATTCCAGATCTCATATTCCCAGAAATAACATTACAAACCTTGAAACAAACACACCCGTAGTTTTTTAACTCATTCTAAAATAACTTTTTGTCTTCATGGATTTTCTAATAAAATGGTATTTGATATTTCCAATTTCTAATAAAATAAGTATTAAATATTACCCCCGTCAAAATTATAACACCCTGTTTAACAAAAATGTATTATTCATTTAATTTATTTTTATCGTATTTTTTTAATAATACATAAATATAAATATTAGCATATAAGATCTTGTTAAATTTGTTTTGATGAGTATTTTCAAAATATTAAATTTTTATAATTTTTACTAATAAACAATTAAAAATATTAATGATTAAAATTTTGCATTGACGTACATATGCAATAGTCAAACAAGATCTTATAATTAGGGATGAAGGTAATAATAGTTAATAGTCGCACTTTTAAAATGATATTTGACTATGTAACCCAAAAAAAAAAAAAATTTTACTACGTGCAACTTAAATTGTGTGATAACATTGTCAAGTGACATTTAACACTTCGCATTAACACATTTAATAGTGTTACAAAACAAATGTCAATAGGGGATCAAATGAAAAACGTTTAGCAAAGACATAGACTAATTTGAAATATTGAAAGAGTCATTGAATGTGTTGTAATATTTTATACTCCATCCGGTCTTATCTATAATGACCACATTGAGAAAAACACACATATTAAAAAGGCTTATTTTTTTATTAAAAATTCTATAATGTTATGTGTTATTCCAAAATTAACCTTGAGAGTGTGTTTGTTTAATTAATGCATAACATTGAAATAAGTTGCATTTTATACAATTTAATAAGGGTATATAAGTTTAGTAAAAAAATAAGGGTATACAAGTGATTATCTATTTAATAAATAATAAATTTAAAGAGTGTTTCTTACAAAAAAGGACAAAAAAAAAATTCCAAAGTGTTTCTTATATATAGCACCGGAGGGAGTATATGGCAAATGCTAAATAGTGCCCCAGGGGCACTAGTTAAGAATTCAAATGTAGAAAGTTAGTCTTGAATATTGTGTAGTAAACACATGAAAAGTCTAAATTTTGATTTTTTTCAATGCATAACTTCTCTTTTATTTCTTCTTTTAATTTCTTAACTAGTGCCCGCACTAGTTAACACCCTTTAAATATAATACTCTACGGTATTATATCTTGCACATGCGCCCCGTGAATATTTCAGTTGATGGCTTCTCTTTAGGCCCCCCATGATTCTTTTCCCCCCTTGGATTTTACTTTTTTGCACTTCAATAAAAATTCCGGTTTCTATGAATCGAAATTATTTTTGCCTTGAAAAAAAATTCGGTTTCTGTTAATCGGATTTTTCCTGAATCTGAACTAGAAAAAACTTCGACTTATGCAAACCGAAGTTTTTATCAAGGATAAAATTAAATTTTTTAGAGTATAAAAGAAACATGAAGGGCCTAAAAGAGAAGCCACCATTTCAGTTCACCTTATCCAAGTATTTTTCACCTAGGCCCATTGTAATCTCACCTCATCTGACACAGGAGCAGCCCAATTAGCCCAACTTCACACAGCAACTACTGAAGGCATCTTGCTTTTTCTTCTTTTTATTTATTTATTTATTTTTTGAGAATAATTTTTTATAAATCATTATTATTATTATTATTATTATTATTATTATTATTATTATTATTATTATTATTATATTCTTTCTCGCCAAAATATACAAAAAAAAAAAATTGAAATAGACTAAATCCTACATATAAATTTAGATCCAAGTTTAGATGTATATAATAGATTCACAAAGAGCATTAAAAGAACAAGAAGGATGTCATCCACATAAAGCAGAATATGCCATTTTCCTGATGATAAGTAAATAATGAGTGATAAAAAATATTGAAATAACTCATAGCAACAGAGTTATTAAATCGTTGGTACCGGTGGTGAGGTGTTTGTTTAAGTCCATATAGAGAGACTTTTTAAGAAGGTACACATAGTCAGGGTTTTGAGGATGGAGAAAACCGAAGGTTGGTGCATGCACATTTTCATCAAATTAAACATGTAAAAATATTTGTTTGACATCTAATTGACGGAGACACCATGATATTGATAAAGCAACACTGAGTATCGTGCGAATCGTAACCGATTTGACTACATGGCTGCAAGTTTCACCATAATTTACACCAATTTGGGGATTTGCACCATTACCTACAAGATGAGTTATGTACCTCTCGAATGAGCTGTCAGATTTCTTCTTATGCCTGAAAATTCATAGGTTCGGAGATTGATAATTGCAAACAAACGTAACTGGTGTTATCCCATATTTTAGCTTGAGCTAAAACATGTTTTCATCTCTAATTCCAAAGACATTCATTACTAAAAAGTTTGTTAAATGGCTTTAAATAGTGTCAGGTTTTAAATGTCTTCAAAAACAAGAGAGTTTAACTCTCTTATCATTTAATGAAGGTGAAGGGTAATGTCTTTAAGAATAAAAGAATTCTGATGGAAAATATTCTTTAGATAGCTTCATATGAGTCTGCAAGTCATGAAGAGTCGCTGCTTTTCAAGTAGAAGATTAATTCGATTGAGTTTAATAAATCGGAACACTCAAGATTGTGGACTTAGAGTATTTTCCATCCTTCAAATATGATTCGACTTCGACAGTTGCAACGGTTCAAGGCCTTAGTTCATTTCAAATGCAAAAGGACGTGTGGCTGAAGTTTAGTAGTTTAACGTTAAGGTAGACGTTATGTATTTTTCTATAAATAGGAGTCTGTATAGTCGAAGTAGGGGTCACAATTCATTTACACAAATTCTCAAACACTCAAAGTACCCATGTTAAAGCGAGAAACGAGTTACTCGAGAAAGATGTATGAATCAGTGAACCATCTTATTTTCTTTGTAACTTTTACATTCTAAATGCAAATTTACTTTCCATAAGTCTTTATTTTCTAAAGCATTTACAAATTCTGCATTTTATTGGTTCTCTCGTTCGAGTGAACTTACTTTTGTTCGCATTTAATTTATGTTTCAGAAACCAAACATATTGTTCTTTTGCAAAATAAGGATGTCTTTAATGATGAACATTCAAACTTCTTTTTCCATGCATGAACAATTGTCCCGAGATTTACTAGTTGATCTCTCAAGTAATTAATTTAAACTAGCGGTTGTTTACCAAAAATCAGTGTAAACAAATTGGCACGCCCAGTGGGACGGGTTGTTTTGTGCATTTTATATTCTTAAAAGAAGTTTGTTTTCTAAGAATCCTGTTCGAATACTAAAGCAGTTTGGTATTCAAAGTTATATGTTTTGATTTTGTATGCATTTGAGAAGTGGGAAGTCTTTACCCAATTTAACTAGTGTTAAATCTCGATAAAAAATGGTTCGACCACCAAATAACAATCAAAACAATAATAACAATGTTCCAAATCCTGAGGGACAGCCAACGCAAGCGTCGAATAGTAACGCTACAATCATGGCTCAAGGCTCTGGAACATCTGGTTCGAGCGCCCCCTCAGTCAGTTTTGGGAATATAGGGGTAACGATACCTTCGACAAGTTCGACTCTGTCTGGGTCAATAACTTCGTCAATATCACACAATGTGGGGAATAGTCAACCTGGTTATGAAGATCTAAGAAGCCCCATTTAATCATTTCTGTTGAATCAACCAGGATTAGGTATGCCAACATCTTTAATGGCAGGTTTACATAATTCTAATCCTAACCCTGTGGGGAGTACCATGCCTTCCCCAGCAGCCTCTGTTGTGGGAAATAGAACCAGAGACATTGGCCTGCAAAATCTGACAAATGTAACCATGATGTCCGTTCGACAACAGATGGACGAAAGTAACCATGAAATGGTTAATACCTTAACTTCACAATTAGGGACTATCCTAAATCCTTTAATTAATAACACAAATAACAACTATCAGTTGTTAGCCCATCAGATGGGGCGAATCGCAGATTTCTTTGGCACACCTGCAATGCCTAACCAAAACCTTCAACCCATTCGAAATCAAGCGCACGTTCAAAATCAGGGTTTCCCCAATGAGGATGAAGTTCCTAATAATCGAGCGCCACAAGTGGTGCAAGAGGAACCACCGGTCCAAGTGGTGAACCAAGTTCAAGATCCTGGGATAGTTTTGGTTAATAGAAATCAGAACGCTGACGAAGTAGTTAGAAATGTGCAAAGAAACAATTTTGCACAACAATATAATTTGGCAAATCTAGTCGAAACGATATTGACCCAAAATGGTTTCAATGTTGGCTTGCACAGGCCCAATTTCGTTTCCCCTTTGTCTGAGTATGTGCTGCAGACTGAATTGCCAAGGGGATGGAAAATTCCCAAATTCACAAAGTTTGCTGGGGATACAACTGAATCAACGGTGGAGCATGTGGCAAGATTTTTTGCTGAAGCAGGAAACTTGGCAGAAAATGAAAATTTAAGATTGAAATATTTCCCAAATTCCCTTACAAAGAATGCTTTCACTTGGTTCACAACACTTCCCCCTCGTTCGATTCATCATTGGGCTCAATTGGAAAGGGTTTTCCATGAACAATTCTACATGGGCCAATCTAAGATTAGTCTGAAGGAATTGGCCAGTGTTAGGAGAAAAACGCCAGAGTCCATAGATGATTACTTGAATAGATTCAGGTTACTCAAGGCTAGATGCTTTACCCAAGTGCCTGAACATGAGTTAGTCGAAATGGCTGCTGGAGGCCTAGATTATTCGATTCGAAAGAAATTAGATACACAACATCTAAGAGACATGGAACAGTTAGCAGATAGAGTGAGACAGGTCGAACGCCTTAAGGCTGAAAAGGCTAGATCATCAAAGTTTCAAAAGAGGGAAAAAATTGCTTATGTCGAAACATTAGATGATGATGAGGAATATGTGATAAATTACGAAGACATAGAGGATAATGAAATCAATGTGGCCGAACTAAAGCCTGGCCCTCCTTATGTCTGTAAATTATTAAAACCTTCGAATGAGAAAAATCCTGTCGAACCAAAAAATGATAAATTTGTTGCTAAGACATATTCATTTGACATAACTAAATGTGATGAAATATTTGATTTATTGGTTACTGATGGCCAAATTGTTGTTCCAAAGGGACTAAAAGTGCCTCCCCTTGAGCAACAAAAGAAAAGAGGTTTTTGTAAATTTCATAATTTTTTGGGTTATAAAACCTCACAATGTGTTCTTTTCAGGGATCTGGTTCAGAAAGCTTTGAAAGATGGAAGGCTGAAGTTTGGAGAGAAGTCCAAACAACAGATGAAAATTGATGAAGATCCATTACAGATATCAGATGCTTCCTATGTGGAACCGGTCGAATGCTTAATGATCGATGCCATGGACCTGTCAGGAGGCGCACAGTTAGTTTCTATTCCAGAAGATGAATAATACGAGAAGATGAAAGTGGTATACCCTGGGGCTGAAGAGGAACTGATTGATTTTCTGCAAAGGTGTAAGCTTAACAAGTCTGAAGTTATGCTTTGCCCAAGGTGCAGTGCTGTATTCGATAAGAAGGCTACTGAGGGCCTTAACAAGTTTATACCATTCAGAAGAAACAAAGAGAATTGACCAAAGTCAAGGCCAATGAAAAGACAAAATATGGCGCATGCCAAACCAATATATCAAAGGTTGGGCAACTCAAGTACTTTTGTGCCATCCAACAACTCACCAATGAACAAATGGGTTCATGGTCATGTTCCAAACTTTGTCAGAAATTCTGTTGACAAGGGAAGTTCGAGTAAGAGCCATTCGAGTCAGCCTGGAGATTCGAAGAAGTATGCTTACAGGAACAACTATATGGGAAAAAATCCCATGACAAGAACACAATGGCGTAGACATCAACGCCAACAGAAACTCTCACTTCAGGAGACTCAGAAGACAGAAAACAATAAAGGAAAACAGGTGGTCGGAGAGCCCAGAAGGCCTCTGAAAGAAATATTGTCTCAACCATTGGCTGATCAAAATGTTGATGACAAGATCGAAGAGGAAAACTTGGAGGATGAGGATCTTCTTGATTCAGATCCTGAATTTGATGTGCTGGTGAATGTTGTTTCTATTCTGCCTACTGAGTATGACGTATGGTCAGAAGTAACTGAAGGGGAGGATGAGTTCGATGAAAGTGAATTGGCTTTACATAAGCCAATGTGTTATTATGTTATGAATAATGGCTGTTTAGAGGAACAGATGGCCAATTTTGAGAGGCCAACTGAGGGAATGAAGAATCATTTGAAACCCCTCTTTATTCAGGCCAAAGTAAACAATGTGGGGGTCAACAAAGTGCTGATTGATGGAGGAGCAGCAGTAAATCTGATGCCAGAGTTCATGATTACCAAGATTGGTAAGTTTTCTACTGACTTGCACCCTCACAACATCGTTCTTTCGAATTACGAAGGTGAGACTGGTTTCTCACTGGGGGCAATTCAAGTCGATGTAGCGGTTGGCAGCACTGTCAGGCCAACTTTGTTTTTGGTTGTGGCATCGAAGGCCAATTACAATCTGCTTCTAGGAAGGGAGTGGATACATGGTGTAGGAGCAGTGCCTTCGACTCTCCATCAGAGGGTGAGTATTTGGAGAGAAGATGGTGTAGTAGAAAATATCGAAGCCGATCAAAGTTATTTTAGGGCTGAAACACACCATATAACCAAGCATTCATTTGATAAGAAATTGGCGAATATCTCGCCATGTACTGAACAGGGATATGCCTATGCCCCTGCTGATAGTGTCTACCATTCTGTCAAATTAGATCCAACTCATGGATTCATTTGGGAGAGAGAGGAGATAGATGATGGTCCATATGTGGATGAAGGCAAATTCCGCCCAACTGGGTGGGACTTTGAAGAATACCACGATGACTAAGCCCAATGCTTGGGCCAAGATTTCGGCTTATATGGCCGAAAACAAAATAAACATGGCTTTGGAAGCCACTATGCTGAAAGAAAATATGGCTGTCGAAGCCAATAGTTGTGAAAATGGCAAAACATTGCCAATTATCCAAAAGTTGGACTGCATCTATGATGAAGAACCATTGGGATTTGAAAAGGATCTTTCGAATTCTAGTCAAAAGATGCAAGCCCAAGACCCTTTGGAGGAAATAGATATTGGAGATGGCTCGATCAAAAGGCCAACGTACATAAGTGCCAATATCCCAAAGGACTTGCGTGATAAACTGGTCGAACTCCTTAAAGAGTTCAAAGATTGTTTTGCTTGGGATTACAATGAAATGCCAGGTTTAAACAGAAATTTGGTCGAACATAGATTACCTATTCGACCAGACAAGAAACCAGTTAAGCAATCACCAAGAAGGTTTGCACCAGAAATCCTGTCTAAAATCAAAGAGGAGATTGAAAGGCTGCTGAGAAGCAAGTTCATCAGGACTGCCAGGTACGTCGAATGGTTAGCAAATATAGTTCCCGTCATTAAGAAAAATGGTTCTCTTAGGATATGTATAGATTTTAGGGACTTAAATAATGCTACCCCCAAAGATGAATATTCCATGCCTGTGGCAGAAATGCTAATAGATTCAGCAGCAGACTTTGAGTACCTTAGTATGCTAGATGGATATTCTGGGTATAATCAAATTTTTATTGCTGAAGAAGATGTGGCAAAAACAGCTTTTCGATGCCCAGGGGCCTTAGGAACCTATGAATGGGTCGTAATGCCGTTTGGATTGAAAAATGCTGGTGCCACATACCAAAGAGCAATGAACTCAATTTTCCATGATTTTATAGATACTTTTATGCAAGTATATATTGATGATATTATTGTTAAGTCATCATCACAAAATGATCATTTGGTTTGTCTAAGAAAGTCATTCGAAAGAATGAGGAAATATGGATTAAAAATGAATCCATTAAAATGTGCTTTTTGTGTACATGCAGGAGATTTCCTTGGATTTGTGGTGCATAAAAAAGGCATTGAGATAAACCAAAATAAGACAAAGGCTATTTTGGAGACTAAGCCTCCAACAAACAAAAAGCAGCTTCAATCCTTGTTGGGAAAAATCAACTTTCTGAGGAGATTCATTTCGAATCTAAGTGGTAAAGCTCAAGCTTTTTCACCATTGCTTCGACTCAAGAAAGAAGACGTTTTCACTTGGGGGCAGGATCAACAAGAAGCATTCGATGAAATAAAGAAATACTTGTCTAATCCTCCAACTCTTATGCCTCCAATTAGATACAAGTTTATGAAGTTGTATATTTCAGCATCTAATATAACATTAGGTAGTATGTTAGCCCAGGAGGACGAAAATGGTGAAGAAAAAGCCATATATTATTTAAGTAGAGTCCTTAATGATGTTGAAACTCGATATAGTAGTATTGAAAAGCTTTGTCTTTGTTTGTATTTTTCTTGTATGAAATTGAAGCATTATATAAAGCCTATTGATGTCTATGTTTATTCTCATTATGATGTTATTAAGCATATGCTGTTAAAACCAATTTTGCATAGTCAAATTGGTAGATGGGCTTTAGCTCTTTCTGAGTATTCACTTTCATACAAACCTTTGAAAGCAATTAAAGGCCAAATAGTGGCTGACTTTATTGTTGATCATTCAGCAATTGAATCACCCCAAAACTATGTTGCTGCAGAGCCATGGATTTTATACTTCGACGGATCTAAGCATCAACATGGAACAGGAATTGGTGTCCTAATAATTTCCCCACAAAAAATTCCTACCAAGTTTAAATATAAAATCAATGGTATTTGTTCAAATAATGAGGCTGAATATGAGGCTTTGATAGCAGGTTTGGAAATACTATTGAGCCTGGGGCAACAGACATTAAAATAAGAGGTGATTCAGAATTAGTTTTGAAGCAACTGACAAGAGAATACAAATGTATTAAAGAACATTTGATTCGTTATTTTGTCATAGCAAATGCGTTACTAAAACGTTTCGATTCGATTGACACCGAACACGTTCCTCGAATAGAGAATCAGGAAGCAAATGATTTAGCACAGATTGCTTCTGGATACAAGGTGTCCAAAGAGAAATTAGAACAATTAGTGGAGGTGGTATATATGACAAAGTACTTTAAAAATGCCATTTTCTTATTTCATTCGAATCATTCAAATCGAAACAGGCATTTTTGGGGGCAATTTGTTATCCCATATTTTAGCTTGAGCTAAAACATGTTTTCATCTCTAATTCCAAAGACATTCATTACTAAAAAGTTTGTTAAATGGCTTTAAATAGTGCCAGGTTTTAAATGTCTTCAAAAACAAGAGAGTTTAACTCTCTTATCATTTAATGAAGGTGAAGGGTAATGTCTTTAAGAATAAAAGAATTCTGATGGAAAGTATTCTTTAGATAGCTTCATATGAGTCTGCAAGTCATGAAGAGTCGTTGCTTTTCAAGTAGAAGATTAATTCGATTGAGTTTAATAAATCGGAACACTCAAGATTGTGGACTTAGAGTATTTTCCATCCTTCAAATATGATTCGACTTCGACAGTTGCAACGGTTCAAGGCCTTGGTTCATTTCAAATGCAAAAGGACGCGTGGCTGAAGTTTAGTAGTTTAACGTTAAGGTAGACGTTATGTATTTTTCTATAAATAGGAGTCTGTATAGTCGAAGTAGGGGTCACAATTCATTTACACAAATTCTCAAACACTCAAAGTACCCATGTTAAAGCGAGAAACGAGTTACTCGAGAAAGATGTATGAATCAGTGAACCATCTTATTTTCTTTGTAACTTTTACATTCTAAATGCAAATTTACTTTCCATAAGTCTTTATTTTCTAAAGCATTTACAAATTCTGCATTTTATTGGTTCTCTCGTTCGAGTGAACTTACTTTTGTTCGCATTTAATTTATGTTTCAGAAACCAAACATATTGTTCTTTTGCAAAATAAGGATGTCTTTAATGATGAACATTCAAACTTCTTTTTCCATGCATGAACAATTGTCCCGAGATTTACTAGTTGATCTCTCAAGTAATTAATTTAAACTAGCGGTTGTTTACCAAAAATCAGTGTAAACAACTGGATGACCTCAACAAAATGAAACTATTTTGATTGGTTGGAAACAAGCCCGAGAATGTTGGCAAAACTCAACTATGAGTACGCGAAAAAGAAAAAACCCAATTAACCTTTCAGGATGTGGTGGCCTTCTCCGCGATAGCAATTGGACCTATTTGAACAGTTATGCTCGTAAGATAGGTTCATGTGACGCGCTCCATGTAGAGATGTGAGACATGTATATTGGTATGGATATGACTTGGAGTCATGAGATCATACACCTTCATGTGGAAAGTACTCAAAAGTTTTAGTTGAAATAGTAACAGAAAACTGTAACGTTAAAGAAAATGTTCTTACTTTAATTTAATTTGGCGCATATGCAACCTAATGAGCATAGATTGACAAGTCTATATCAACCACACTTGGTGTAAAAGAAACATATCAATAGATTGACTAGCTAACTTTAATCTATCTCTAGACTTTTTTGATTTATATGTTATAAAGACTACTTCTATAGAGCTTCAATGTCTCATTTTTAATGACATCTCTGATACTTGCATGTTTCATAATGTTAATTTAGTTGCTTAGTTTTACTTTCTTTCTTGGACCTGTGTACAAAAAAACATAATCAATTTTTTACTTATTTACTTATGTGAGTGAGACGTACACTACCCCTTGCTAATTTAAAAGTATTTATCCAATAATCAATAAGGACAATACACATATGTAGATTTATATGTGATACACAAATCCAACTTTTATCTAACTTTTACTTCATATATGCATGTGACTTAAATGATCAAAAGGGTTGTCGGGTAAATATCCTCAAATGGTCAAAATGTATTGTAGAAAAAATTACTGTATTTATTTATTTAAATTGATTTAATTAAATATAAGTTTTTTTTTTCATGCTAATTAATGTCTAGTCGGATATGTTACATAAGCACGATAAGTTGATAACATGTACATAAATGAAAAATGTCCACAACATTAATTACTCTCTCCCCGTTTCAATTTATAAGAGAAAAAAAATGAACGTTTATTTGTCCTAAATTATAATCAAATAAAATCAATATTCTTTGTCCCAAATTACATTTAATTTATGGAGAATGTTAACTTGTGCCCTTAAGGCACATGTTAAAGAAACAAAAATAGAAATTATTAAATGTTAATTTGTGCATTTTGACTTTTGAAGCATTAAATTTCTTGTATCATTAAATGATGAATTTCTATTTTGGTATATCTTAACATGTGCCCTGGGCACATGTTAACAAGACCCTTAATTTATTTCTCTTCTTCTATTTAATTTATATTTGAATATTTTAAAATTAACGGAACAACATTTGCTTATATCACATTATTTTATCTAGATAAGTCCTTGTATTTTCTTGTTAACTATTTTAATCTTTAGATTTTTTTTGTTCTCACTCAGAAAATAAGTTTTGCTTTCGTGAAAGTTGAGTGGTAGTGGTCCATTAATATTTTGCTGTCATTATTGTTCTTGTATTTATATCATTAATCCATTCACCTTACAATAAAATTACCGGTCATAAGAACACATATTAAAGTATTTTAATATAAAAATTATGTATTTAATAATGTAAAAAAGTTATGCTTGAAAAATTAAAACACACAAATTTTAAAAAATAATTTTTATATTTATTTCTTTAACATTTTCTAATATTATATGACCAATATAATAACAAGTACACGAGGCTGAGGCCTGTCTCTGCTTACAAGGATCATAAAGTCCATTAATGAGGTAGATGAGTAGCAAACATAAATATCATATCATCAGCTTATCCACATTTATATTGTTGATCACTACAATATTGCTTATATGTATCCTTATCCATAACCATTCCCATCACGTATCTCTCATATTGTGATAATAACAATGGAGAATAAATATGATGATGGTTGAGTTTAACAAAAGGAGTTAAACTCTCACAATATAATGTTTAAATTACATTCGAAAAACTATCTTGAATATGGTTGAGTTTAACAAAAAGGAGTTAAACTCTCACAATATAATAATCATAATTAATGTTTAAATTACATTTGAAAGACTATTTTATTCAACATATATGTCTTGAATAAATTACTTTTAATATATGAAACCTATGAGAGAAAAATGTGAAAAAATAAAATACACATGAAAAATGAATCTTTCTTATTATTTGGTGAAAATTACTTCATCTCGCTTTTGATCTCTTTAATTTTATTGTTTCAATACAAATTTACAATCGCGCAAGGCCGCGCTCTTCAAATCCTCCAATCCCACATCACCACCACATAACACCATTCTTCTCAACCGCATTTCGTCATTCACCACCGCATTCCTCACACTCCACCACTCACACCCTCCTCTCTTCAACACCTCACAAACCACCATCTCCTCTGGTTCCGATGCATTATAAACATACACAAAATTTCCTGTCGAAACCAACTCAATCGAATTCAACAACTCACTCCCACTCTCACCTCTCAGTTTTACAACCATATCTTCCGGCATCACACCTAATTCCACCATTCCCAATCCTAACTCCAATTCCTCTTTTATTTCCCAAACTTTCACTCCTTTCACATTTTCCTCGCCACCTACTATTCCCACCACCACCACCAAACGGTTCTGCACCGTTCCCATTGTGTAGTAGAATACACTCTCCTCCCCTCCTCGCAGATCATATGGTCCTTGCCACATCATTGTTTTACAATTGAACGAGTACATTATGCCAGTATTTTTCGCCATTAAGTACAAAAACTCTCCAATAACGACAACAGAGAGCCATGTCAGTGTTGTTGTGTCCTTCATCATCTCAGGCATTGACTGACATTGGATCCATTTGTGAGACTCCATATCATACATCTCCACTGCTAAAGGATCATCCTCGAAATCACACGCACCACCAGCAACCACGATGTGGTTTCCCGCGCGTGCAACGATGGGATCAACGCGCCAAACACGCGGTGATGATGTGTGGTGCCACATGAGGTGGAGCGGGTCCACAGAGAAGGAGAATTCAGTGGGAGAGATCGTGTAGAGGAGTGTGGAGTGTGATGATCGAAGAGCGGACGTGTGTTTGACTTGTGGCGCGTGAATTTCGATCCACGATAGCGTGCGTGGGTCGTACGCGTAAGTTGTGGTCATGTGAGGAGCACGGGGGTTTTGAGTGTGAACCATGAGCCATGGCTTCACCGGGTTGATGTGGCGGAGGGACCTCGACACGGCACCGCTCCATTCTTTTGACACGTAACTGGCAGGCACCAAGTAAATTAGTGGCACGTGCGAGAGTGTGGCTTCTAAGATGTCTCCATGGATGGGATCTTCTAGTTCTTTTTCCTGATCAACTTTCTTTGTTGCCATCAAGGATTGTTATGTTGTGTTTCTTTCTATTTTTAAACACTTTGCTTTTACAGTTTTACTACAAGTATAAGTAGGGAAGTCCTATAATTAAGTAGCACAGAATTTAAGTAGAATGCGTAATAATGAGTAGGAATGGCTGCATCTTAAGGGATCTATATATAGGAAAGATAGCAAATTGGAAACTATATATCAATAGGAAGGAAGGATAGCCCATGCTGAAAATGAAAGTTTTTCTCACATACATATTGAATGACACATGTCCTCTTATTTATTGCTGCCCACAAGTTTATAAATAAACTCAGTTATTTTATAGAAAGAAACAGTTGAGATCTATATATGTGAGTTAAATTCCAACAACATATACGGGAAAAACCTATAAATCTAATGCCTTAAAGTTTTGGATGAAAGTATAATATCAAAGTTACTTGTGTGATTGTTTAATGTCCAATGTGTCGATCCAATCCAATGAGCCTCTCCCACAGCTCAATAGTGATATCAAAAACCGATTGATGTGGAGCAATAAGTGACTGATAATGGATTGTGGACACATAGAAACTTACACTTGAGGAGAGATGTTGAAATTTATCAAGTGTGAGTTGTGTCTCATATAAAGTGAGGACACATAAACTCAATATCTCTAGATTTTGGGTGAAAGTCTGATGTCAAAGTCACTTGTGTAATTGCTTAATGTCCAATGTATTAATCCAACTCTTGACCCAACGGAAACTTATTTAATATCATCTTGTCACAAGCTTTAAAAAATAACATGTTAAATAAGGAAAAGAATTTCCTGTGGTTACATAAGGATCATTTAATCATAATCGTGTGAACGTATCATTTTCAATAATACTGTAAATTAGTTAATTTGATCTTCTTATCTAATAATCAATAACTGGAATATTACAAAATTGTATGAAACTGTGTATTTTATTTATATAGGCAATCTTATTCCGTCAAAAATTAAAATAGTATCTTTTGTAACTGTTTCAACAATTGTAAAAAAAAAAAAAGGTTTGCATTATTTATAGTCTCTCTTTTATAATACTCTCATTTATAATAATTAATTATTTTGTTCACAAACCTTATCTCAAAAAAGAAAAATAGTTTGAGCGTTCAAATTTAAATTCTGTATAAAATAAATATTATTCGAAAAAACTTTTCTAATCTTAAAGGGACCTTTCCAATTAAGGGTGTGTTTGGTAAGTCCAATAAACTAGCTTATAGTTTATTGGACTAGCTTATAAGCTTGTTTGAAAAAAATAAAAGTGTTTGGTAAAAAGCTTTTCTCACGAGCTTATAACTTTTTTTGAGATGATATTTCAAGTAGCGTTTGAGCTTATAGCTTATAGCTTTTTATAGTTTTTTCCATTTTTAACCTTTAATTTAATTTTATTATTTTTTATAAAATAAAAAACTACTCACTAAAACAAAAACTACTCACTACATATAAATATCCTTTTATGTCTTTTTATATTTATCAATCATTTAAAAAGCTAATTTTACCAAAATTTTAATTTCAATCAGCTAGCTTTTCAGCTATCAGTTATAAGCTAACTTTTCAGTTATCAGCTAACTTATCAGCTATAAGCTAACTTATAACTTAATTTTACCAAATAGAGCCTAAGAGACCATCCAACGAAATGAGAACACAAGAGGACATATTAATAGTGCTGTTACTATCTTGATAAATCACTAGGGACCCCGAGACTTTATAAACCACAAACCCGTTGAAATTATAAAATAGTTTTTTTTCATTATTTTATTATTATTTGTTTAAAGAAATTATAAAAATAGGTAGCACAAGTGATTATCATCCAAACCCCATAAACTCTTCTCACTCAAGAACTTTTCTCACTTTCTTAACCTACAAATCTCATAAACTCTTCAACTCAAAAAATATTTTCTTTAAAAGACAATTTTTGAAAAAAAAAAACGTATACTATCATTTTGAAGAACTCTTGTAATCTCTTCAACACATGATTTTTAATAAAATCTTACAATAACATAAGAAAAACATTAAATTGATTTCTACTTCAAAAATAATTTTATCTTTATATAAGAGTTTGAGCAAATTCACCGTAAAGAGAATCACACACGGGTGGTGGCGTGGTGCAGGTGCTACACCATTAATGGTAGAAAAATCACCATTTCATAGAATATAGTGTTCGTGATGTTATCTAATATTAGACAAATAATTGAAATAGTTCACATGAAGAAATAAAAGTAAAAAAAAAAAATAGAAGGAAATAGATAATTTTTTCTTTATGATAAATTTGATTTATTTTTCCTATTTTTATCATAAAACTTGGGGTTTGTATTGCGGGATAATGTAAGAAATTAGGGTATCATAATATAGTTTTGTTAGTTTTCTTTTGAAAAAAGATTTTGTTTGGTTGAAGAAGGTGAAAAAGAGTTCTCCAATGGTGGTGGTGGCAAGGTAGAAATGAAGAATTGGAGAATGAGTTTTCACATTTATGAATTTTAAATTTGGTCACTGGGAAATTTGTTTTTCATCCATGTAATTTGAACAAATTTTGGTTTTCGTTCTTGTAATTTGAACAGATTTTGTTTTTTGTCCTCAATACATGCCAGGTCGGTGCATCTTGAACATGTGGTAGGGACCTAGTCAATAGATTATGGTCATGTCAGCATTTTTGTGTGACATGGTCAAATTAAGAACTAAAATGAAAGGAATCTGAATTTACAAGGGCAGATTGAAAGTTATTTTTATGAATCAAAATTCAAATTCCCTAACATTATATGGACTAAAAACACATTTTACCCATAAATATATCACTCGTTCGTTACGAGATATTAGAGAAAATATATATTTTGAACATAGGGCTTTAAGGACTACCCATTTTTAATCTTTTAAAACGAGTTTGTTTCTTCTTTGAGGTATTCTTTAAAAATCTTAAAATGTAAGTTTTTATAAAAATATGTGTAATCAATGCATTGAAATTATTGAAATGTTTAACTTTTAGATAAGAAAAATGTTAAATAATGTCTTCGGAGCACTGGTTAAGCATAACAATAAAGAAAATTTATTTTTAATTTTGTGCATTTAATACTTTAAAAATAAATAAAAATTATCTTCGCAATATTAATTTTCCATTAATTTTTTTTAATATGTTAATAATTGTCCCAAAACATTATTTTTAGCATGATCCTTTAGTTAAATAATTCCTTTAGATGAAGTCCTTAATTAAAGTGTGTCCTGAAATATTTCAAAATATTTGTTAGTTAGACTCTGCATTAATAACTCAGTTGGTAAGAAATATTACATTTTATATATGTAGGTGTTGGAGTTCGAACTTCAAACCGCAAACACTCCACTTATCTATTTTAATGGTGCAATTACTAGCCACTTTTTTGTGGTCCGAAAATTGACAAAGAAAAAAAATGATTGGAACTGGCTGGAGTCATAAATAAACGCCATTTTCACATCTTGCTTTCGATTAGTTGGCATTGAGTCAACAGATCAAGACTCGTACGTAGTGTGAGTGATAATGGCCAATGGGGTGGTTCTTACAAAAACAAAAAACAAGTCACTTTGATTTTCACTCATCTACCAAAATCTATGGATTAAAAATCATTTGATGCGATTCCGTGAATTTAGTTCAGTTGGTAGGAATATCACATTATATGTTGAGGAGTTGAGTTTGAATCTTGGACAATTCATTTTTTTTAAACATCTCGGACAATTCATTTATTCACCTTTAAGGTGAATTTTCTAACTACTATAGATTATTTAACAAAAAAAATTATCATGGTTGCAAATTATGAATTTGATGCTCTATCTTTTGTAAATCATATAAATCAATGTGTACACACAAATATATGTATTTAACTTCTCCTGTATATTAGTGGTGCTCCATTTTCATCCATCAAACTTTCATATCTTTTCTGTATACAAAAATTGCATATTTCAGTTTCATACTTAAAAATCTTCACCCAACCATATTGATGATGATGTTGCCGTCGATTTCCTGATTAAAATATACCCTGACCCTTTTAAAATTAGTCCATTTTAAATATGTTGGGCAAGACCCAACCTTTCAATATTATGTATTTAAAATATACACTGACCCTTTTAAAATACTCCATTTTTTAATGTTGGGCAAAACCCAACCTTTCAATATCATGGATTTAATCCTTCAAAAAACAAATATCACGGATTTAAATATACACCGACCCTTTTAAAAATAAAAAAAATAAAAAATAGTCTATTTTTAATGTTGGGAAATACCAACCTTTCAATATCATGGATTTAAGTGAGACACCAACATTTAGCACCAAGGTCAATTCTGGCTATTTAAAGGTTTTGGAGTGTTAAAGATGGATCATTAATAAAAAAAATATGTAAAAGGTTCAAAAAGAATAATTTTCAATATAAATTATAGTAATATCAATAAAAAAAAAGTTATTCTTGTATTAGTAAAAAAAAAAGTTATTCTTGTAGTTGTAATTGTAGGATATTTTATCTGTTAATTTATTTTAAAGTTAATTTATAAAAATTTATTATTCATTACTTGCATGTTTTCTTTCTTTCATATTGTAACGGTTTTACTTTTATGATAATCATGATAATCCTAATAACTAGGATTTATTGGTTGGCAAGTGACAATAAGAGGTATTGATGGCCTTTTCGCAAGTGTACGAAGGATGTCAAGTAGTACAATTAAGAGTTATCGTCCTCAGGGATTGGATGAATTCGTATCGCGAATATCGTATTTTAACACACAATTTTTAAACATGATTGGGGGTGAATTTTCAGAAGGATTTACTATTTCTTAGTTTCAAGGTTTTTGGAACGATTGAGAGTTTTCGGATCGAACTAATTCACAAGCTATACGCGGAATCACACACAATAGAATCGGTTAATCTATTCAATGATAAATCGATTGTAAGTGGATTCAATCTCTTGCAATCCACTTCTCTCAATCAATCACAATTCCTTAATCTCTTAAGTGAATTGTGATTCATTGAGGATTTGAAATACATGATTCAATTAATATAATCAAGAACATTCAATCTCTTAAACATACATTGATTACTCAGAAATCTCAATTCTACAATTAAGCCATATTCTCACATGCATTCAATTGATCAAATCATTTGTGTAATCAGCTACAAGACACAAAAGCATTAAAAACATAAGAAGTTCTGAATTGAATACACTAAACCGATTACAATTGAGTACGAATTCGCGCGAGAGCTTGATCCTTAGTCTTCACCTCCAACTCCCAATCTTGGTGCTTAGTGTGCCATAATCTTGCACTTGATCACCAATTGGCTTTCATCTTCCATGATCTTCATCATCCTCAGCTAAAAGAGTAGAGGAAAGTACGAGATGGAGCTTGACTCTCAATTCCGGATCCAAAAGTCCAACCTGAACAGGAAAACAGAACAGGTATTTATAATAAGCGCAGCTGCGCCAGGCGCAGACCTCTGCGCCCAGGAGCAAAGAGGCAGTTACAGCTGCGCTGTGGCGCAGGCCTCTTGCGCTGTGGCGCAGGCCTCTTGCGCTGTGGCGCAGCTTCCAGATCAAGAATTCATCTCCAGGTGTTCATCATGCGCTATGCGCAACTCTTCTGCGCCGTGGCGCAGCTCACAGAGTTTGGATTTTCCTAAACAAGGCTCAGTTGCGCCATGCGCAGCTATCCTGCGCTTTGGCGCAGGTTCTAGTGGAATTCACCATCAAGAAAGTCCAACAATGCGCCATGCGCAGCCTAGTGGCGCCATGGCGCAACTCACAAATACAAGGGCTCTTAATTAAGCTCACAATTGCGCCATGCGCAGCCTCCAGGGGAAAAGAGTCTAACACTGAGGCAGCATTGCGCCATGCGTAACCTCCTGCGCCCTGGCGCGGGAAAAACTCAGATTTTCCCCTGTTTTGCTTGCGCAACACTCAATCTATTATTCGGCTATATTTTGATCATTCTACTCAACTTCTTTACATTATTTCCTAAAAATCACCTTAAAAATGCTCAGATAACATGTCATGATGATGATTCATCAGGTATCCTAGAATTCCTATTATATTAAGGCACACGACAAAGGGTTGAGGGATATAGAGTGAATAAGGGAAGCATGCTACTTCAATATCAATAATATAAAATTCAGTTTCCTTGAGCATCCAAAAGTAGTTCTATGAGGCATTGTTAATTCACGTGCAATGCTAGCAAGAAGTGTGTGTTGTATCCTGGAGGGTATTAGCTATGAGACCAACTGCACCGGGTAACTTACCTATGGTGGTGAAATACTCTTAAGCCCGGTGCATTGCACGCCTTAGTCATCAAATCGATAAGTTTTTCTTGTTCTATATTTTTATTTTATTATGTATCATATATATTTGTACCAATATTTCTTTAATTTATATTAATGAAATAATTCTATGTCATATTTTTCCAACAATCTTAAGAATTTATCTTTATTGAATGTTATTTTTGTTTGTGACCTAGATCAGATATCATTTTCACAATTCAATTTTGATGAAAGTGTCGAAATTAATGTCGCACGACTCTGTATATAGCGGATGCTGCATTGCAGAGAATTGAGGTGTCTTATAGAAAATATTAGCAATGGCAATCTGCACTTAACACAATTGTGGAATAGCATCATAGAATTTATTCACCCAGGTTCTATCTATTTCATTTTACTTAAATTCCATTGTTAAAAACATATGATTTATCTGTGTTAATTACAAACTAGATGTAGTTGGGCCACTATTTATGTTTGTTATGATTAACCACTTTGAGGATTATATAGGCTGGTGTTAATTTGATTGTGGCATGAATTATAAAATGAGTGTTGAGAATACAGTATGCGTATGATGTTTTTATAAATATATTGTTGTGCCTATTTAATTTGTCTCATTGATATCATTCGTGTAAACTAGTTTCAATATTGGTTTGCTCACAATAATTAATTGAATGAGATGTGTATAATTGAGAGAAGAGTTTTAAAAACTGAAATTTCTTTGAATATAAATATGTGTCGTTCAATTTGATATTAAAGTTTTGTATATCTTTAATTTTTATGGTACTTGGTGGTTCGTTGTTTATATTGTCCGCTAACTATTATTCAAGTGATGCAGTGATATTTGTTGCCACTGAAGCATGAAAACTTGTAGAGTTGAAAGCAAATTGAGGAGATGTCTTATTGACAAATTTCATGACATTGAGGTATTCGTAGAGATACCTATATGCTATGTGATAGAAAAGTTGTCGCTTAGAAATATTCTAAGTAGACCTGAACATGATTGTGATCGTGAAATATTTTGAGATACCATAAAGTATAATATGGTATATTGGAATTATCCATTGTATTAAAAATATACAATGATGTTTGTGAGAAAATATATCTCTATATACGGAATTATAAATTGTGCTTATTGTGGGGCACTGTCACTTGAAATCATTCAAGTAGACCTGAATAAAACTCACATATGTTATCAAATGTGGGGGTGTTGTCGCTTGATAGTCTTTCAAGTAGACATGTATAACAAATCAAATCTTGAGTTTTATTCTCTCATTTGTGGAGACGTTGTCGCTTAGAAAAATTTATATAAGCAGAACTGATGAAATATATTATGAAAATCAGTTTGACAATATATGAGATATTGCTTAATGTGATGAGTCATTGTATTAAAATAAAACAATGATGTTAATCGGATAAGAGCCGAAGAGAATAAAATTAGTCAGTGAATTCAATTGTTCTAAGTGAGAATGTTGTCGCTTAGTTAACTAAGCAAAGATGTAAAGTTTTATCGCGGAGAACAAGTTATTGTTATAGACTTGAATAAATATATGAGATTGATTGACTTAGAGACGTCTTAGTCAATATTATACTTGATGAAAGAAAATTATGTCTTCATCATTTGTGTAGAGTACGTACTGAAAAAGCCCCTGGGAAGAAATAATTTTGTGACACATTGAGAGGAATTGGACTTAAGTCATTTGAAATCAACAAGTGATAGGAACCCAACCTTTGTGATTGAAGATCCCATGAATAAGGTTCATATGGGTAAGAACAAGTTACTTGTTAGATCTGCTAGCACCAAAAATTAGCTAATTAATTTTTGTCTTGGTCATTTTCCTATGGTGTGAGTGAGAAAGTACTAGACACTGCATTATTGAGAGGGTAAGCAATAAAGCTTTTAATGAATTTCATATCCCTTATGGGTGGTGTATGATTTGCAGCATACACTTGATGAAATCACCTATGTGAGTGTCAAGTGGGGCCGCTTATATGAGATCTTGGCAAAATCTCTAGAGCACTCATGAAAGAATTCAGGCACGCGCACGGCCTATTCGCGCACCACAGCGTCAACAGCAAGAATGTGGGGTGTAATGCGATTGGTAGACCACTAACATATACCAAGTTTCATTAGTTCATATATCTTGCTACACCAATGTTACTGTGTGTTAAGTACTATCAGTCTAGGACTGGTTCATATAGCTTGCTACACCAGTTTGATGCATTACATCAATGATGTTAATCCAGGAAATGTTTTTGAGTATTCTTTTATATACTTTAAAATAAATTATGGGGGATTGTTAGATATTTTATAGAATAATTTATTTTAAAGTTAATTATTGTATAGTGATTAAATTAATTAATTTTTTATCAAGTCATAACATAGTACACGTTTTTGTTTTAATGCCTATTTACTTGGTTTTTAATCTTAATTACTAGGATTGGAGGTTTTGCTGGGTACTATTATTAATTGGAACATGAGTATATTATGTAAAAGAATAGAAGATGGTGGTACGTGAGAGGAAAAATCATGAGAATGAGATGTGAGTAAAATATAAGTGATTAGAGCAATACTCTTAAGAAAATTTCTTCCTTTTCACATATAATTGAGTTATTTTCCTGGATTACATCACCGGTGTCTAATAAATATCTTGTTAGTTCTGTCACCTCGGATATGATTCATATCCGGGAAGGACCTGTTGAATCCTGGGGGATTTGCGCTTAATGAGGCGGATAAATCCTTAAGGACAGTGCGATCAGCACGCCTCAGGTATTGTATTACGGTTGAGTATTTTGCAGGTCGTTCATGGTTTGTGCAATCGCGATGAAATTACTTTACAGTTGCCGACATCAATCACCGCAATAACAAGATAAGTTTATATGAATTTTATTTCAATTTATTCTCTATAATTCTTGTTGAGTTATTTAAATTTATATGTGATTTATTATTGTGAATAGATCCAAATTTTCCAACAGTAATAACTAATATATATATATATATATATATATATATATATATATATATATATATATATATATATATATATATATATATATATATATATATATATAAAGTTGTTCTTCTCTTCTTTGTTCATATGTACGTGTTCATCTTTTTTCTTCTTCTTTAGTGTTAAATATATATTTTTAGTGACGTTTTCTCTTCTGAATTTATTGATGCTGCTATTGAGGTTGTTCATAGTAAATATAAGAATCATTTTTGGCTTGAGTGTGATTCCAAGCTGGTGACTCTAGCTTTCAAGTCGCACCTAGCCATTTCTTAAAAGCTAAGAAATCGTTGAAATAATTGCTTGCATTTAGTGAGAAGTATGTATTTTGTTGTCTCTCACATCTATAGACAAGCTAATCAATTTAGGCATTGCCATTAATGGTAGCTTATAACTGATAATGATAGTTGCCTTATTATTTTTAGGACCTTGTTAGAAATCGGTTCGGTTTGTCTAATTTTCATTTTTCTTAACCTTGGGGAAGGTTTGTTTGTTTCCCCTCATTTGTATCTCTTTCTCTTTTTATACTAGCAGGACACCCATGCGTCCGCACGGGAGTCGCAGCGTTATCACTCCTCACTTGTTAACATAAAAATAGTAATTTATTGGGAAGTAGATTAAAAGATTAAAAAAAAATAGAAAGATATAATATTTGGTAAAAAAATAGAAAAAGAACAATGGTAAAATTATCACAAAAAAACATTATGTCTCCGTATTAATATTTGAATATAAATGATAATGAAGAAATTATGGAAAAATAGGTTAACTTATTAATATATTAGTAAAAACATAGGCCTCGTAAAAACCACCAAAAAATTAGGTCATTGTATTAAATATATGAGTATAAATATAATCCTTTTAAAATTATTAAAAAATAGGTAACCTTGTTAATATGTTAGTGAAAATATAGGTGTCACAAAAATCATCAAAATAATTAGGTCACCGTATTAAATATGAGTATAATCCGTAAAATTGTAAAACAAAATAGACAACTTTATTAATATATAAATAAAAGTATAAGCCCCGTAGAAATCACAAAAAAAAGTTTCCATATTAATATATGAGTATTTTATAGGTTCCGTAGATGTTATAAAAGAACCGACAAACGTATTAATATGAGTAAAAAACATAGGTCCCGCATAAACCGCACAAAAGATCACATTATCATATATTAATATATGAGTATAAATATAAGTTCACAAAAAATAGTTAAAAACTGTAAATTTTATTAATAAGAGTAAAAACATAGGCCTTGCATACGTGTATGATATAAACTGTTGTTGTTTTGTTTAGTACACCTTGTGTCAATCAGGACTCATTATTAATAATAAAATTCATTTTAGTTTGTTAAAAAAAAAAAACACAAGCACCGCATAAATCACACAAAAGATTATATCCTTCTGTTAATGCATGAGTATAAATATATGTCAAGAATGAGTATACTTATTAATATATTAATAAAAAATATATATGTCTTGTAAAAATGAACAAAATAATTAGGTCTTTGTATTAATATTTGATCTAGTATAACCCGCAAAATTATATAAAAAATAAACAACTTTATTAATATATGATTAAAATTATAAGTCTCGTAGAAATCACAAAAAAAAGGTTATCTTATTAATTCATGAGTATAAATATATATAGGTCCTACATAAATTATTAAAGAACATGAAATCTTATTAATAAGAGGAAAAACATATGCCACTTTTTGTTTTTTCATAGCCGCCTCACAACAACAACATAGTAAACCCTACTTTTGGCTTTTTATTCTTGTTCATCTTTCAAAGAGGGTGATTTTGGATCAATTTTGATTTGAAATCACCGCATTTTGATTGTTTTATATTTTTCTTATTTAAATAAGTGATTTCCACACATTCTTATGTTTCATTTGAGTTTTCTTTTGTTGTTCTTGTCTGATGTTGTTTTAATCCCGTCTTAGTGCAGAGTTTTTTGTCTTGAGTTCGCGTCTTGGTACGGTGTTCGGTTTAATTCCATTGTAGTACGATGTTTGTTTTGTTCAGATTTTCAGACTTGCTCTGATTCAGATTCAGTGCAGATTCACACGTACTCTACTTAGTTGAATAAATGAATATTGTTTGTTGTTAGTCTAAAAAAAAAAGGGAAAACATAGGTCCCGTAGAATTCACACGAAAGATTATGTCCCCATATTAATATATGACTATAACTCGTAAAATTATAAAAAAATAATAAACAATTTTACTAATATACGAGTAAAAATATAAGACCCGTAGATATATCCAAAAAAATTAGTTTCTCATATTAATATGAATATAACCCGTAGAATTATTAAAAAATTAAAAAAAATAGGCAACATAATATTTTAGTCAATTTTTTTTCTCCAATAATTTTCTTCCGCATAGAAAAATCTCATAAGAACGAAAGTCATATCTTTCTTGTTATATCTTTCTTGTGTGATTTGTTTATGGTTTTGTTTCTCTGACTCTTTGTAAACTTTTATAGTCTACCTCGGTACGTCTTGTGTTGGGGAGGTTGTCTATGTCAATATATCTCATTTTGGTTTGTTAAAAAAAATATTAGTCCTTATATCAACAACAAAAAATCTTTCAAAAAAAAAACATCTAAAAAATGTCATTTATTTTTCAACTATTTTCAACTTTGTATTTAAATTCTACTGTTTTTTTTTAAACTAAATGCATCATTCGCGCGCAATTGTAGAGAATAATCCTCTTGAGGTAACTGACAATTTTTATTGTTTTTGACTCACCATTTTTTTACGGAAGTTTTTCAGTTTTTCTCCCACCATATTCTTGTATTAAATTAATTAAATTTATTGAGTTGAACTACAAATTGAAAATTAACTTAATTAAATATTGGATTGAAGTCCATAAATCAAGTTGAGTGAATCTAAAATAACAAAACATAAACAATAAATGATAAAATTACACTAAAGAAAGGGTTGGACTCAAATAAAATATCATAAATAAATGGAAACAACACCATATACCTCTATATTGTAAAAAAAAAAAAAAAACATACATTTGTTGTCTTATTTGGTATAATGCACTTATGACGTTGAAATAAAGAATTTCATTGAATCTCTCTTTTTATTTGTACATGAATTTTACTCTCTTATTATAAAAAAGAAAAAAAAAAATATAAATACTTTCCCTTTTTTCTTTTAACTTAATTATATACTTGTTTTTCAAGATGATTGATTGATTATAACAAATAACATGAGATAAAAGATTTTTCTTTTTTGACAAAATAAAATGCGTAACATTAATGTTTGTTTCTGAAAATTTTGAAGAAGAAAAAAAGAAAATAACAGACAGTCAAAAAATGTATTTGGAAGTTAACAAAAAAGGTAGTGGGAAGTTTTTCTACTAACTTTTGAATAAAGTCACAAAATAATCCTGAATTGATTATGTGTCAAAAAATGAAAAAGGGGCAAATTGGTGATTTTCTATGCATTTTTTTTCTTATATAGTAGATAATGAGTTTAAATAGTCTAAGCTTAATACAATAAAAAAAGAAAAGAATATATTTCAATTTTGAATCGGAAATTATATGTACAACACATAAAAATTAAGAATGTTTAAAACCTCTCTTAGCTAGGGATGGCAACGGGCGCCCATGGTTGCGGGTTTGACACTTACCAAACTCACACCCGAAATCATCACCCAAACTCAAACTCAAAGGTTGTTCGGGTGGCAAAACAACACCCACGCCCACACTCATTGGGTTCGGATTTTTTCCACCCAAACCCAAAACCGCAGCACATTTGAAAATAATTTGCAAATTTATGAAATTAAATTCCAACATAGACTTTGAATTAAATTACAACTAAAATTAAGGTCTTCTAAGAAAATTCAAACATAGACTTTCAAGAAATTACAACATAGACTTTCAAGAAATTAAATTACAACTAAAATTAAGGTCTTCCAGGGAAATTGAGGGAGACTATGGGGGGTAATTAGGTAATTATAAAATATTTCGGGTGGGTGTATGAGTTTCGGGCGTGGGTTTAACTGATACCAAACCCACACCCATATTATCGGGTGTCACCCGAACCCAAACTCCAACCCAGTCAAATCGGATTTCGCCCGTTGACTTGGGTTTGGGTTCGGGTGGGTCTCTCGGGTTTGGGTTTTTTTTGTCATCTCTACTCTTAGTTGCAGTCATTGTCATAGTTGATAGGAAGATATTGCTTGATTAGTGAGCAATGTGAAAAAAATGTACATAGTAATGCTCTTTTTTATAGTATATATGTTGTTAAATGATATTGTTGTATTTTTGTTAAGAGATAAATGTGTCATTATATTCATTCGTCGGTCATAATTATTAATTTTATGGGAATTGCTATATGTTATTTATTTTTATTTTTTTGTAAGGTAAAGAAACGTTTTAAATTGAGTAATTAAATTGAATTTGTATAAAGTGAGGTAATTTGAATTTGGGTTACATATAAAAATTGGATTTTTAGATAAAAAAAAAAAATCGTGGAAGAACACATAAACTAAAGTTTTATGGTTACAATTGGGCATTTAACTCACATGGCTTAGTGATGAGCCATGAGTATTATTGTTGTGGATAAGACAAGGATATAAGCAAGCAAGCCATAACGGTAATGATAGTGAAAAATGTGGATAATATGATATGCTCTTATCTGTGTCTCATAATGGCATTTATCATTCTTCAATGCAAAGGGACCTCTACTACGTTAATGCATGCAGGTGTTAGTTGTTAGATTAGATGCTTCTTACTACAAAACATGTGTCTCTATATTGAACTTAATAGACTTGATGTTGGGGATGATTATTTTGTTTAAGCAAAAGAAAATATATTAAATAAAACGAAATTAATAAAGTTAGAGGATAAAAACTTGACCCAATCAAACAAAAGTGGAAGAATCAACCCTAAAAATGATTGAGACTCATGATTAGTTAGAATATTAAATTTGCGGTTCTAATCACAGATAACAGGATTTCGGAAAACATTTTTCAAAATGATTTTGGAAAACGTTTTTCAAAGCAATTTTGGATTCTGCGTACCAAAATATTTGAATTTTTGTAAAACATTTTATGAAATAGTTAACTTTTTGGAAAATCATATTTGAAACACTGAAATGTGAATGAAAAAAGATAGATCTAAAAACTACATTTTAGTCTATTTTATAAAATAGATTTCAAAAAAAAATAGTTTTGAGGGGCAAAATTGGAATTTTGAGGGGTCGGAAGAAACATTGGGGGTTTAAAGAGAAAAATTTTTGCTCTTATTAGTAGGAACGAAACAACAATTATGAAAATGAAATGATTTCTTATAAAAAAAACAGTCCACTTTGCTTAAGCTTATAGAACGATGATTGATATTGATCACCAAGAGGGAGTGTTGTAAATAAGTAGTGTAAACAAGAATTTTGTAATTTATTGCAAGGGAAGAGGCTTTTAAACCTTTTGAAAAGAGTTCAAATGTCATGCATTATAATGTCGTGATACCTAGGTCTAGGAGTGTAGTTTTTCAAAGATTGAGTTTTGCTATTCAAAAAGGATTAGCTACCCGTCTACTTTTTCCTCATGTGTAGTTATTTTATATATATATATATAGGGGTTTTCTAACTTAGACCCTAGTTAGGTCTAAGTTAGCAAGGTGCACCTTTTCAATTGGACCAAAATACCCATTCTTTTTAATTAATTAACCAAAATACCCATTAGTAGACGCAGATCCAGTGTCGCGCGCGTACCGAAGGACCATGGTTACAGACCGTTGATTTCCATCAGACAGCCAAGATCTGATCTCATCAAGACTGTCTGATCAATCAGACATCCCAGATTATCCTGATCCATCAGATTCCAGCGCCTACGCCACACTGGATTACAACCCGGAGAGAGAAAAATTTGCTTTTTAAAAGTAGGACACGTGTCATACAATGGTTGGCTGGGCGTGATTTTTGTTCATTTAATACTTTGAACTCAATTATTTCGTTGTAAATTAATTTTTTATTTTTTTATTTTTATACCAAAATTCATAATTTTTTTTTGCCTACAAATAGAGACTTGGTTCGTTTGATTTGGACACCGAAAAAAAAAACGCAATTTTTCACTACCTTAATCTCATTTTTTGTCTACTAAATATGTTACTTGTGTGTTGTAATTTAACACGCACCACTCAACCAACTCACTGAAACCATTATACCAGGAAAATAGTAGATAATATTCTGGAACTTTTGGTATATTTTATGAAATTTTTGGAGACCTGAAACTATTTTTAGTTAATTAAATGAGATAAAACTGTAATTAAAAACTAATGTTTGCTTCTGAAACCATTTTACTGGTAGAATGGTTGCACATAGTTGTATTTTGAAACCATTTTACTGGTAGAATGGTTTCAATGAGTAATTTATTAATTGTGTTTGCTTCTAAAACCATTTATTTGGTACAATGGTTTCAGAGAGTTGTAATCTGAAACCATTTTGCTGGTAGAATGGTTTCAGTAAGTTGATTATTAGTTATTTGCTTCTGAAACCATTTAACTTGTAGAATGGTTGCACATAGTTGTATTCTGAAACCATTTTACTGGTAGAATGGTTTCAGTGAGTAATTTATTAATTGTGTTTGCTTCTGAAACCATTTATCTGGTACAATGGTTTCAGAGAGTTGTAATCTGAAACCATTTTGCTGGTAGAATGGTTTCAGTGAGTTGATGTAAGGTAGTGAAAAATGAGATTAAGGTAGTGAAAAATTGGGTTTTTTTTTTCTGTGTCCAAATCAAACGAACCAAGTCTCTATTTGTAGAGAAAAAAAAATTATGAATTTTGGTATAAAAAAAATAAATAAAAAATTAATTTACAACGAAATAATTGAGTTCAAAGTATTAAATGGAAAAAAATCACGCCCAGCCAATCAGACAGCGACACGTGTCCTGCTTTTAAAAAGTAGATTCTTCTCTCTCCAGGGTGTAATCCAGTGTGGTGCACGCGTTGGAATCTGATGGATTCGGATGATCTGGGCTGTCTGATTGATCAGACAGTCTTGATGAGATCAGATCTTGGCTGTCTGATGGAAATCAACAGCCTGTAACCATGGTACTGCGGTACGCGCGCGACACTGGATCCGCGTCCATTGATGGTAATTTGGTTAATTAATTAAAAAGAATGGGTATTTTGGTCCAACTGAAAAGGTGCACCTTGCTAACTTAGACCCAACTGGGTCTAAGTTAGCAGCCCCCATATATATATATATATATATATATATATATAAGAAGAAAAAAAAAAAAAGGAAAGAGTTTTTGCAATGATTTGCACCAGTAGTATTTGGTCCATTAATCAAGCCCATTAGATTTAGAATAGGGCGTGTACTATTTTTACAACTTTGAAATACTTTAGAAAACTTTTCTTTTTCTTTTTTGTCAAGTAATTTAGTGATTAGAATTTTATCATAAGTGAAAAATCTTAAATTCAAACTCCGACACTTACATGTTTTAATGTCTTTACATTAACTGAATTATGCTCTCGGAAATACTTTTCTACAAACAGGTGAAGAGTTTGATTTCCTTCAAATAACATCTTAGAAGTGTCAAATTAAGTATTTATATCAATTTACCGATACTTTCTCATTAATTTTATTCTAAAATTATTTATAACAAAATTAGGGAATTAATATAACTAAACTTCATACATAAAATTGATTATGAATTTCTCGTACAAAGATAATTTGATACATATATACATAATAAACAAGAAACAAATTCCATACAACCGTCCGATCTAAACTAAGCTTGAGATTGTTTTTGTGTATGTGTATGAAGTATCATGACCTCAAATTAATGATCGAGATTGACTACTACATAATACTACTACATACTAAAGGGATTATTATAATGCGTCTTTTTCAAATCAATGGTCGAGATCGATAGGTCAAAATATTTGATATTAGGCTTACTTAATGCATTCTTCTAAAGGCTTGTAGTTCTGAAAGAGTTGAGGACATGCAACAAGAGACATGGAAAAGATGAATATGTGTACATAAGCTATAAGCTATACTCTAAATCTAAATTTCAAAATGCTTCTGTTACTTATGCTAGCTAAAGTATAAAACACTCATTCAAAGATATTGATATTTTTGGAATGTGTTATCAATGTACATTTCTAGATGATCCAGGAAATGATCTAGATAACAGAAAATGCTTCAACTTTACTATCAAAACAAATAAGCCGTAGCATGGGAAATGCATGAGAGCCACTACCAAGTACCTGAAAATCCAAAAGGTCAAGAGAAAAAATAATTAAGGTGATAAAACGAATTAATTACTTAGGATGGATTTGAATAAACAGATTAATAATTAAGTACTCATTCAACTAGAAAATGTGATTATACTATATTTTCATAAGAGTGTTGGTATTTCAAGTGTGAGTTGAATACTACATCAGATGAAAAAGTAGATGTTGAACACTTTGAGATGACTCACAAAACCTAATGCCTTAAGGTTTTGGATTAAGAGGTGGTGCACAACTCACTTATGTAGTTGTTCAAGGCCCAAAGTGATGATCCCCGGACCCTTCATGACCCATCAACGGTATCAGAGCCGATTGTTTGACAAATGGTTCGACCAGCTACTTGTATCAAAAGTCTTTCTGACAACAATGGTTAGGCGGCATGTCCCGTTGAGTGCCACAATGGCGGTGCACGTGTATGGATGAAAAAGTTTCCGTTTGAGAGGGGGTATGCCCATAAAGAATGGATGGACTCACACTAGAGGGAAAAATTGTTGGTATTTCAAGTATGAGTTGAATCCAACGTCAAATGGAAAAGTAGATGTTATATCCAACTCACTTATATAGTGTTGGTATTGAACACTAACACGTGTCCGACACCGGGACACTAGTAATCTAATTGCAAGTTACCGAGTTCAAATTCTCCCAAAGACAGTTGTAAAATGACCACTTTGAATAATAAATGATATATTAATTTGCTAAGATTAATCTCGACCAAAAATTTCAGTATACTTCATATAAATAAAATAAATAAGAATATGTTCACATATAAAGGATAACACATGTTAATCAGAAACTAAATTGATCTATAGTTTTGATGGCTCTGTTCTTTCAAAAGCTCATCAGTTGAAGCAATGAGAAGACAATTATTTGAGCAATGGTTACAAAGTGAAATTTGAGAACATACCATAAGGGTGCATGTGAATTTGATAAGTCAAGGAAAGGGTAAGGCCACCTGTTACAAATTAAGGTTATCAAATTATAAATGAAGAAAATCATTCATGTAAAATGTAGTATATATTTCATTAAAAAAAATGCTAATTTTTACCAAATTGAAACAAAAACATGGATTATCCACTGAATAATCACAAATGCAGCTGTCCACAAGATAAAATATGCGAATCGAAACACCGGAAATCTCTGCATGTTTAAGAATAAACATTTGTTAATTTAAAGTTTGGAAGTTTCCGTGAGCATAACTGAATTGCTAGGGATATTGCATTTTATATGCAGGGTCGAGGTTCGAACCCGGAATCTCCTACTTATTCACCTCAAGAGGCAAACTTCTAGCCATCAAGTTACTTGACAAAAAAAATAATTTAAAAATATATATCAACCATAAATTTCTAAAAAAGAACTCACCATGCAATTCAATGATGTATCACCAAGGAGGAAAACAACATTCATGGTGTGCATGCAAAAAATCAACTGCAAGAATGAAAATAGCAAATATTTTCAAATGAAAGAAAAGCATCTTATTAGCTGCAACATGGAAGACATGACCCTATAGTTCTGTATGTTGGGTATGATTTATAGTTATTGTCTTACCTGACTTTGTTATCAAAGTCGGAGACATAGGCTTAGCCGAACTTTGTATTTAAATACAGGGCGCCAGTCGGAGACATAGGCACAATTAGCCGAACTTTGTTATCAAATATTGTGCGTTCATTATTTATGTTTTTTTACATCTTTATTTATTTTTTTTAACCGGTTCGTTATCATGAATATCAAGTATGAGTTTCATACTAAAAGGATTAAATGAGGGACTAGAGACAATGTTGATGATACTTACAAAATCAAGACTGTAATGATTGGATGTTCTCACTGGATAAAGGATGAACCAGAATACAATGTCAGTGAGTATTACAGCACCTGCACAAGTCTATAAAGAAAATGAGAAAATTATTATATCAGTAAATTGTATCCTAAATTTGATGAAAAACAACTGAAACTTGTTAAACAAGTTACATACTTACAAACTTCATGTTCAAATGAGAATTTTAAATTTTAGTGTTCTAAAAAACAAGAGAGAACCGAAGTGAGACATTAGTTGATCTAATCAAGGTTTTTAGGCAGTTTTACGATTCTTGATATTGCCAAAAATAGAGGTCAAATGTGACTGATACAACCTCAATTTCCGTCACATTTCCGTTTTGGCAATATCAAAAACCGTGATTTCACTAACGGCCCAAATAGGGGTCGTAGATATTTATTTAAAACCCTGAAGATAATATCTTGCGAGATTGTTTGCCGCTCATTTGGGTTCAACAGGTTTGAAGGAGTAGCCTCTGCAATGCGTGTAGATGATACCTGGTTTACGCCAAAAAAAAAATATCTTGCAGATATTAACATACACCGAACGAATCTCTTGATTAAATTACCTGATAAATTATTTGAAAAATGTAACCCCATACACCAGCAATTTCTCTGGTATGGAATTCCTGATCAGGACTCTTAGGCAGTTCAGGAATATCTAAAGAAGCATCATTAATTGTTCTGTCACCAAATTCATTGTCTTTCAATAAACATCCATATATTGAAAAACAGGATCCAAGCTGAAAGTAAAATTTAGAACACAAGCACTTAGATAACATATGAACTGAAAATATTTTAAATAGATATATAACATTTTCATGCTAATTTATTTTTTACTATAATGTACAAGAGTAAAATTTAAAGTTTTACCCCAAAGTAAATTGTGACCAGAGTAAATGTCAATCTGTTAAACAGAAAGAAAACAAACCACAATATATTAGAATATTTATAAACAAGTGTTTATGTCGGTAGATAAATTCAAATTAGTCATTCCAAAGAGACGCTAAATGTCTAAAAAGTAATATAAAAATAATTATGAAACAAAAGTCTCTAATTGAGGAGCTAAAGGCAACAAAACAAGTAGTGAAATTTCAAAAACATATAAAAAGATATACAAAATATTTTTTAATTTAATACAAGTGGTAAGAGTCTTGACCCCTTAAGCATGTGGTTAGGGGTTTGATTTTTGGCTCATGCATATGGAGAAAACTCGGTTGGGAGGGGAGAACCCACCTTGTGTGCTCCACAGGTTTCCTGACTGAAATTAGTCATCGCTAACAGCAGTAAAAACTTCGTACCAATATTATGGTAAAAAAAAAAAACTATATTATTAAAATATGCATAATGTAATAACTTACTGAGTATAGTAGTAAAATATGCCAGTTCCTTCAGCAGCCACATTAGCAATGATCAAAGCCAAAAGAACAATAAAAGAAATTATTCTATAAATAAGAAGCCAAGATGGATCAATTCCTTCAAGACATGTATTCCAAGCTTCATCTTCATACAACAATCCATCTATTTCTTCATGATTTTCTCCCCTTTGTTTATTGAATCCTTCATACTTGAAAATTAAATAAGATCCTAGTGTCATTGAAATCAAAAGCCATAGTGCACAAATGAAGAATCTCACATTCAACCAATAACTTGTTGTAGTTGTATCTGTTGTCATTGTTGGTTGCCATGTATGGCTTGGTGACCATGTTATGAAACTCATGAGTAATGTATGATTATTCTTGATGCAATATTATCAACCCTTTTAATGATAATTAGACTATAATTCTCTACTCATTCAAAGAATGATGAAATTATTGAGATATTACAAAGATCACTTTAATGCCAAAATGTTGCAAATTGTATGAATTCTAATAGTAACAAAAAAAATGCATTTAGAAAATGTAGAAGAGTGATCACAACATAAATGCAACCAAACCATTCAAATGTAGGAGAAAATGAACCTAAAAAACTAAAAGCATAATAAGCTTGCTCATAAATTTTTTAAGCCAATGACACTTATATTCCTTGCTTGAGATGAACTTAGACAAAAGTACATAAAGTTTAACACTTCATTCAAATGAAATAAAAAATAAATAAATAAGATACTTCATTCACTAATGTTGAGAAGTAAAATTGAGAGACATGAAGTATAGATGCTTTGCTTGATTACAAGGAATTTGGTGATAGATAAAGGAATAAGATGCCTTTTGGATTTGTTGGGTGATCAGTGATCACTATTTCATCTTATTGGAAAGACATTTAACAGAAGAATGGAATATTCATAAATCATAACCATGATATGATATATAACTATTAACTAGACAATGGCACAAACAGAATACGCCTTTTTCTAACAATATATGGTCATTTATTATTTCTTATAATAATTTTCAATGTTGTTGTTTCTTTTCTTTTTTTGTATAATAATCACTTTCAATGTTCGGTTCTTACATGTATGTTGTCAATATTAATAATTACTTATTCATCTCATGTCACATTTGGATTATTCTTTTGTTTATTATCCGTTTGAAGTATCATAATTTTGCAAGTAATATAACAGATATTGCATCCCTCATGAAACCAAGGGACATAATATTTTTTGAGAAAAATGACCAATTAATTATATACAACTATTTTTTTTCATGATTAGTAATTTTACAATTTTAAGCTACTTTGCTAATTTACACAAGCTCTTCTCAAGTTATTATAGTTGTTTTTTTAAGTCTTAGTACTTATTTCTAAATTTGAGCTTATTAACAAGCAAATCAACTGGTAGCGTTCCGGGTTGAGCATAAGTATCCACTATATCATTAAACTCGTCGACGTCTCCATCGTCATTGTAGTAATCATCATTATCTTCATCATCATTGTTGCCATTATAATCATCAACATCCTCTACGCCGTCACTTGAAGAAGTAAATGCTGGATAGGAGTGTTCTGTGGCATGCGAAATACCCTCAAATTCTTCTACCTTCTCCAAGAGAGCATCAGGACCAAGATTAAATTCTTCTAGCAACAAAGCTTTGTTTGCCTCAATTGCACTCTTCCACAAAGATAACATTTTTGAGCTTGTTTTGACCATGTTGCTTATATCCTTTGATTGATTATCGCCAACCTTATCTGATTAACATTGTCAAATCATAATCATAATGTTACATATGAATAGGTCAAAGATATAACACAAAAACACAAACAAAACTATCATACATGATCAATCTATGACAATGGAGGGAATATATCAATTCGTCTCAAGGCTAATATTGCTTCCCTAGGAAAATCATTGTCGAAGAAATTTCGAGGAAACTCCATTTACTGCAACGCCGCATCCCATGCGAAAAACTTATTTTCCTCAATAATCCCCCCACAGTATCACTTTACATAACAAAATCTAATTTAGCCATTCTAAACTTCCAATTAGCTCAAGAAAATTCAAAAAACCTCAGTATGCATTTCTAGAATATATCTCCTGTTCTTGGTCACCGTTGAAATACATACGAAGAAAACTAAGAAATTGACTTTGTATTATCAGCTTGGGAAATTCATCAAACATGTCGTCATAAACCTCTAATCTGTTTTTAGCACAAACCATATCATTCCTAGAGATCAGATTGCTCACAATCACCTCATTTTAAACACAAAATACTACTATTATTTGTATCTTTCAATTTTACTTTTTTACTTTTCAGTTATTCTTTTCTCTTTTTGTAGATGCATTGAGAATTCTCATGCTAGTCTCTTAGTCTTCACCAATAATATTTCATAATATATACACATATATGTATGTATTCTGTAGGAGAAATCCATTCGGACAAGACTTTTAATAGAAAATGGTGCAACCAACTTTTTTCTCTAACACATACCTGTATTGTCCAAATTCCTTGTAATGCCAACTGCAGCAGGTGGAAAAACTGGAGCTTGTGGGTACTTTGATTTCCAGTCTCTGCCCCTCCAAATCAGTACTTTTTCATCATCAAAAGACAATAGCACACAAGGAACCAAATCCTGCCAAAGCAAGAAGATCAAATTGCATGCAACAGAATGCTTCTAAATAATGATCGCAGTAATACTTTAGTATACATACACAATGCATACTATACTATATTACAGTATAAAAATTATTTGGGTTTGACAAAAAGATGAAAGGAACAATGTATAATAAAGAAGACAAAGAAAACAAGTTATCTAGTACCTTAAGCTTGGCACCTAACTTCTTGTAATCACTAGGGTCCAATCCCTTGCAGTCAATCTTCACCAAATGGCTCCCTTCAAAAGCATCTCTGACATCCTTTACAAGTGATGTGTATACTCCATTTTTGCCTGCAACAAGACAAAAGTAAATGAGATGTTTAAATTAAGAAAAAGAAGGCACAACCAGTGTCTTAAATAAATGTGTAATTAGCCCAAAAGGAGAATGTAAAATCAACAATAACTTTAAACAGAAAAGAGTGCTTAATATGCAGGATAAATATGCAGATCAACAAAGAAATGCAAAACATAATAACAACCCAATTCTAATTGATTTTGATTATCTTTCCACCTAATATGATTTTGTATTCGATTCTTCTGCTGGTTTACTTGCATTGAATATTCTATTTTCAATATCATACTCAACTAACCAGGTGATGTTCCTTCTTGCCAATACCCTTAAAAAGTCAAAAGCATATCGTGTGGTCAAATTTTTTTATTTGGGCAATGATACTTGATACTTAAGTCTAATGACATGTAGATTTGCAAGACTTACAGTCTTACACAGCTATTAATTACACTAAATTGTAATTCATCCAACTTCCAACCGTTTTAAATACTACACCTAAAGATTTGAGTCTAAGGAAACTCTAGTCTCACCTTGCGACTGCAGTTACTCTATGCAAGTTGTCAAATTTCTTCATGCAGTGTGTTTGTCAAAATTAGAAAGAGAAATCTAAAAATTAATAGATAGTTACCTATTTTACATATGGGCAACAATCTTTTCCCTTTCATCCGTAACTCATCTGCTTCAGCTTTTGTTAATCCTTCTGGAGCATCTTGTATAAGTTTTGGATAAACAGGAGCAGCTGGCTTCCAGAGCATCACTGGATACTGCGGACGAGTACGGTAGTTGTAATTTCTGCCACGGAAAAGATAAACTACACCACCATCTCGATGTATTATTTTCCCCCCTGCTTTCTCCTGTCACGACATATAAGGATTTTACGTCAAAGCAAAAAAAGGTGATTATATGCAAGTTGCAACAATCAACTTTCATGCACGGTTCATAACAAACTTATTGATTTGGTCAATGCTGTGCAGTGATTGATTTGAGAAAAGTAAAAACTATCAAATAACCGATTATCCCAAAAGCATAAGCTGTTAGGATGGAGTCACATCAATGGTTTTATATTATTTCTAACACACCCCCTCACGCAAGAGCCCACTTGGGCTTGAAGCGTGGATAATGCATAGGCCCACCTACCATATGCTTAAATTCCACTTTTTAATTTGAAAGTGAGGGGAGCGGGGATCGAACTCTATACCACTTAGTCATAGAGCCTCTGATACCATGTCAAATAACCGATTATCCCAAAAGCTTAAGCTGTCAGGATAGTCACATCAATGAGTCTTTTTTTTTTTTTTTGAATGGCAACATCAGTGGAATCTATATCTGTTAGTAACTCAGAAAATGAGATGGGAACCCAGAAAGAAAGAAATACAGGATGGGAGTTGTACTATTGAGCTATGAATTCTAAAGTCTCTAAACATAAAATGTGGAATAGAATCCCCTCAAGGATTTTTCCTTCACAGTGGATCTTTCCTTTCCTTCACAGTCTGATTTCCTTATTTACCTAACTAATGAACTGACTGACTACCGGCTGTCCTTATTCAACCTTGATGAGATCATGAGACACCCTAATAATATATTCACTTTGAAGTTCCACCTTGCCCTTGACGGCTTGACGTGGGATTTGGGGATTCCCATTTTGTGAGACTTCCCGCTGATCATCTCCCAACCATTCCCTCCTTTTGGATCTTGATAATATCTCCATACTCAACAACTTGTTCATCTTCTGCAAAGATCATAATCCACATACTTTTTCAGGCAATGGGAATTTTTGTGTTCGGGGGACAAAATGGTTGTCATTTTCAAATCTGAACTCATGACTTCATGTGCATTCAAGGTTTGTGAATATTGTGTTATATTTACAAAGCCGACTTGGACTCTGCGTTAGGAAAAATGGTCAGAGTGAAAGATTGGTAAAGGCTGCCATGTATTGTGATGGGACTTGAAACTTGAAAGTCTAATAACCCATCTATTAGGAAGAAATATTTCAGAAGGGTGTAGGATGTAGAATTCTGTTAGGTAGTGACATAGGACAGTAATGTAGACTTTATATATTGAATTATGCAGAACAGCTATTACTAGTAATGTATTTCTAGTATGTTATGTAGATAGGGGGTTAGGAAGTAGTTATGGTGTCTATTTGTAGTTCTAGCAAAGTTCTACATCCTATGCTGTGCCCCCTTTAGGAGTATGCCTTCCAAATTGATGTTTATTATAATTAAACATATAATTTACAAAAACTATATAAAAGATGTTCTTCCGGAGTTGATGAACTCCTACCGATAATACACTCTGTCCAAAACTACCAAATACATATTGTAACTTCCTCTATGCCCCGTACTGATGTCATATACTACGAAAACATAAGTGCTATAAACTGTTCTGTATAATTAGATACAAAACTGTTCTACACAATTAAATACATGTCTTCTACATTGCTGTCTGATCAAATACACAACTGTCCTACATAGTTTTCCATCCTCATCACCTTCTTTAGTATACCTTCCAAATAGATGGCTTGTTGGACTTTCAAGTGACATCAGATAGTAGTTGTTGAGGATAATTTTGAAGATGTTAATCATTTCTATTTTATGGTATGGAGTGTTAGGCATGTTGAAAATGAAGGACAGTGTCTTGTTTGATTCAGGGTTGTTTGAGATTATAGGAATTGTGTACAGGATATTACTACAAGTAAATGATGCATGGCCAACTATACCAGGTCAAAATCCTTGTTCAAAAACGATCCAGTTTGTAAACTAGTACAAGATAAAAGCCACTCTATGTATGTGACTATCCAAGACAAGACTATATATAACATCATAAGTAAATCCACTAAAAAACAGTTTCACCACAAACTATACTAATTGACATAATATTATTTTTCATTTCAAGATTATAACCTGTTGTTCTTGTGCACAATCTATACATACCCAGCCAGGAATGATATTATGAAAATGTTGTTATATAATGTTGAGGAAGTAGACAGGATTGGGAATCAAATTCAAACCTCAATATGGCGGCAAACATTATCCATATCAACAGTGGGAACACCTTTACACCGAATTTTACAAACGCGGCGACGCTTCCAATGTGAATGTATCAACTCCAACATGTTATGCGTTAATCCGTCCCTTCCTAAACCACCAAATGAAAACCAAACATCATTAGCACAGTCCAATACTTCACCATTCATGGTATATTTAAAACCTTAACTACTAATAATTCAATCAAACAAAAGTAGCCATGAATTTGAACTCACCGAGATTAACCTGGCGATTATCAGACATCATAGGCTTAACAAGCATTTTGACCTCCCATTTCTTAAGAGGCTCACCAAGTATCTCCTTTCTACTCATTCCTTCTTCTGGAAACTTCCCAAGAGGAAAAGGACCCGGCATTTCAACTTTCTTAACACCTTTCATATCAGGAGGCGGAGGATTAAACGAATCAAAAAGCGGAATATTCTTCTTCGACTTCTTCAACGGAGCTTTACCAGTCCAAGGCCTCGGCATCGTCGGCGGTTCAAAAGGTAAAAACGCCGGTTCACGAATCGCTAACGGTTTCACTTTCGGTGTCTCCGAGTAACTGAACTGGAATTCGAAAGGTGCGCCGGGGAGAAGATAGGAAACGCCTGATTCACCGATTATTACGGAACGGTCGCCTTCGGAAGTGATGACTGTGGGGTTTTTAATGGGTTTGTAGTATTTGGATTTGTTGTGGTGTTTGAAGGCTGGGTTTGGTGGTGGTGGTGGTGGTGGTTTTTTAGGGGGAGGGTATTTGGGAATGGGAATAGGGGGACGAGGAGTGGCAGATGATGATGAGGAGGAGGTAGGGTTGTTGGGTGGAGGTAAGGATGAGAAGAGGTTGGACCTCCCCGGAAGGGAAGAAGATAATGCAACTATAACCATTGATCAATGTCTGGTTTTTTCAGTTACTCTCTCACCCACCACACTGGATAAGAACTGTTGGGCACCAAAATGCATAATTTTTTATTTATTTATTTATTTATTTAGAATCGGAATTGTTATGAATAATATGTAATGAATGTCTATTATTGTGTAGGTTTTCTTGTCCCCTAATTGTGTCCTATAAATAAGACTCATTTGTTACGATGTAAAGCACACTTGTGAATAGAATAATAACAATGGTCTAACAATGGTTTATTTCTTTCTCTTCTCTCTTTCTCTTCTCCTTCTATATTCTTGTTATTCTTTAGAAATAGTTCATAACACGTTATCAGCACGATAGTCTCTCCTCTTTCAAGAAAGGTATAACAACAATGGGAAGTGACAATTTTATTTTATATATGAATTTTTTTTTATTCTATTTTTTCAGATTATTTTGTTCTTCTCGTTTTTTTTTATATTGATTCACAAACCTACGATCCAGAAGTATCGTGGTGAAATTTTGAAATATGAATCCTGAAGATTCATAGTATGATGAAATTTTAAAATATGAATCCTGAAGATTCATAAGCATACGCTTCTAAAAGTACCGTAAAATATATTTTAAAATATGAATCCTGAAGATTCATAGATATAAGTAAAATGAACATCAATCCCTGAAGGATTGGATAAATAACTGATTTAATCTGTTATATAGTTCTTGAACAATTTAAAAACCAATTATACTCCACGAATTCTTGAAGAATTCATTATGGATACATCTATGAAGGATTGTACAATTAGATATATTATAATATAACGAAGAATATGGATTATTCTTATGAGGATTGCATAAAGGATTATTCTTACATTATAACGATATTATATAGTTCCTGAAGAACTTAAAAGAAAAATCAAATTATTTCTTAAGAATTCCAGAAGAATTCAATATACATATGCATCCCTAAAGGATAGTTTTACCAATTTTTATAAAATTTTGGCAATTTACAATTTTCAATGGATTTATTTATTTATTTCTATATTGTACAAAACATAAAAAATGTATATCATATGCCAATTTTGTTATCAATACGTTATATGCCAATTTATTTTTTATTTTTTCAATAAGTTACTAATTAATCTTATTCATAACATAGGTTACATTATAATTATTATTAAGTTACTATTTAATTTGCATTATAAATTTTCAGTACGTTACATTACATTAGTATTAATAAAAAATAATTGGAATTAATTTTTTTTATTTGACTATGTTTATTATGCTTATCTAAGTATTTGCTTAATTTTATTATTTGATGATAGTATATATCAATGATAAATGAATGAAAAATCATTCCCAGAAGTGAATGAAGTCCAACCCATTGATGTTACTCCATTCCCGGAAGTGAATGTAGCAACACACGATTACCATGGACAAAATTGTGGCCATCGTTGAGGTAATAATAATGACCGTGTTAATTTTAAAAGCTCGGCTTCTCGCTAGAATTGAAAGAAAAAAAAAGGAAAAGTGGACAAATTAGCAAAACTAATGAAAATATATATGTGATATTATAATTAAAGAAGAAAAAGGGAAAACCTTAATATTGAAGCATCTTTGAATGATTGCTCAAAGAATGAAATTTTCTTGAAGAAATTATGAAGATCATTGTGATCATTATATGAAGGTCACTTGTGATATTGTAACATCCCGGATTTTTGGGACATTAATTAATAAAATTTTAACCAAAACAGTTAACATTTTTATTTTTAAAAGAATAAAATAAACTTATATTACTAAATATGAAACATTAAAATCATAGATCTCTCGAAATTAATAATTAAGAATATAGTAATTACAAAATATTGAATTTATCTTCAACTCAAAATAAAATTCTACACCAAGACTCTTGACCTATTACTACCCAAAACATATCCTATTGCTGGTCATAACTCTGATACGCTTGTGAGAATCTCTCTCGGCAAGGCTAACACCAATGTCCACGAATCTTAGAGCCTCAACTACACGTCACTACGCTCTCGCTGCGCAACTCTGATTTACTGGATTAGTAACCTGGCCAAATTTATACATGAGGGTCGCTCCAAAACATAGGAAAACATCAATTAACCATGCATATATACATAGGGAAAACTCATAAATTACCAATAATAAAATAAGTAGTTGTCAATCACTTACCACACGACACCATAGTTACACTCTCTGATGTTTCACCAAATCCTAAAGATTAGTCTATACCATATTTTAATGCACCCTATATGATCCGGATATCACCGCTCCGCAGAGTAAATTGTCCCACCATTGGACAGTGTCCCACCATTGGACACAATACCCCACCATTGGGTATTAAGGTTCGGTACCCCACCATTGGGTATTATTCCAAACCACACCAAAAATGTATGAATTTCCTATCACCGCTAAGTTAGTCAACACCAAAAATTACTCACACCGAGTAACTAATCAAAACGATCTTATTCTAACTCCGGTTTAGAGATAAGATCTCCCTAATGACAACCCCACTCACCAACCAGATACACCATTGATAACTCTGTTAGAATACAGAATCACATATTTATTATTATTATTGTTGTTATTATTAGAATCACATATTATTAGCATGTAAATCAATGTATATTAACTTAGTGACAGCAAATCATGACTCATGTATGACTCATGTATTGATGTATATATTTTGCCAAGATGAATGAAATACACATGCATCAATATTATCTTATATGGTATCAGAGCCTCTCCACGATCCGTTGGGCCACCTGTTATCAGGTTTCCGCTATCGGGCCACCTACCGTTTATATCCACGCACCAAGCCCAATAGTGCTGGGCGTGAGGGGGTGTGTTAAGAGTCCCACATCGGTTGAGAGATGGCCTGACTAAGTGTTTATATACTAGAGGCAATCCTCACCTTACAAGCTGGATTTGTAAGGTTGAGTTAGGCCCAATACTCAATTTTAAGATCGCTGTGTTCAATCCTTTTTTTTTTCTTAACAATGGCCAACAAATCTGATAAACCCTTCCACCCTGCTCTTGCTGTCACAAATGTCAAAAACTTCATCTCCATCACTCTAGAGATGGAGAAGAGCCACTATCCCTCCTGGGCAGAGCTATTCAAAATCCATTGCCGCGCATACGAAGTCATCGATCACATTATCCCACCAGAACCTGCTGTCGAAACATCCAAAACAGCATCTGAAAAAGAAAAAGAGGTTGCCGAGAGTGATCCCAAACTCTGGTCACGCTTGCATGCGATTGTCCTTCAATGGATTTACGGTACGATCTCTACCGATCTTTTGCACACCATCTTGGAACCGAATTCCACTGCACAGCAAGCTTGGGAGCGATTGGAAAACATTTTTCAGGATAATAAGAATTCTCGGGCTGTGTACCTGGAAAACCAATTCGCTAACGTCAATATGAACGATTTTCCCAACATCTCGGCTTATTGCCAAGAAGTAAAAATGCTTGCCGACCAACTAGCCAGCGTTGGTTCACCAGTTTCAGAGCACAGACTCGTTCTTCAATTGATTGCAGGTCTCAATGAGAACTATGATGGTGTTGCGACACTCATTCAGCAGCATGATTCTTTGCCGCACTTTTACGAAGCACGGTCCAAGTTAATACTTGAAGAAACCCTCAAAACTAAACAAGCAGCAATCGCCGCAAACGCCGCAGGCACAGCCCTCCTCACCACCATCACTGATGCATCCAGTTATGGAAATAATTCCATCTCAGCAAATCACAGCAACACTGGACAGAAACGCAACCAAAATCGCAACAGTAATCGAGGAAAGAATGGCGGCAACAGAGGACGAGGTCGTGGAGGCAACAACCACGGCAGAGGATCGCAACATGGTGGACAACATCGTCCGTGGCAGCAACAACAAAATCCATGGCAGCAACAACAAAAACCATATCCATGGGCTTCTTACCCACCGTGGGAGTATTGGGGACAACATCCATGGGCTGCTCCTCCTTGTCCCTACCCCACCTCACCATGGGCTCGTCCACCTCCTACTCGTCAACCCGGGAATCCCAGCAATCGCCCACCACAGGCATACAGTGCCCAAGCACCAAATTATGCACCTACCGACATTGATACGGCGATGCAGAATATGTCCATCAATGTTCCCGATGACAATTGGTACATGGATACTGGCGCAACCTCACACATGACCTCATCTCATGGTACTCTCTCATCTTATTTTAATATGAGCACTAATAAAAATATTGTTGTTGGTAGTGGACAGGAAATTCCAATTCATGGTTACGGACAAACTTGTCTTTCCCCACCTCACCCACCTTTAACTCTAAACAATGTCATGCATGCCCCAAAACTCATTAAAAACTTAATCTCTGTGCGTCGTTTCACCATTGATAATAATGTATCTATTGAGTTTGACCCTTTTGGTTTTTCTGTGAAGGATATTCAGACAGGGATGCCACTAATGAGATGTAATAGCACCGGAGATCTATATCCTATCACCAAAACCACCGGACATCCTTCCACCTCTCCATCAACATTTGCAGCTATCTCTTCCGTCTTATGGCATGATCGTTTGGGACACCCGGGAGCACATGTTTTAAGTTTTCTTAGAAATAATAAGTTTATTGATTATAAACAATCTTCATGTCGTTCTATTTGTCAATCTTGCATTTTTGGGAAACATATTAAATTACCATTTTCGCTTTCCAAATCTCACACTACTAAGCCTTTTGATATAATACATAGTGATTTGTGGACATCACCAAATTTAAGTTCAGCAGGTCATAAGTATTATCTAGTTCTTTTGGATGATTACACTAATTTTTTGTGGACATTCCCGATTGGAAGAAAATCCCAAGTTTATTCCATTTTTTTGTCCTTTAGTGCTTTTATTCGAACCCAATTTGAACAAAACATTAAAAGTTTTCAGTGTGATAATGGAAAAGAATTTGATAACGAATCTTTCAAGCAATTTTGTCAACTTAATGGCATGGTATTTCGGTTTTCTTGCCCTCACACATCTCCCCAAAATGGAAAAGCAGAACGTAAAATAAGAACAATCAATAACTTAATCAGAACTCTTCTTGCTCACTCCTCCATGCCCCCGTCACTTTGGCATCATGCCCTCCAAACATCAACATACCTCTTAAACATTCTCCCATGCAAACTACTCTCAAATCTTTCACCAACTCATTTTCTTTATAAACAAAATCCCTCTTACACACACTTACGAGTTTTTGGATGTCTATGTTATCCTCTATTTCCCTCCACCACAATAAATAAACTACAAGCTCGTTCCACCCCTTGTGTCTTCTTGGGATACCCTCCACATCATCGAGGCTATAAGTGTTATGATTTGTCTAGTCGAAAAATATTAATATCTCGACATGTCATATTTGATGAGTCTCAATTCCCTTTTGCCAAGCTGCATACTCCCTCCAACCACACATACAATTTTTTAGATGAAGGCATGCATCCCTTATTACACCATCATCTCCAAAATCAAATCCATCAACAAGAACCAGACCCCAACATAACCCAACCTTCCCACCACACTACTAGCAACACTAGCCCCACATTGACCTCTACTCCACCAACTAACTTGCCTACACCGCAGCCAACATCAGATACTAATTCCCCATTACGAAATCTACCTACACCAATCCAACAAACAGTCTCCTCACATATTCCACAACAGAAACAAACCAGTTCAACCCAACCTCGCACCATAGCAACTCGTAGCATGCATGGAATTATTAAGCCTAAGCGTCATTTTAATTTAACATCATCTGTCACACCATCCCCTCTTCCATGCAACCCAAGACTTGCATTGTCCGACCCGAATTGGAAGGCTGCTATGGCTGATGAATTTGATGCTCTTATTAAAAATAAGACGTGGGAATTAGTTCCTCGTCCTCCTGATGTTAATGTTATTCGTTCAATGTGGATATTTTGTCATAAAAAGAAATCTGACGGTTCTTTTGAGAGGCATAAAGCCCGTCTTGTTGGTGATGGCAGGTCGCAAAAAGTTGGTACGGATTGTGATGAGACATTTAGTCCAGTTGTGAAACCAACCACCATTCGGACAGTCCTCACTATCGCTTTGTCAAAAGCATGGACTATCCATCAATTGGATGTGAAAAATGCATTTTTGCACGGCCACCTTCATGAAACCGTCTACATGCATCAGCCAATGGGTTTTAGAGATCCTGACCATCCAAATTATGTCTGTTTGTTGAAAAAATCTCTATATGGTCTCAAACAGGCCCCTCGTGCTTGGTATCAACGGTTTGCTGATTTTGTCTCGAATATTGGTTTCTCACATAGCAAATCTGATCACTCTCTCTTTATTTACCAGCAAGGAAATGACATGGCATACATTCTTCTTTATGTTGATGACATAATTCTCACCTCATCATCTGAAGGTCTTCGTCGATCTATTATATCACTTCTTGCATCTGAATTCGCTATGAAGGACTTGGGCCCTTTGAGCTATTTCTTAGGCATTGCAGTTACACGACATACAGGTGGATTATTTCTTTCTCAAAGAAAATATGCCGAGGAAATCATTGAACGAGCTGGCATGACCTATTGCAAGCCCACAACCACGCCGGTGGATTCTAAAGCAAAATTAAGTGTCTCATGTGGATCTCCATTCAAAGATCCTACACTTTATCGCAGTTTAGCAGGAGCATTGCAATATCTTACCTTCACGAGACCAGACATATCATATGCTGTACAACAAGTTTGTTTACATATGCATGACCCAAAGGATGGCCATATGAATGCTCTCAAACGCATTTTATGATACATTCAAGGCACTCTTGATTATGGTTTACATCTTTTCAAGTCTTCCATCTCTGGTCTCGTATCTTACACCGATGCTGATTGGGGAGGATGCCCCGATACCAGACGCTCAACATCTGGATACTGTGTTTTTCTTGGAGACAACTTAATTTCATGGTCCTCTAAGCGCCAACCTACCTTATCTCGGTCTAGTGCAGAGGCTGAATACAGAGGTGTTGCTAATGTTGTTTCAGAGTCCTGCTGGATCCGAAATCTTCTTTTAGAGCTACATTGTCCAATCCAAAAAGCTACTGTGGTTTATTGTGATAATGTTAGTGCAATATATCTCTCGGGAAATCCAGTTCAACATCAACGCACTAAACATATTGAAAATGGATATTCACTTTGTCCGTGAAAAGGTTGCACGCGGTCAAGTTCGTGTTCTCCATGTTCCGTCCCGCTATCAGATTGCTGACATCTTCACTAAAGGTCTCCCACGCATATTATTTGATGACTTTCGAGACAGCCTCAGCGTACGGAAACCTCCCGCTTCAACTGCGGGGGCGTGTTAGAATACAGAAAATAAACTCATGCATATCACAAGAATTCATATATCATTTACAAACACCATAAAGATCATAAAAACATGTGATTAATTAAAATAAACAAATAACGGAGGACCCTCTAACCTTATCAGTAGCAACTCCTAATCAACACACAAACAAAAATCGTTGCTCCCATATAAGCTGGCGGAATCTATTTGCTAATTATTAAGGTCGATCTTTCATTTTCTTCTTTTCTCCTCAAAGCTTTCTAGTTTTCTCGCTATTATTTTCTAACCGTAAAAATCAGTACGAGGAATTAAAGTGAGAAGGCTAAGTACTAATACTCTTTTTATTAACCTATCTCACTAAAGAAGTGGAGAGTGGGTCGTACTACTAGGAATAGAAGTTGCAAGTAACTTAAGCAAGTTGACACAACACCGTTAACTACAATTAGGGACATGCTTATGTTATTATATTAACAATAATAGATTAATATTAATAGTCAGTATATAATAATTAAAAATAATGATGATGAATATTTGCTAATCACGTTGCAGTAAAAATAATTAATAACTTCCTTACTCTCCATAACTTCTTGTTAGCTAATGTGTATCTATTAATCTATTTGGTCAAATTAGATTAGATACTACTTACTCAATCCCTTACTCTCAGTAGTATATAATGATAATGATAAAATAAAATATTCCTATATATACCCTGCTAAAAAAAAATAAAACAGAAATTACTTGAGTAATTAAATATGAGATTTCAACTATGAAATCGGTAAATTCTATAATAATAATAATAATAATATTGTCACTCGGTAAATTATAAGGATAAAAATATTCAATATATATATATTCAAAATAATTGCACATTAGTGAAAAGCAAATGTGCGACAAGCTGCGTCGCTAATCCTTTTTGAATGGTATATCCAATTTTTTTGAAAACTACTTATATATACAATAAGAGAAAATTTTGGGATCTTACATTCTACTCTCTTAAAATAGTTTCGTCCTCGAAACTACGGGGTCTTACAGATATAGTTCTTGAAGAACTAAAGCTTTAATATTGGCGCATCTTAGATGAATTACTCAAAGAATATGGATTTTCTTAGCTATTGTTAATGAAAAAAAATTGTGAATTTCTCCGGCCATTCTAAAAAGAGATTTGTTGAAGAACTTATAAAATTTTACAACATGATTACCATCTATATGATATATTTGATCTTCGTATAAGATGGACCAAAATTAAAGGAATTATTTACAATTGAAGAATTATTTATGTCTTGAAGTAGCAACTTTGAAAAAAATAAGTTCAAAAATATTTTGTATATCCATTGTTGTACATACATTGGATGGATGTTATTGATATATTAAACTCATGATTGAATGCATGATTCATACATTTTTTTTTCCTCTCATAATAATGATTAAACTCAAATTATTCTTTGCAAACATAAACTGATTTTAGTTATTCGGTTACATATTTAAATCAATTGATTGATTTTAATTTTAAAATCTTTTAATTGTTACTATATTTTAATTTCTAATTCTACCGAAATCCACGTAAACATTATTCTGTTATACTTTATTTTTTACTCTTTTAATTCTCATACAAATAAATTATTACTATTTTTTTTATTGTGTTCCACCGAAAAGATTTTTTTTGTAGAAACATATTTGTTTAGCTTGAAAATATTCATAAATACTACTATTCATGAAAAATTAAATTTTATATTTGGTAGTACGAAAATTATTGAAGGCTCCAGAAGAGTCAATGCATTGTTATATCGAGAAACAAAGTTGCAATTTGCTAATGTATTTTATATTTTAAGTCTTAAAGAAATTTGTTACCAAAGGATATTCACATAAATGAATATCATATTGAAACAAGAAACGACGGAGATATTTTATCTCTATATTACGAGACATATTATCAACTTTTGTCTCTAGTTTGTGGTGTACTTATGATATTAGTGCAACTTAAGCACATGTTTAAGTAAACCAGAAGTTTACAATTTAAATCATTAAGTTTGTAATTGGCAAGATCGGATGGGTCATCCCGAATCTATTATGATGTGAAATATAAAATAATTTTATATGAATTGAAGGGCCTGAAGTTTCTTCAATCTAATAATTTTTATGTGTTACTAGTTCCCGAAGGAAGTTGATAAATTAAGTAAATGAGCATCTTTTATTTTTTAGAATATATATAAGGTGATATTTGTAAATCAATACACCGATCATGTGGACCGATTAGATTTCTAAAATTTGAATTGATACATCAACCAAATGGTCACATGTATGTTTGTTATAAACTCACAACCAGAAGTTTGTGAGATTATTTTTAAGAGATCATTTTATATATATTATTCTAGAAAGTATTTGATAAATATCACATGTTAATTGAAATTTATACCGAACATCTTGTGAAATATGTTCGTACAAACAAAAAAAAAATAATGGACCTGAAGATCCATTTTAAGTTATAGTTGGGAACACTCAAACATGTATGTTGAGATATTGAATAGCATCATGCCAACAAATTATTATATACATAAGTTCTCCCCTAATTTATTTGAATTTTGGTTTATAAACCTAATTTCCCATATATGAACATTTTTGGATGTGTTGGGTACGTCTCAATTGCTCCAATATAATGCATTTAAATGGGTCGTAAAAGAATATTGGGAAAATATATTTGATATAACTCTTCATCCCTTATAAATTATATTGAGCCAATAATTAGGGACTTGTTTATAGCCCAGAAGGAATTAATTTTCCTAATATTAGGGGGAGGGAATAAGCAGCTAAAAATATGAACCAGAAGTTCAAATGAATCACTTGAAATAAATTATTATTATTATTATCTCATCTTGATCCTCATATAAAATAGCTTGAACCAAATGTTCAAAAGATAACTCATTTGCAAAGTTTATGAAATCAATCAATAGCTGCTAATGCTCCGATAAAAATGAATGTCCTTGTCGGACAATCTAATATTGCAAATGATTCTTAACCACGCTTGAAGCATGGTAAGCAAATCGGTTTCAAGGATAAATTCCTCAAATAAGATAAGGAGCTAAAAAAAAAGAAAGATGACCCAAGTGAGGATATGAAAATCTCAAAAGAGCATTTGACATAATTGATTTTTCAGTTCCAGAAGAACTTATTAGGTACCTAAAATTTATGAAAATAAAGAGATATCAATAAATTATGTCATGAATGGAATACGATGAAACCGAGATGAAGTCAACGTTGACAATATTTTTGCACATAATAAAGCGCTATATATGTGATAAATGACAATGAGGATCATAAATCAAAGTCTATTAAGGATTATAGACAATAAAATGATTGACTAAATAGATAGACGCAATTGATACAAAATTAAACTAGCTTTGCATAGCGAAATGTTTTTGGACCCGTAGTCCATTTCATCTGCAGATGAAAATAATTCGATATGAATAAGTTTTCAAGAGAAAAATAATGGAAATAAAATATTTAAAGTTTGAGTTCTTATTCAAGTATATTGATAAATGTCTATCATTGATTTTCAAGAAGCATATTCACTTGAAGTGAATTCAAAAATTAATTAAGTTGAGTAGCATATGAAATACTCAATTCATGTGAAATATGTGTTTTAACGTATTTGACTGGCTCACTTGATAATGATGATCCCGGAAGGATTTAGTTATATTTGACAATGAATTTTTTTTATATCTGAGGCTTATATTGATGATAAAAATATCATTAAGACTCCTGAAGAGCTTATGAGATATTGTTATTTTTCTTACAAAATAGGCTTAATTACTTAATTGGTCCCTTAAAGACATTTATGGTTTCAAATTGGTCCCTTAAAGAAAAAAAGGGCCAAATTGGTCCCTTAAAGACCTTGCCGTTAAACATTTTGGTCCTTTCCGTCCAGAAACTGTTAATTTTTACAGGTGGCGAACTGGATGCTTATGTGGCTGCTCACATGGGTGCTTACATGGCTGCTTACTAGGTAAATCATTTAATTTTAAAATAAAAACTTAAAGTTAAAATTTAAAATAAAAAAGATTATAACTTCTCTCTCTTGTTCTTCATCTTCATCATCAACTTCATCAAACAAACCCCAAAAAAGAAACCAAATCCTCAAATTAGAAACAGAAATCCCTAAAAACACCCAAAAAAACCCCAAATTCACTCAAACCACTTTCTAACCATAAATCAAACCCCAAAACCTGCAAAATAAAAAAATAAAAACAAAACAATTTCAAAATAAAAAGCTTAGATCCATTCTGATTTCTTATTCTTTGCCACAAATCCAACTCAAAACCAAACCAAAATCAATATAAACATATGCACAACTTTGCCACAAATCCATTCTGATTTTATTTTTTTTGTCTCTGTTTCTCTTATTGTTTATGTTTTTTCGTTTGATTTGTGATGGATGTGGAAGATGGTTGTTGTGATTGTTGAAAGTGGAAGATGATTGTGAGTGAATAGGTGAAAATGGAGGTGTTTATGGTTACTGGTTTTTGTTCTCAGTTTCCTTTCTTTTTACTCTTTCAATTTCTCTGCCTGTGAATTTGTTTTTGAGTTTTTTTTTTTTTTTTTAAGTGTTTCAAAATCTGGATTTGTGTTGATGAAGTTTATGAAGAAGACAGAAGGAAGGAGATGAAGAAAGGAAAATAAAACAAGGTGTTGGTAGTACATTATTAGATATAATAGATATTCAAGATCCAATGGTTTTTCTTTTGATAAGGAAATCCAATGGTTAATATTAAAAAATTATTGAAGTCTATGGTGGAGCACCTGAAGTGTTGGTCCACCTTATACTTTTGGGGTTAAAAGTTAACGGAAGAGACTAAAATGTTTAACGGCAAGGTCTTTAAGGGACCAATTTGGCCCTTTTTTTCTTTAAGGGACCAATTTGAAACCATAAATGTCTTTAAGGGACCAATTAAGTAATTAAGCCTACAAAATAAGTAATTGAAGAATGCTTCGTGAATCATGAACCTTATATAAAACATGATTCTATATGAAATTGTTGAAAGTTCATCAATAGTGAACTACTAATTGGTCCTGAAGTACCATATATCAAATGTTAATATATTTGTTGAGAAATATCATTTGCTATAAATATTATCAGAACTCCTGAAGAGCTTCTGAAATTTGTAGATTAAAGAAATATGTTGGATGCGCAAAGTTTATTTGGAATCGCAAATTTATAATAAAATTATATAGCAAAAGTATTAAAACAGTTTGACATGGACAAATCTGTTGTGTACTAAAATGGTTGCGATGTCATTTGATCTGAGCAAAGATAGTGTAATGCATTAAGAAAAATGATGAACAATTTGAATTGGTCCTGAAGTATCATATCTTAATTCAATTAAGGACACTGATATATTTTACTATATATAGTTATACATGTCGTGGTATTTTATTCAACTAACACAGATATTGGAACAAAGTCAAGCATAATATTTATACCAATATCATTCAATCATGTGAAGTTTTCAGTACTACATCAAGCAAGTTGAGAAGGCATTTTTGTCGAGGTCTGTAATTCAACACATACAAGAAACTTGTTGTTTTTATTACAAAAGGGTGGTTCATGCAACAATTTAATATGAAGATAATATCGGACACACTGCTAATTTGGAGAAGAACATAATAAAGAAGATATGACAGATCTTTCTACAAGTCAACTTCAAGTAAAACTTTTGATCAACTAGTACTGAAGATTATTTGGTTTTTCATCTCTATATAATTGTCTTTATGAGGGGGAGACACAAATATGCACTGCACTCTTTTTCCCTTCACCATGGTTTTATCCCACTGGGTTTTCCTTGTAAGGTTTTTAATGAGGCAGTTCACACACAAATGATGATGTACTCTTTTTCCTTCACTAGGTTTTTTTTTTTAGAGAAAGAGTATCCTTCATGGACATTCAAGGGGGAGTGTTATGAATAATATGTAATGAATGTCCATTATTGTGTAGGTTTTCTTGTCCCCTAATTGTGTCATATAAATAAGACCCCTTTGTTACAATATAAAGCACACTTGTGAATAGAATAATAACAATGGTCTATTCCTTTCTCTTCTCTCTTTCTCTTCTCCTTCTATATTCTTGCTATTCTTTAGAAATAGTTCATAACAGTAATTGAATTTTGAATTATCGGACTCATTTTTTAAAAAATTAAAATGTATTACCAAAAAGAATTATCAAACTACAATTATATTGATCTATATAACTTTTTCACATTTCTTTAATCAAATATTAAAGTTGGAAACCCTCGTTTTTCATATCTTTCTCATCAATATCAAAGTTTGAATGATTTTCACAATTTTGTTAATGTTGGAAAGACTTTATGGATGGTCTAACATGGAAGTAGCTTGGGGGTGTATATTGTTCAGACAGATCAAAATATTCAATATTCAATGTTATTCCTCCTATATGTACTGTGATATGATCTTCTAGAATTTTTGCATTGAGAGCATATCGTCATCTTGTCAACGCTAAGTTCATCATGTTAAGATCAAATCTATGAACCTCTAAAAGGCTCACCTCTAAAGACCAAGTGTCTCATCCTCTAAAGTTCAAATGTGTTATCCTTTTTCCCTCTCAAATTCAAATATAGAGTCAATTGACATTAGTGCACAAAGTATAAGTTATGCATGCGTGACATAATAGAACAAGAGCAATTCCTGCAATTGTAGCTATTGTACAAGATAGTGGATAATTTCTCTAACAAATTAAACTAAACACGTTTCTGCAACAACTCTTATTCTAAACAATAACTTGTCCAACGTACAGTCCAATCAAACTTGTCTATATAAGTTACAAAAACGCATGTCTAATGCTTCCGACCGCGTTTCAAAACAGGTGCTTAGTACTCTCTAGCTAGTAGAGTAACCATATCAAAGCAACCAATATAGTGTCACACAAGTGGTGTAGATACTTGAGTCCTTTAACCATTTGGTGTTGGTTTCGATCTTTGGCCGGTGCGTATAGAGAAGCATTTGTTGGGAGAGGTCAACCTCTTAAATGGATCTCAGTTACCTCGAGGAGATTAGTCTCTACAGTTGCGCACGAATGATACATTTAGTTTACCCAAAAAAAAATAGTAACGACATCAAGCACATGTACTTATGCTCTTCTTTCACTTTCTAGTACTTTATTCATTTCATAGAAATTTAGTCCTTTGTAATGTTAAATTGATATATATCAATACATAGATATTCTAATTCCATCTGAACTGTGCTCTGTGCTCTTGTTCAATTTCTTAAGGTGTGTCTTTGTTTTTGGTTGAAGATTCCTTAAGGTGTGAAAGCTTTACAATATATAAAAACTAGCTTTTACATTTGTGCAAGTCCAAATGTATGATTTCAAGCAGACCCCCATTTGAGAATTTTTGGGTAAAATGATATGAGTTTGTTTTGGGAAAAATAGTTGAGATTGGATGTTTTGGAATTGGATTTTACGTAGTAACTGCATCACGCGGTTATTATCATCAGTCGTCCGATTTAGATCAACAACTGAGATTGTTGGACTGTGTGTATTATGAACCGTCCAATCTCAAACCAACAGTAGATCAAATACTACGATCCAGGTCCGGATGTTTTGGGCCTAACTAGTGCAATAACCCTATTCCTATTTTTCTTTTCATAATTGATGTTATAGTACAATGTATCAATTGAAATTGTTTGAAAAGTGGTACTTTTTCCTTTTCTTTCTCCATGTTTCTTTTCACATTGAATTGAATATAAATTATATTGTATTTGTTTCAATTATTAATATGGAAACAAGTGGCTCTTCTGCTTTTTGAGGACCACTCCAATATTCATGGCATTTCAAGAATGTAGGACCCCTCAATAGTATATTTGAAGTAGTATTATGTGGTTATACCCTTGTCCACATTTTTATCTTAATCAGCACAAAAAATTCACCTATAAAGAGAAAAAAATATGTAAAAAAGAAAGTGACATCTCACTCACATACACATATAATCATAATCATAGGAAAAAAGAACACAACAACACTCCTCTTATCTCTTTAAAGATGAGGTGAATCTATCATTTGGATTTCATAAGCTATTTTGGCCCTTCACTCAAGATATGTGTGGATAACATATGTGTCACTCACTCATCATTGGTATAATTACTATATATGAAACTTATATGCTCAAAATATCTTTCAAGTTCCATCTCATGTACTTTTTCTATTTGTTTGCATTCTTCTATTTCTTTCTTTATTCTTATTTGTTTTGTCCATAGCTATGGTAACAGAATTAAGCACAATGCATAATCACATTCATGAATACCCTCTTCCTTGTTTATATTGTCATCCACATAGCTATATTAGGATGGTAATTAATCTACTTTATTCTCTTTTCTATTATATTTTAATAAACTATGTAACATGTTACACACTTTATAGTTTACTTTTAAAAAAATATTATATTATTGGTTTTTCCTTGCATATCATAAGTTCTAAACTTTCATGCATGGAAAATGTAGGTTCATAATCTCATAGAGAGATGCTTGATCTTTCAAATGAGTCAAGACCAATGCATAAAGACATTATCAGAACATGCAGGGATTGAGCCACTTGTTACTCTTACAGGTCCTATATATATATTATAGTTTTCTCATTACTCATGAGTTTATTTTGCATATGAGTACACATATATTATGAAGTGTAGTTTATGTTACACTTATTCATAATAAAGAGTTTATGTTACACTTTAGAAAATGTGTATGATTATGTCAGGGTGAGGATTTCCCTCACTTAAACACATTCAGGTCATTTCGCAACTGATGCGAGACATCTTAACAATATTATTAGTTGTGCAGTGTGGAGAGAGTTGCAAAAGGAGAATGAGGAGTTCTTTAGAGCATACTTGCAACAAAATATACCTCAGAGGCCATTCATGAGTAAGAGATTTTAAATTCCATATATTTTCAAGGATCATATATTGCCTTTAATCAGGTGCAAAGTATACTTTTAATGATATTAGTTATGTATAATTAGCCTTGGCGTGCAATTGAGTTATGAAAAATACCAACTATGGGGATTTAGCAAAGTGGAGTTGAATTTAGATTCTCAAGTTGTGGTGCAAGTGATTAAAAATAAGAGGCTGAATAGTTTGATGGGGAGTACTAGAGATGGATTGGGAAGTTGAAGTTACACGAGAGACAAACAAGTGTGTTGATATTTTGGCTAATATTAGTTGTTCTCTTGATCATGCGATCATGACATATGATGTTTATCCGGATCAACTTAGTGAGCTTTATGCTGCGGATTGTCTGGGAATTTCTACCCCTAGAATGATCCTTGTGTAAATCTTTTTTTTTTGGTTTAGGCTCTCATCATTATAAAAAATAAAATATCAACGGTCTAAAAATAAAATAGGCTTAAATGCACTTTTGGTCCCCTTATTTTTAAAAAAATGAAGTTTTCATCCCCTATTTTAAAAACCAACTTTTTGATCCCCAATTTTAATTTTTTGTTAGTTTTGGTCCCCCACTTCATTTTAGAGTCATTTTTGCTGATGTAGCCTATTACTAATGACGTGGCAGCGTCTAGTGGACAATTTATTACATGTCATTATTAAAATTTTAAATTTAATAATTTATTTTTAAAAAATAATAAACATTTATGTGTTCATCATGATCTTCAATATTGTTTATCGTGTTTGTCATCTTCTTTGTCAATAAACCCAAAATTTTCAAATACCACCTTCATCAAAATCAATAAACTCAAACAAAATTATCTTCAAGAAACCTAAACCATCTTTATCAACTCAAAAAATCTAAATCCCCACATCTATACCCTAAATTTTTCAAATCTTGAAAAATCCCAAAATTCCCTCATTCACAATCTGATTATCAATTCCCTCATTCGACCTAACCCAACCCAGGGGTCGACACCTCACGCATTTGGGAACCTGCATATATCCCCACAATTTTAGGTTCAATTTTTCAGCATATATCCACAAGTTGGTTGTTTGATTAAAATGCATACTTCTTTAATTTGGGTGCTCTATCTACTATACTGTGCTTACTTCTTTTTTTCCTCAAAGATCAATTGTATGTTTGATGGTATATTAAAAATTTGTATGTTTTAGGTTTCTAGATGATGATTTTGTTTTGTTTGAGATTGATTTTGATGAAGGTGTTTTCTAAAAATTTGGGTTTATTGATAAAGATGATGATGAACAATGAAGATCATGATAAACACATTAGATGTTTATTATTTTTTAAAATAAATTATTTAATTTAAAATTTTAATAATGACATGTAAAAGAAATTTGTCCACTAGGCGCTGACACATCATTAGTAATAGGGTCACATCAGCAAAATTGACTCCAAAATGGTGTGGGGGACCAAAACTAACAAAAAATTAAAATTGGGGGATCAAAAAGTTGGTTTTTAAAATAGGAGGATTAAAATTTCATTTTTTTTAAAATAGGGGGACCAAAAGTGAATTTAAGTCAACAAAATATTAATATTTATATATATATATAGATTTGGCACGAGTTTTTTTTAGCTTATAATCAAAGTCTTTGATTTGATCTCTACCTTGGACATGTAGTAGCATTAAAATTTTTAGGAAGGATTTGCCGCCCATTTGAATTCCATAAGACTCGGAGGATTAGCCTCTGTAATTGCGCACAAAAGATATCTAGTTTATGTAAATATATATATATATATAGATGAATATCTGCTCATTATAAATAAAAAAGAATATCTGCAACATAATGATATATCTAGTTCTTATTTTACATTTCAGGTAGTCATTTTCAAAGGGGAGAAGAATTATCAAGAAGGAAATATTGGGAATGATCATCCAAGTGAGATGGTTTTATGGATGAAATCTGTCACTATTAGTTAAAGATATGATCGATCAAGGATTAATTATTATTGTTGTAGTGTTAAATATTAATATTAGTGATTAATTATAAGGAAGAAGTTGTAGGATTTATTTAGTAAGTGTGTATTACTTCCCTTATTATTTGTGATCATGAGGCATATATATAGTGGTTATATGGTTATATGTTTTTTAGGAGAATGTTAACATGGAGGGCATATGTTAAGAAGATAAATGTGAAAAAATTTTATTAAATTTGTGATGTATTTAATTCTCTAAACATTAAATTCTTTGTATCATTAAATTTTTTATTTTTATTTTTAGGTAACTTAATATGTACCCTTAAGGGCACAAGTTAACACATCCATATTTTTAATGTTTGATGAGTTAATTAGGTTCTAAAAGAAGAAAGAAGTTTGTAAAAAAAAAAAAAACAAGAAGAAGAAAGAAGTTCTACCACATTGGTATAAGTATAACTTTTGACCAAGTCTTGGTCCTCAATGCGACAAAAGTGATGATTAACTCTTTTATTTGTTCGCAGATTCATCCTTTACGTTTTTAGCGAAGTTGAATATGTGGTTGTATTTGATGTATCTGTCGATTTGAATGAATGAATATCATTTTGTTTGTGTCAAAAAAAAAACTCTTTTATTTGTTGGAACGGTATGTCAATTGAAAAATTAATAATAAGAGTTTTTTTTTTTTTTTGTACAATAATAAAGTCTTATATTAGATAACTTCTATTGGTTATGTTAGGCTTCAACTCTAGCTATAAATACTAAAGTCTTGATATTGGTTAGTTGTACACATGTACTTAATTCTTACCCTATGTGTCACAATATATGTCGTTTTGACACTTTTACACATTAAGAAATGTAATTAATGTTGTATGGAAAAGAGAGATTATGAGTTGATTTACAAAATTGTCCTTCATTTATGGTATGGAAAAAATAAATTGAAGAATTGAAAGAAAATAGAGTAATAAATAGTTAAGGGTATAATAGGAAAAATAACATTAAATATTTTATTGGTAATATAAAGCGACATATATTGTAGTACAAATTTTTTTCTCAAAGTGACATATATTGTGGTACGAAAGCAGTATATTTTTGTTAGTTTATACATGTAATTGTATATTTTCTCCGTGACATTTTCTATAAGCAAATTTCATTTTTTGAGATTCATTGTCTAATTATCTAGATTCTAGATATATTAATTATACAACATATTAAAAAAGATAAAATTTGCTTATAAATATCGTGGAGCGAGTAACTTTTAATATTAGTAGATTATTTGTCAAAAAAAATGTTAATAAGCTATTTGATTTGACAAAGTCTAACTCGATGTAAGATATTTCCAACTCTGCTCATAACAATGTTTTGTAACTTTTTTTTCTCCCATCAATAGCATATCCAAATAAAATCCGAGTCTTTGACTCTACTAACCAAAAAAAACTGAGATGCATGCAAATAACTATGAGTGATGCATGTACACTCACACACAATCATAGTATCATTGTTTATAGAAAAAAAAAAAAACAAATATGTATATAGGAGGGATTTGTTGACTTCAGGAGTAAGTCTCCATTAACTTCTTTTTTTTTCCTCTCTCTCTCTCTCTCTCTCTCTCTCTCTCTCTTTATATATATATATATATTAGAAGAAGATAAAGAAAAATTAATTTCTTCGAGATTGAGAAGCATATGTACTGCTGTTAAAATAAAAAAAAATAAAAAAGAAGAAGAAGCATATGTACCAATCAAATGCATGGGTTATGTAAATTACAATTTGGAAAAAACTGTAACAACTAATTAGTGTGAGAGAGCATAATTTAGGGTTGACATGTGATGATTAATAATTAACGGACCGTTAGATTAAAACAAAATGGAAGGACGAAATTTGGAGTAACTCAAGAAACTTACTCTTTTGAGTCATAAGATCCCTCATTTTTATTGATGCATTTTACTTTTTTTCTATCTTCACTATCAACTCTTCTCACCTATAAAACACATACATTACTCAGATTAAATGTGTCTTGATTTCAACATTCGTAGATGCGAGACACTAACACAACACCGACTTACACTAAATTTTATCCATCAAATACAATATAAGAATATTACTGTCCCTGGTAAATTCTAAAATGCCCCTGCTTAATAAACTGCCATGTGTCCATTTTAAGGGCAATTGATGTCCAAAAAACTGCTAACTGAACTAAATTGTGTTGAACCAAGCCATATATACATAACCAAGCCGCAAGTACATATTTGAGACACAAATGTACTTTTTAATATAAGCCATGGTTGGAAACAAATTGAGCCGGTTACATTTGAAAGGAAAGTACACCTGTCAAATCAACCTCTTTTGCAACAAAACATCATTTGTCTCAAATAAACTGACATTTTTCCCTCTCTCTATACACCAAAAGCTCACCAACTCTGTCTTGGTTGTCTCTCCCAGAAACTGTTCTCAGCAAGCAAGATTTTGAGGTAACGTTTTCATCTTCTTTCATTTCATCTCCTTGCATTTCATTCATCCGATTCATAAGATGTTTTCATCTTCTTATGCGAACTTTTGATGCATTCATGGTGTTGAGCTGTGTTGCTGGATTATAACTTTTGTGTTTTTGTGTTTTCACCACTTTATTTTCATGTTTAAAGTTATAAGTTTTGATATTTTCATGAAATCGTTTTTGGTTATTAATTTCTTCAACAACTTAATACTCTGTTTTTTAACTTCAAAGTTTAGATCTTTTTATGTTTTCATATTTGGGTTTTAATGGTTCCAAAGTTTTTTTTAAATCTCGGTTTAACGCTTCAAATGTTGGTTCTTTTGATTTTGCTTTAACGGTTGGTCATTTGAGTTAGAAAATTTTTAATTTATGTTTTATTGATGTTTTATTTTAATGTTTAAAGTTCTTTTTCCTTCAAAGTTTTGCTATTTTGATGTGTTCATATTTTTGTTTTTCTGCTTCAAAATATTTCTTTGTATCTCACTTTTAATGCTTCAAAAGTTGAAGAAGTTGTGCCCCTATATTTTGAAGTCATATGTTTTGTTTCTAAGTCATTTTGAGTGGTTGAAATGTTGAACAAGTGTCTTACAGATTTTGAAGTCATGTTACTTTTAAAACTGCTAATAATGTGTTGTCCTTTTCAAGTATATTTGGATATTTCAGGAAATGGCTAGGGCTTTTGAGTTTATCAAAGACATCACTGACCGTAAGGATCTATGGAAAGTAGCTGTCAAAGTGAAAGACAAATGGAGTGCTACCAAAGATGGGAAGGAGTACTTTGAAATGGTTGTGGTAGATGCAAAGGTAAAAATCAAATAAATTATTAAAACTTTTAGTTTTGAGGTTGATGTTCAGAAATAATGTTACAATACATTCATATGTCAAGAAAAAAAACAAACATTACATACAGAGATTAATATTATTTAATTTCAGGGAGATGATATCTTTGTCTTAGTTCCAAACGAGTTGAAACAGAAATTTGAAAATGAGATTCCTATCATTGTCAAGAACACTTACACTATGCAGAACTTTCAAGTATCAAAGAATGATGACCAATTCAAGCCATCACATCATGAATTCAAGTTGAGGTTCACTGGTGGTACATTAGTTAATGATGTCAATGTTCATGAAATTGCTGACCCTGTTACAAAGTTCAAATCTTTTGTGGATATTATTAATGGGAATTTTCGTGAAAATTACTTATATGGTAAATACTGTCATTTTCTATGCTTAAAGTGAATTATTTTTGGTTTGTTGTTTGATGTATCATCCTAAAAGTTTACATTATTTGTCATTGTCTATTTGTAGATATCATTGGAATGGTAGATGAACTAGGTTTTCAACAACCTATTCATGGAAACAGGAAAGTTCAATCAAACTTTTTCCTTCGAGACTTAAGGTATATTCTGCAATTGATTGTCTTAAATTATATTTGATCTATTATAACATTTTGATGTTCAAATCACTCATGATTTATATTGGATACATTTGTAGCAACAATCTGATTAATTGCACTTTGTGGGAAAACTATGCGTTGAAATTCTTCAATGTACAGAACAAAGCAAATGATGGTCCAATTATTGTATTCATGAAATTTGCCAAGATTAAAGCTCAAGGTTTGATAAAATATATACATATATATGTGAATCCAATTATGTATGCATATATATAGAAAATATATTAATAACATAGATATTCTGCAGGCAAATATGCCTTGAACATTTCAAACACCTGGAGTACTACGAAGCTTTTCATCAATGATGATGTTCCAGAGATCATTGAATTCAAAAAATGGTAGATAATTAAAAGTTTCTAACACCTTTTATTTTCTATGTGTCTTATGGCAATCACATGTGTCTTATAGGAATCACATTACATAGGTCTGCTAACTGTATCCAAAATTATTTTCTCAGTTTAGCTGCTGGTATTGAAAATGGAACAATTAATGCTGTTGCTGAGACTCCATCTCAAATGAGATCTCAATCAAGTGGAGCAACACAATTTGTTCCATACACACCAGAGCAGAAATTCTATTACAATGCTGAAGTCATGCCTCTTAGCAAAATTGTCCAACTACCTCAGGTTTAATGTTATGTTTCTCATTATTTGCCTGCAGTTGTACATTGTTCTTCTTATGTTAACAAATGCACTTTTTGTTTTATCAAGGATGCTAAATGTGTCACAGTCATTACCACAGTCAAGATTAAACCCAGTAGAGGTGGTTGGTACTATCTTACCTGTTTCAAATGCCCAAAACAGTGTTTTGGAGTAGCTCCTCCTTATAAGTGTGGAGATGATCATGAAACTGAGACTGAGATCATAAGGTTAATATTGGTGTATCTGATTTTATACATTCATATTAAACTTATCTTTCTTCTTCAATGGAATGGTTATATATTCATTATTTATTCATTACAGGTACAAACTAGATGTTGAGGTTGCTGCTGGTGATGTAAAGGCAACTTTTGTCTTTTGGGACCGTGAATGTGCTCAAATATTGGAATTAGTGCTGCTGACCTTCGTGCTGAAATGCTTGCGGTGAAAATTCATTTTATTTTTCTTTTCCTTACAATACTAATTTAAATTATTTGTACAACCACTTTATATTGATGGCTGTTTTGTTAATGAATAGCTTGGAATAAATGATCCTTTGAGTTATCCAGTAATAATGGATGACATTGCTGGCAAAACTTTGGCTGTTAAGCTTAAGTGGCAAGCTAAATGGAAAACTGGGTCTGTCATTGGTATTCATGAAAGTCCTGAATTTGCCCTGGACATTCAATCTCAATTTCCAGCTGATAATGTTAGTATTTTACTTAAGTATTGGAATTGTTTCCTGTTTGTTTCGACTGAAATCCATATTCATAACAAATTTTAACTACTTATTCCATCATTACCATTATGCAGGTTCCTCAAGGAAAGTTGCAACTACCTGCAAAAGAAGCCAATTATGAGGTGATGCTAATGTTACATTGATTTTCATATGCTTTAATCAATATTCAAACTCGAATGATTAAATCTTATTATGTTGCTATTATCAATTTTAGGACAATACTTCTGCTGAATCTTCTCAGAAATCTGACAACATTATTTTTCCAACGGTAAATTTCATACAAATATCATATCATCAATGCGATTGTTTAAAATTATATGATGATGTATAATGATTTAGTTGTCAATGTTATAGGTTTGTTTGTCTGCCTCTGATGAAGTGGATCCTGACATAATTGATATGAGTACACCACCAAAGCGCTCAGGAAAACAACTTCAATCGCCCGCTGAAATCGATGTTGGCTCTGTCATAGCATCAAAAGCTTCTTCCACAAAGATGCTCAAGAAACCTAAGAAGGAATAGCTGCTTCAACAAGTTTAATGTTTCACTATATGGAAGATTTTACATGTTGTTTATTTAGCCATTTTGCTGGGACAAACTTTTACCTCCTATTGCTAGGTTATTAAATCTTTTGTGTTGTGGTCATATAATTACATAATTTCAAGGATATATTTTATGACCTATATTTTGGATGTATTGTAATGTGTTGCATCTAAGTACAACAATCTGACTGATATATTATGATATTGTATTTTAAATGGATGAATCTTTATTTCTATACTTATTGCTTGGTCAAATAGTTTGGAATCACATTAATTATCTACCTCATGACAGGTTCATATTTTAGAGTTCCTCCATTTAATATCATGTAACAACCTACAACTAATCCTCAATGGCAATTACTAACACATAACTCTATCTATAAATAGTCTTCCACTTCCATAACTTTGGATACATTGTTTTACAATACTCTCCCATCTATAACATGGATGTATATGCCTATGAGGATGTCAATACTGTTCTTGGTACCAGGTTCAAAAAATCCATCTTAACTACAATACATGTCAAGGATGTTGTAAGTGCTACATTTTTCAAATTTTTACACTATTTTTTTTAGCTAATCATTATTTCTGACTTTTATCACTAATTTCATCTTCAACATAACAGCCATTTGGTGAAATCGATCCTGTGTTTGCTTATATGTACTCTGATGAGTTAGATGCTCAGTGGAAAGTGTATGCAGGCAATCACTTGCATTTACTTACTTGGAATCAATGTCTTGAACAACCTCTAATATCAAAAGGATGGACAGAACTTGGTGATTTGCTTCAGTTAGAGTACCAGTTTTATAAAATGGATTTGGTTTATTATGGTGATAACATTTTCCAGTTGGTTCTTCCTTTGACAGGACCATGTCTAACTAATGAGTTTCCTTCATTTCACTCTCTTTCTACCAAACTACCAGAACCATTTACATTTGAGATAGTATTAGCAACTGACTCAAATGGATCAATAGAAGAATTAGTTGAGTCTTTTCATTTCAGTGATTAAGCTTACTTTTATTTTCCTTTCCTTATTATGGATTAATACTTACACATTTCCCTTTATTTAAAACCATATTATGCAGATATTAAACAAGTGGTTTGGTGACTATATCACATCTTTTCATTCTTATTTGGTGCTTGAAGGGCCGGTTGCTGAATCTCATTTGGCTGAAATTATTCAAACACCAGGTCCAAATGGAGTCAAAAAAATAGAGTATCAAGCATGGCACAAATTCTGCTCTGAAAATTATTGCAAAGCTGGGGATGTACTCAAGTTCAGTTTCTTTGATATTGCAAAGAGTAATAGAGTTGATGTTGACATTGATAGAATTGTTAATTAATCCAACTAATGTTATTTCTGCTTTTGTAATACTAATTACTATTACAGCTGTATTGGATTTGATCTTAGCTATTATGTCATCTTTTCTTACTTTATGTTCGTACTATTGAACTAATTGTGTTGTTAACAACCACTTTGGTATAAGACTTTTCTTTTCACTTATGTTCTTCCCAACATCTGATACTACTAATATAATATACATATAGTACAATTGCATCTACTTTTTTTTGGTTATTAACCACAATGTCTTTACTTCGATTGAAGACAAACACATATAGGCTACCACAATTATCACAGCTAGACTGCATAACATAGACTTTGACCTTTTGCTCCACATTTCATGCTGATTTTGCATAAATAATTAGGTGGGCATTTAATGAACTGACATTGTTGGTGTAACATACAAGTAAACAAGCAAAAAATGCATAGTTAAACTTTTACCAGATGCAAAGTAGTTACTACATTTCCATACTTAGGTCTAACTTTAATTTTCCATCAACAATCACCATGTTATCCCTCCAACTTAATAAATTTGAATTCCACTTAAATTTGAAACTTCCCACCATAATGGAAATTAATTGCAATTCAAAATTTGAAGTTTTCAAACTTCAAACTGATATAACATTTCATTATCTGTTCCTATATCATGTTGTTAGTTTACAAAGACTAAGACATATTTTGAGTTCCATATCAAACACAAACCAAAACGAAGATACTCATATAATAAGATACATTTTAAATATATAGCCATTATAAACAATAACATCAGAATCATTCAAAATGATGTAAACTAATTTTTAGATCTTATTAAAAAGGTAAGCCACACTTTTACTTCTGATTATTGCAATTCAGTTGTGACATTTTACACTCATGTTTTTTGTAACACATTTTCCCTCCCTTTTGAAATAGGCTAAGCTGTAACAAATTGAAATGGATCAAAACAAGAAATCAAATCAACAAAATTCAGAAGCTGCAAGACAAAGACGAAGAGGAGTTATAGCAAACAAGAAACAATGCAGTCAGAGAGCAAATACTTCCACCAGTTCATCTATTCCTGGTATAGATTATACATTGAAAGATGTTTCTCATAGGCATGGCATTAGCACAACAAATTTGAACCAAGTCAATCAAGCCACTCGCAATTACCTTCATAACCTTGGTAATACATCCAATCCATGTAATTTGAATAATCCAAATTCAGCTCCTAATAGGCAATTTATATTTCAATCAACTGGAAAGAACATAAACAAAAACTTTAATGATATAGTTAGACTAATTGCTGCTAATGAATCAACTCCTCAAGTAGGTAGCAAACGACAGCCATATTATTGGAACACTGTAGATGGTAATCTAAATCCTGATGTCATTTATACTCCTCCAACAAACACGGTCAACTTTCACTCCACAAAATCTTCAAACATTGCAACTACTCCACTCCACACACAGGTCTTAAATTCCAAATCCTCAACTCCTTCTGCAAATGTTCCTTTTGCTGACATTACAAAGAGATCACAAAATAAGCTCAGCCATTGCTCTACAAATATCATGAGGCCACATAATAATACAAACCAACCAGCCTGTACAAATTTTGGGAATGACATACCTCATAGACAATTTGTTTTTAAATCAACTGCAAGTAATCTCATGAAAAACTTTAATGACACAGAAAACATAAAGGGTTCACATAGTTTACATTCTCAATTAGGTTGCAAAAGAAAGTCACAAGAACATAAATTTGGGAATGAAAATGTAGATGTGAACAACCTACCTACTAATTCATTAGAGACCTCAAGTTTGTTCTCCAAAAAAGCCAAAACTTCACACTTGAACTCCAGTACGATTTCAACTTATGTAAGTTCTCAACAATGTCAAACCAAAGATTTTGCACCAAATGCACAAACTACACAACCACTGATTTTAGCAATATAGTGGAACCACCTATGAAAAAATCCCGTTATGAAACCCATGGAGTTAACTTATACAACAAGTTTACTGCCACCGTTACAAATCAGACAAATGATGTAGCAATTGATGCTGTTGGTGACAAAACTAAATCTCAGTACTCAACATTGTTTGAGGATCATGTCATGGAAACTTCATCCGATGAATCTGAGCCAGACAACAACAGTTCAACTGATGCAGATGAAGAAACTGATGATCAAGAAGACTTAACTGGTGATGAACATCAAGGTCATAGCATTTAGATTTGAACGAATAATTATTTCCTATATTATTCAAATCATTGTGTCACCTTACATAGATATATTATTTATTGTACGATATTTTGATATAGGTGATCCTGTTTGGGAATGCCAACAATGTGGTGCATACATGTGGTATCAAGAAAGAAAGAATAGGAGTAAAAATACTTTAAGAATGTTGTCATGGAGGTAAGGTTGAGCTGCCGTTGCTTGAACAACCACCAAAACTTCTACAGCAACTTTTGTTTAACAATGTCAGAACAGACAGCAAAAATTACCAAGCACACACAAGAATTTATAATTCCATGTTTGCTTTCACATCTCCCAGAATGAAAATTGATGACAAGAAAAATGTTGGTAAAGGACCACCAACTATAAGAATTCAAGGACAAGTTTGTCACAGGATTGGAAGCATGTTGCCACAAGAGGGTGAACACCCTAAATTTGCACAATTGTATATTTATGATACTGAAAATGAAATTAAAAACAGAATCCATGCCTTCAGGTAAATTGTTTATCATTGTTTACATCAATTATTTGTGGAACAATCTACAATATCATGTCATTTTGAAAAACAATATTTTTTTTTTAGGGATAACAAAGAAATTGATGCCAACATTGTACTCAAATTGAAGAATATGCTTGATACACACAACGTTCATGCAATGTCTTTTAGAATGGCCAGAGACACGTTGAAAAAAAATCCTTTCCAAGATCTTAAGTTGAAATTAATTTCTGAAAGAACAACTAATGGTAGGATTTATAACAAGCCCACTGTGTCTGAAGTTGCTGCACTGATAGTTGGAGATATTGATAGTGCTGCAGAAAGAGATATCATCATGCATAAAAGAAATGGCAATTTACAAAGAATTAATGAATTTCATCCGTGTTATCTTGCTTATCAATATCCACTCCTCTTTCCATTTGGTGAAGATGGTTTCAGAATAGGTATTCAATTTAGATATAGCCATGAAACTGTTGTTACAAAAAGGAACAGATTAACTATTAAAGACTGGCTTTCTTACCGAATTCAATCAAGGAAAAAGGAAGCCAAAACTTTATTATGTTCAAGAAGACTTTTTCAGCAATTTTTGGTTGATGGCTATACTATGATGGAAACTGAAAGGTTGAATTGGCTGAGAAGAAACCAGTCAAAGCTCAGGGTAGGAAAATATCACACATTAAGACAGACAACTGAAAACAATGTAGGTAATGCAGCTCAGAAAACAGGCAAGAGAGTTATTTTACCTTCAACATTTGTTGGCAGTAAAAGATACATGGATCAACTATATTTTGATGGAATGGCAATCTCATCTGCAGTTGGTTTCCCAGACCTGTTCATAACATTTACATGCAATCCAACTTGGCCAGAAATCACAAGAGAATTAGCAAAACACAATTTGAAACCTCAAGATCGACCTGACATTGTCACAAAGGTCTTTAAAATCAAGTTTGATGAGCTTATGAAGGATTTAACAAAAAGACACGTGTTAGGAAAAGTTCTGGCATGTAAGTAATTTAAATCATGCAATTTGAATGTTATAATTGTATAATTGATATTACTATCTTATGTAAACATAGCTTAAATTTTGTTCACATATTACTACTGCATTTTGGTTATGCAGATATGTATACAATTGAATTTCAGAAAAGAGGTCTCCCACATGCTCATATATTGATTTTCTTGCATCCTTCAAGCAAATATCCTACACCTGAAGATATTGATCAAATAATTTCAGCTGAGATACCAAATCCTGAAACTCATCAAGAGCTTCATAACTTGGTAAAAAAAACATATGATTCATGGTCCATGTGGGAAAGATAAAAAAGGATTACCATCACCATGCATGAGAACGGTAGATGCTCTAAATTCTATCCAAAAAAATTCATTGAAAATACAATAGTTGATCAAGATGGTTATCCAGTATACAGGAGAAGGTCCAAAACTCATACAGTTGAAAAAAAAAATGGTATCACATTGGACAATAGAAATGTTGTGCCATACAATCATAAATTGTTGCTCAAATTTCAAGCTCATATCAATATGGAATGGTGTAACCAATCCTCATCAATTAAATATTTGTTCAAATACATACACAAAGGTTATGATAGAATCACAGCTTCAGTTGTAAGAACAACTAACCAACAAAGAAATGAAGTCAAGCCAGTGGATGAAATCAAAGATTATGTTGACTGCAGGTATATCTCACCATGTGAAGCATGTTGGAGAATTTTTTCATACAAGATTCATGGTCGACAACCATCTGTAGAAAGAATGTTTTTTCATTTGGTAGGAGAGAATACTATTTATTTCACAGATTTTGATCGTATGGAAAACATCCTTGAAAAGCCAAGTGTTACTGAATCAATGTTCACATCATGGTTGCAAGCAAATGCGGACTATCCAAGTGCAAGAAAGCTTACATATGGACAGTTTGTAACCAAGTTCACTTATAGCAAGAAAAAGAAATCTTGGACCCCAAGGAAAAGAGGATTCAAAATTGGTCGCTTGATTTGGGTTCCTCCAACAACAGGAGAATTGTTCTACTTGAGGATGATGTTGACTTTTGTTAAAGGTCCAACATCGTATGAAGCTATTCGGAAAGTTCGAGGTACACAGCTTGATACCTTTAGAGATGCATGCTTTGCCATGGGATTTCTTGGAGATGACAAAGAGTACATTGGAGCTATAAGAGATGCTCATGAATGGGGACCAGGATCTTATTTAAGAAGATTGTTTGTGCATCTACTTTTGTGTGGAACTATGAATAGGCCATATGCAGTGTTCAAAAAAACTATTCAATGGCTTTGTGATGGAATTTTATATCATCAACGCATTGTAGCTAACAACAAAGGTATATAAACAATCAATTTTGTTAAATGAGCATTTGACAGTCAATAATTAATGATTTATCTATACAGATTTGCAACTAACAGACGAGGAGTTGGAAAACTTAACTTTGTTGGAGATTGAAAAAACTTTACAAGCTAAGAGTAGGAGTTTAAAGGAATTTGGGTCAATGCCATATCCCAAAGATTATGTTCTTCAACAATTAGGGAATAGGCTAATATATGATGAAAGAAATTATGATATTGCTGCACTAAAAGCAGAATTTGCTGAATTGGATGCTTCCCTAACAGGTTACATATACATTTTGCATTATTTAATTGATGTTTTATTGAAAGGTATTCAAGATTGGATATTTTTCATGCAGATGAACAGAGGATGAGTTATAATAAGATCATGAATGCAGTTGAAAAACAAAATGGAGGAGTATTCTTTTTACATGGTTATGGTGGAACAGGTAAGACCTACATCTGGAGAACACTTGCAAGCGCACTAAGGTCAAGACAACAGATTGTTATCACGGTTGCATCAAGTGGAATTGCAGCACTATTACTGCCTGGAGGAAGAACTGCTCATTCAAAATTCAAGCTACCAATTCCAACATTAGATAATTCCAGTTGCAAAATAGATTATGATGATGATCTTGCTGAATTGCTTAGACAAACAAAATTAATCATCTGGGATGAAGCATCAATGGCTCACAGATATTGTTTTGAAACTTTAGACAGGTGTCTTCAAGACCTTATGAGTAAATCAGGAGATTCTGATAAGATTTTTGGTGGCAAGGTCATTGTTTTTGGAGGTGATTTTAGACAAATACTTCCAGTTATCCCAAGAGGAAGCATATCAGATATTGTCCATGCTTCAATCAATGCTTCTTATATTGGTGGCAAGGTCATTGTTTTTGTGAGGTGCTGACATTAACAAAGAACATGAGGCTCAGACAAGGATCAAATAATGTTGAAAATGATGAAATTGAGAAATTCTCAAAATGGCTTCTAATGGTTGGAGAAGGCAGACTTGCTGAACCTAATGATGGAACTGCTGAGATTGATATTCCAAAAGATATTTTAATTACTAATTTTGAAGATCCCATTAAAGCCATTGTTGACAGTACTTATCCAAATTTGTTGCAAAACTACAAAGATTATGAATATTTACTCAGTAGAGCTATTTTGGCATCTACAATTGAAGTTGTTGAATCCATCAATGATTATGTATTGGGTATAATGCCAGGTAAATATATTCAACTTATCATATATAATACTTTTGTTTTGAACAATTTGGATACTAATATTTTATAATTGATGTACAATTTGTTAGGTGAAGAAAGGGAATATTTCAGTTCTAATTCCATTGACAGATCAGAGATTCATGACTATCAAGTTGTTCAGCTGTTTACACCTGAGTTTTTGAACTCTCTTAGAACTTCAGGACTTCCAAATCACAGTATTAAATTAAAAATTGGTACACCAATCATGTTAATGAGGAATATAGACCAAACTGAAGGTTTGTGTAACGGAACTAGAATGATTGTGACCAAAATGGCTGATACTGTGATAGAAGCAAAAATAATTGGTGGCAAATACCATGGAAATGTAATTGCCATTCCAAGACTTGATATGTCTCCATCTCAATCTCCATGGCCGTTCAAATTAACCAGAAGGCAATTCCCAATTATTGTGTCTTATGCAATGACAATTAACAAATCACAAGGCCAATCTTTGGATTATGTTGGAGTTTATTTACCAAGAAATGTCTTTAGCCATGGTCAGATTTACGTAGCAGTTTCAAGGGTTAAAAGCAAGAAAGGTATCAAGATATTGATTCATGATGAAAACAAAGTCACAAAAAATACTACACATAATGTTGTATTCAAAGAGGTCTTCAACAATATTTGATGATTGCTATGTTTTAGGATTGTAATTCAGGTGTATACTTTATTCATTAACTTTTTGAAACATGTTGCAAGCATTATTTATAGCATTAATTTGAAATGAATATGTAATTTCATATCCAAGTTTGTTTAGAATTAGCATATATGTTTATAAATTTATTTAAGTTGCGTTCATAAATATTCAAAAAAATACTTACAAGGCGAAATTTGTCGAATTATAAGTTTTATCTGATTTTAATAAGTACACAGGGCCGGTCCCGAGTATTTAGAGCCCCGGTTTAAAATGTAACATGCGAAAAACTTACAAATTTGTCATGGTGGAAGATTAATTTTCACTATTTATTCATTACAAAGTGTCCACACCGTGCCATATTTTATAGTTTTTAACCAAAATCATATTTTCATTTATATATTATTGTTAACTTAATTATATGTTATTATTAAATTAAATATTATATGCCAAATTTTAATTTTAATGTTAGATATATATTTGATTTTATATTGTACATGTAAAATAAGAAAATGATGAAAAAAAAAAAAGGACCACAAACAATCATTATCAAAAATCATACATATACAGTTCAAATATTAAATTTGACTGAGGTTGTTATGAACAAAATCAATTTTGGGCCCAGTTAAACATTAAACATATAACTTTAAAAGCTTTATATATATAGATACAAATAAGCACTTTATCAAGTTTGGACCACACAATTTCTACGAACAATTACCACACATTAGTTCCAGATGCTTCCCATTTGGACCACTATAAACATAAGAAAGGACATTTTATAATATTATTTATTCCAACAACTAACATCCTCCAAACCCTAACCAAATCACAAAAAATTGAAACCTTCGTTTCCTCATATCAATGGCGTCTTCATCCAAAAGGTATGATTTTTTCAATCTTCGCTACTTTAATAATCATTCCATGTATACATCTATGTTGTTTTCTTCAATATTTTGACTTAAATTCATGAAAACACTTTAGTATATAAGTTTATTAAAGTTTAGTATTTGAAATACAGATTTGTTTGGTTCAATTAATCTATGATGCTGTTATGGTTTTTTTGTTTTAGTTATTGTTTGTTTCATCTATTCCCTGATGCTGTTCATTTTGTTATGATCAATCCTGGGATTTTCAACTCATCTTCAGATCTAAAAAAACAAACAAAAACATTCGAAACTGTAATTGACCCAAATGAGGTATTTTTCCTTTATTTTCCATATTTGATTTCAATTAACTCAAAGTGGATTATTAATTATCTTTTTTTTTTAAAATAATAAAGGCTATGATTCCTATTCCTCGAGAGTTTTGTAAAGCATGGAATACTGAAATTGGAAAGCACTCATATGGTTGGATCGTAGGACCTCATTTCGGTATTTTGGTCATTTTTCATGTATCTGAGACTCAGAATTCACTAAGTTCTGGTCGTGATGTTGCAAAAGCATTCCGTTTTGTTGAACCAACTAAAGTCAAATTGGAGTATGCTATTGACAAAAACACTTTCTATATGAAAACCCTACCCAGGATGAATGACAATAATCAACAAATTGAAATTATTCAAATCAACTCTACTGATGATGAATCAGATGCTGGCAAGAACCGTGCTGATTATGAAAGGCGTAGAAAGAACCGTGCTGATTATGAAAGGCGCAGAAGAGTTAAAGTTCAACAAAGTCAAAATTATTCAAAACTTAAGCAGAAAAATCAAGTTACAATTAAGCCTACAACCTCAAAAGTTTTGGTATGCTTTTAATTAAATAGCCATATTAGTTTATTTAACACAATATTTTAAAATATCATTTTTTACTTACTTGATTTATCTATTGAATTCAATGGTAAATGGTATAAATGACTAATGTTTTATTAATTTAAATTGTCATAAGGTGCAAAAGAATGAATCTAAGCTGCCGTTGAAGAGGAAACTTCAGAAGGACATAATTGCAGATACATCAAGGAGAACCAGATCAAAAATGCTGGTATGATTTTATAAAATCATTTTAACCTTAGTTGATTTATCTTTTGATTACAATAGTAAATGGTATAGATTACTAATTTTTTATTAATTTAAATTGTCATAACGTGCAAACTAATGACTCTAAGCTGCTGTTGAAGAGGAAACATCAGAAAGACATAACTGCAGTTACACCAAGGACAACCAGATCAAAAATGCTGGTATGATTTTAGTTAATTACAGTAATCAGTTAATTTGGCCAGTTATAACAAACTTTTTGGTTTATCATATGTATGAACAATTAGTTTTGATTTAGGTGCTTATGCATAAATAATTAAGATTGCCTGCATTTTATATAGAAAATTGAGAAATAATTAAGTTAAACAAAACAAATCAAAACCAGATCAATAATTAATCAGTATAGTTTTTTTAAATTCAATCAACACCTTAGGTCTACAATTCGTTATATGTAAAATTGTTTAATCCCTAAATTTTTGTATTCAAACTTTTGATTAAACCTCTTTGTTAATTCCCAAAATTTGTACAGGCTGGTTGGTTTGTATTATTATGTGGCCTCATTTTCTTATTGTATCCAATATTTTGCTGATCATTAGTTGGTGCATCGTTGCAGAATTTTACAATAATTCAACCAAACCTACAATCAAGTGGCCTTCCTGCAGATATGAAATCAATGAAATCACCTGCAATACCTAGAAAATCATCAATTAAGGTGAAGATAAATCAAGTTGGACAATATGAATGGGAAAAATTTGTAACCAAAGCAATGGCTAGAAAAAAGAAAACTCAAGTGCTGGTAAGAAACCTATATATACTACTGAATTTTAATCAAACTTAAATTAATTTTTGATGATTTATCAATTTGAAACACTGATTTGATTTGTTTCAATTGAAGCACCTACCAAGATATATAGCTAGATTTGCCTTGCCCAAAGAAGTAACTACAACCATGCTTCAAATTAAAAAAAATGATTTGAAAAATTGTACTTGCAATATTATTACATCAGACAGGCATGAATTTGAAAAGTACATAGCTAAGGAATGGTGTGGATTTCAAAAGAAGAACAATCTCAAGATTGGTCAAAAATTGATTTTCAAACTTGACCAACCCCCATCAAGATTGATGATTCACATTGCCAATGATGAATTTTGAATGTCCCCTTATTGACTTAACTTAACTGTGGTTTTATTAAGAGTATATGTTGAACATCAATTTGTGCTAATATGTTGCTAATTTTGAGTTACAAGGATTTGTACTACTATGTTTTGTAATTGTAATTTGGACAAGAACAATGATGTATCGTATGAATTTGATCCAAAAATTATATATGTTTCAATTTTAATATTGGATGTCATTGTACTTTAAAATTAACAATTAAATATATGACTTTGATGGTGATGTTATAGTTAATCTATTATATTTCCTTATGAAAAGTGAAAAATATGAGTTCACATGCTATGATAGTTGCCTCTGCAAAGTTATACCAGCCAAATCAACTTTTTTTTGCTCAATATTGGATATATAACTATTACTCATTGAACATTATTAGAAATAACAAATAATGGTGATGTACTATTTTGTGTTGTCCTATCATTGTCATAAGTGTGTGAATTTTAAATGTAATGTGTCATCAATAAGTGAATCTTATAGCTTTTCAGATTTTGATACAATATTCCTTTTTCAATTATATAAACCATTCAATATTAGAAATTCATGAACACCACTTGGAAATTTTAATTCTTCAAACAATGCCTTCAATTCAAAATGTCTTCGATGGTGAAATTATAGGAGCTTTTATGACCATACACCTTCCAAATGATATACTAATTTATAATGAAATAATAATTTATATCTAATCCTTCGATAATGATGGAAATTGTTTTACAAACTCAATAACATTTGAAAAACAAAATTTCCATCCAGGTAAAAGTAATTTATTTAACTATACAAACTATTATAGTAAAAAATAAATAATAAAAAGGCCATTGATAAATTAAATATATAGTATTATAATATATTATTACAAAATTTTGAATTAAATGTAGTATACTTTCTCAGTTAAATTAATCTAATTTTGTTTTTTTTTTTTTATTTATTTTCAAGAACATTATCGATTTATAATGTTTTTAATTTATTATATATTTGTTAGGTCACATGTTGTTGCTTTAATATACAAAAAAAATTATTTAAGTCAACCAGCTGATATCTTAATGGGGCCTTATATTAAAATATTTTTAACATACTGTGGACCCAATAGAGCATTTGCCAAAATAATATAGAAAATATCAGTTAAATAATGTTTTCATTTATTTTACCAAACATATCAATTTGTCTTTATCCATATCAAACAATTATATTCCTGTAAATATTACCTTTTCAAGAAACGGACAAACAGGATTCAGAAAGCTCATTAACTATCTACACGCCAAAATCGCTTTGTTCCTTCATCTCCTACCATTGGATCTTCGAACACCATATTCAAGAACTGACCCAGCCATTAAGATCTTCCATGGAATCTTCTTCAAAAAAGTAAAAATCTTAACTTTATCAACTAATTTCAGTTTTTTACGCATATGAATCTACAAATGCATGCTTCAAATACTTCATTCTTTTCCATTTTTTTGGTCGGAAATTGCTTTACAGTCATAATTTGATAGATCTGTTGCTGCGATATATTTCATTTTGTATATGTTACGGTCATAATTTGTTTCCTGATGATGATGAACTGTGGTATCAGATTTGATTTGAAAAGAAACACCAGATTTGAAACGATTATTTTCCCTGATGAGGTATATCAATAAATTTACATACTTTGCTTTTAATATTTTTTCATGTATTTCTATAATCAATAATTCATGTCAACTTTAGGGAAAAATTGAAATACCAAGAGATTTTTTTGAATCATGGAAAGGTGATATTCTGAAAAAAACAAGATGCCCAGATAAGAACAAATCAAAAATCCTCAACAGTTCATTTGTGTTTAACCGATGACGATTGTTTTATGTATTACGCACATTACGTGGCTGAAAGGTTTGGTTTTAAGCAACCCACCAAAGTTATGTTGGATTATCAAATCCTTAACAATGTCTTTGAAATGACGATAATTGGAAGTGTTGATAATCGGAATAGGGCAACATCATTTGTAACAATAATTAATCCATTTGAGGTATATTGTATTTTTATATAATCTACATTTAAATTTATTGATGTAATGCAAATATGAACATTTTATAACTTAGCTTTATGTTAAATTTAGAGAAACATTCAAATTCCAATTGCTTTTTATGAACAATGGGAAAGAGAACTCCATCGACTTGATTATGGTAGGATCGTATGGAATGATCGATCGGTACGTGTTAATTTTGAATTCAATAATAATGAAAAGGTTATGTATGGATATGAGGTTTCCTACAAATTAGGAATTCTAAGACCAACAAAAGTGCGTCTACAATATCAAATTAAGAACAACATATTTTCATTGAGTTTGATTGAATCATCTGATCACCAATCCCTTGAATCAACCGGAGTATTGGTAAAGTACACTTTTACATTTTCATTTTCTGCTGGGACAATAGAAATTAGGTTTTCCAATTTTAATATTTTGTGACATCTAATTATATTTTCAGGATGGACTTAAAAAACATTACCCTGCACAAGAGCTTCAAGCTGCGGGTCATGATGAAACTGTTGAAAAGGCACTAATTGTTGATCAAAAACCAAACCTGTATGTTACATTACCATATCCAATACTTTCATTAAAACTTAAGATGTGTAAAGGATCAAATTATTATTTTAGGGTTTTCACATATTTTCCTTATATTACCTTGATTTTAAAATTCATATAACAACTTAACATATCAATGTCTTTATAGTTTTCAAATAATACATTTTATCAATTTAACTATTGCCAACTGTTTCCATTACATATTTACAGTTTGAAATTGACAAGAGATGTGTCTGAAATAGAGAAAACAAAGTCATTTCACACCATGATTTATCCAAAAAAGGTATCATCAAATTAAACTATGACCATCATATTTCAAATTATTTCTCATCATACAATATATAATTTAGTTATCATAAATTTTATCTGTCAACATATAGGAAAGAGTACAAATTTGTCCCAAATTTAAAGTGGCTTGGATTCATGAACTTCAAAAACAGTCATATGGATGGATTAGACATCCAAATATGAATGTAGTTCAGATAAGTTTATGTTTGGAAGATGCTAATTGTTATTTTACCTCTGGAAGAATTGCTTCAAATGTCTTTTACTTTCAAAAACCCACACCAGTCATTCTCAACTATGAAATTGATGACAATCTTTTTACCATGACTCTTAAAAACAATGAAGACAATGATAATGACTCTGATTGCTTTATTGTATCGAGTCCTGAAAGATCTGCTCATTCATATGAGACTATCCCTGAACCTCAGATTGATGAGAATGAGGAAATAAATGATAAAAGTCTTTATAAATGGGAGCTCATTGTGAGTAAAGCATATGCAAGAAGGACGAAATCACAAGTTTTGGTAAGCAACTTCAAAACTCTTCTTTTTACCATTAAAACATAAAATTCTGTTATTTAATATCATAGCTTTCGATTTAATAAGATTATCATTAGTTATTTTTTCAATGTTATAGCACATACCACCTAAAACTGCTGAATTAGTGCTGAATGGCAAGGAGTACCTATTCATAGATACTCCCCATAAAATGAGTGAGATTAGGTGCACCATTAAAACTTATGAAAGAAAGAGCAAGGATAAGAAGAAAAGAAAGATTGTAGAGAAATATTTGACCAAAGGATGGTATACATGGGTTTTGGCTAATAGTATAAATCAAGGAGACAAGTTGAATTTTGAACTTGAGAGGGGATCAAATATTCTTCACGTTGACATTGTTCGAAAATAACAATGACCATATTAGGGAACTTGAGATGAGTGACAATTGTTTACATGTTGTATGTTACTTCAAATTGTATTTGAAGTTCTGTTGAATTTAGCACATGATCAATGTAATCTGAAGTTCTATGTGCCAACATTAACAATGAATTTTACTTAGTTGTATGTCATCTAATTAGTAATTTGTAATGTATGTCAGTTAAACAAATTAAACCTTAATTGGTATTCAAGTTGTATGTCCTATATTTTGTATCAGTTTTATGATGCATTTACATTGTTACAAAACCTTACCTATGATGGTTTGGGTAATATGTTGGCTGCTTAATTTCAAATTTCATACTTATCTAAGTTATGCATATGTTTTGGCACTATATAACAATTATTATGAATCTAAGTTGATTCCAATGCTTCAATCAATACAATTATATTACATCATCTATCGCTTCATTGATAAAATATTATTGACATCCTTTGTATATTTGACTTATGTACTATCTATTGATATGTTGAACCTTTTAAAAACAAGTTGTCGAACAATTATATTTAATTAGATTGTATATTCATTTATTTTTATTGTTAATCTGGTATCCGAAAGTGTGACTAACAAAAATTAACGGCGTACGTTACGAAGATTTTTTCGTTGATATTTGTTCTTTAATCCCAATGATATTTTACTATTATTCAATATTTACATTCACAATAATTAATTCATGAAAATTCTAATGTAACAAAATTTATAGATATTCATAAAAAATACACAAGTCTACATTTGTCGACATATTATTTTAGAAATTTTGAATAAGTATTAAAATCAGATAAAAACAATTCAATATTACCGCCTTATTAGTGAAATATGGGGGTAAATTCCGATTTAATTAAAATAGATGAGGTAAAACTTCCATCACAAACGATATATCCATATGGCTGCAACAGTTGATACCATAATTGATCCCCGAACTATAATAAAATGGTGCGAAATTCCAAATAAAAAACTTTGCTAAATATATACACCACAATGATCTAAAAACATGCTGTCAAATTAGACCCATATATTTTGTTTAGATCCTCATATACCAAAAAAACTTTTGATCTCATTAGGACCAAATTTTTTTAAATAGCAATCATTAATCTCAACTTATATAATATGTTTTTTTAATAGTTCTTTTCTATTTTTTACTACTAAGTTTTTTGTCATTTTATTGACTCCCATATTATATATTATGATCCGGTTATAATTTAGTAATTTTCTAAAATAGACACTTGACAATTTTATATCTATATTTGGGGTATAAATGAATATTTTCAAGTCCTCATTTATTTTTATGATTTGTTTTATTTGTATGCATATAATACTAATTTCATTTTTTTCCTAATTTAAATACTACATTTCCAAAATTACTATTATATATAAAACAATTCATATTTGTTTTTTTAATATTATAAGTATCTTTTAAAAAAGATATTGATATACTCCCTCCGGTCCTTTTTATAAGGAACACTTAGGGCAAAAAATTTGTTCCTTTTTATAAGAAACTTTGACCAATTTTCAAATGTTTTAAATGTTTAATTTCACTTATGCCCTTATTTATTATGAGAGAGAATTTAAAAATAAGTAAGTTACTTGAATAAAGAGTAATTAAATAAGGGTATACATGGAATAAATTAAAATTTATAACAGTATTAAATGAAAATAACTATGTTAAATGTGCTTCATTGGTCTGTGTGATTTTTTCAAAGTGTTCCTTATAATAAGGACCGGAGGGAGTATCTATGTTGGTGGACCCAGTAAACCATACGAATTAATTTATTCTTCAAATCTTTCCATATCTGATAAAACCCAAAACATTACTTTTAACATTTAACAATAAACAACAACCACAAATTGAGCTATCGTTATCATCTCTGAGAAGCTTCTAATTCATGGCGCGTGATCATGCTTCATCCTCTAAAATGGCCGATTCTTCCTCAAAATGGTTAGAATTTCTTTTCATTTCATGTTTCGATTTAATGATATTCTGGATTTCGATACCAATTCCATATCAACGTTTACATTCATTGCATTCATTTACGAAATTAGGGTTTCATTTAAACCTGTACTTTAGATTGCGAATATTCAATTTTGTGTTTAAAAATCATGTTAGAATATTGTGTTTCTATCCGATTTGTTATTTAGAATATCGCGAATATTCATTTAGAATATTGTGTTTCTATCCGATTTGTTATTTGTTGTTTTTGACATACTTTCCTGTCATGATATATCGATTTGTATATTTATTTAATCATAATTATATCCATGTCTTTACTATACTAGATAAAGTTAGAAAACAATACATTGGATAAGTGTGCTGTTACAGACTACTGAATTTACATGTTTCCAGTGTCAAATTAACAAGAGCTGTGGTTGAAAGACAAAAAACAAAATCATTCAAAACCATGATTTATCCTAAAAAGGTAATTTCAGCCTATACTTTGAACATCATATGATAATTATTTATCAAATCAGCATTATTCATCATCAATTTTATCTGTTATACATGTAGGAAAGAATCCAAATTTGTCCTAAATTAAAGCTGCTTGGATTCATCAACTTCAGAAACAGTCATACGGTTGGATTAAACATCCAAACAGAAATGAAGTTCAGATAAGTTTATGCTTGAAAGATTCTAACTGTTACATTACTTCTGGAAGAGTTGCTTCAACTGTCTTTTCCTTTCATGAACCAACTCCAGTAATTCTCAACTATCAGATTAATGACAATCTATTTAACATGACTCTGATCAATAATGAAGACATTATTGATTTATTAGGTCATGATTCGGATTCAGATTGCTATATTATTTCAAGTCCTGAGTCATATGTGCATTCATATGAGAATGTAACTGAAGATGACATTGATGAGAATGAAGAAGTTAATGATCAAAATATGTATAAATGGGAAGTCATGGTAAGTAAGGCATGTGCTTGCAGGACTAAACCTCAAGTCTTGGTAAGCAAATACATAACTCTTTATTATTTTGATACAATCATTTACTTATTTTAATATCATTTATTTTGATTTAAAAACTTTATGATTAGTTTTTTTTTTTTTCTTATAGCACATTCCACCTAAAATTTCTCAGTTTGTATTGAGTGACAAGGAATGTGTATTCATAGACACTCCACATAAAATGAGTGGAATTAGGTGCACTGTTAAGACTTACCAAAGAAAGAACAAGAAGAAGAAAAACAAAAAGATTGTTGAGAAATACTTAACTAAAGGATGGTATACCTGGGCGTTGGCTAATAGTCTGAATCAAGGGGACCGATTGATTTTTGAACTTGAGAGGGGATCAAACATTCTTCACATTGACATTGTGCGTTCAAACACTAACCAAGCTATCAGTTCTACTTAGTAATTTGTGATATGTTGCAGCTGCAAAAACAAAACTCAGGTTTCAATGTTGTTCAAGTTGTATGTCATGTGTTTGTATGACTTTTATTTAGTGATAACATTGTTATAGACCTTTAACTATCATGAATTATTTAATATGTTGCATCAGTTGAACTGCAATTTTACATGTATGTAAGGACTAAGTTATTTCTACTATTTTGATTGTGTTAATCATGTTTGGTATTAATATGTTATGCTAATATATAATCATTATCTTCACATGCTATGCTACAATATCATATTTGTACTACAATTTAACCTAATCAATAGAGTTGTACTCAAATGCCATTGATATGTTACATCATATATTACTTAATTGATCAAATATTCTTAACATGCTATTGACAAAAGAGTAAGACACAAATAATCAGCACATGAAATGTCTGTTTTGTAAGGAAAAAAAGACAGACACTACTTTTTATTGATACTCACATCACATTTGTAACATCCTTTCAAACTTTTTATCTATTGTCATATCCTTTAAAGAAGACAAAATACAGCTAATCCTATCATAAAATTAAAATATATTATATTAAACTATGTCTATAAAGTGAATCAACTTATAATGTTCCACAATGAATCATTCATAACATCTCAAATTCAATGGCATCAAGATGGCCTCCTATCTTGCAAGGAAGTCCTAAAGGAATGTTTGTTACAGTTCATGCTCCAAATCAGGTTCGATTTTAACTCGTTATTTTTTTCATGCTTCAAAACACAATTGTGATGTGAGTATTAATCTGAATACAGATATATGGAGAAGTGGATCCTTTTTTTTTAGTTAACTTCTTCAATGAGATCAGTAATCAGTGGAAGTTCTTTGATGATGAAGGTGTTTGTCACAATGTTAATTTCAATGGTTCCACAATCCTACCACGTCTAACCAATGGCTGGACAGAATTAAGAAACCATTATAATTGGCCTGACATTAAAAAACTTACACTTTTCTACTTTGGAGAAAGTTCTTTCCTAATGATAATTTCATCAGGCAGACCTTCCAGAAGTCTTCTTCCATCTTATCATAGCATGAGTAGAGCAACTTCCTATGATCATGAATATTGTCAAATTGTGCCCGACGAAAACAACATCATATCTGAATTTGTGAGTATTCTATTTTTCAAAAAAAACATAAAATTTAACTAATTATTTGCAACATTTTAATGAAAGAGTATTGAATTTAAATTTACAGGTCCTTTCCCAGCGTTTTGGACATTATCTCATCTCCCAGACTAATTATTCTGAATTTAAACTTTGTGGACCATTAGGTAACATTGTTATTTGTAGACTTATGGTGTCATATGAACAAAATTTGACCGTCAAGTTTGGAGAAGGATGGAGATATTTTTGTCAACTTAACAACATTCAGCCTGTAAATCAATTGAAGTTCATATGTAATCACTATTATGAAAATAATGTTGTTTTAGTTAAGCTAATTCAATGACTGTCGTACTATCAATTATCTATTATCTTATAAAATATGATGTAATGAATAAATATTTCATTATATTATGCTTAATTTATATTATAAATTAGTGTCCAAACCAAACAGTTTATTTATTTAGTAACCTATCCCAATTGTGACTTTGAAATTTAACAGCATAATATTACCAGCCGTGTCAATGAAGAAGCCTATTAATCTTTTTTTTTTTTTTTTGTATGTTTGATGTCATTAATTGAATCAAGTAATATGCATTATTTGTTAACATATGTTTATTAGAATTTTAAGTGATGTCTAATTTAATTTTTCTATTATTTGTTTGACTATTCAAAAAACTATTATTTTTTGTTATTCGGATTAACTACCCATTATTTTATTTATTATATTTAGTTCCTCATTCATTATTTTATAAACCAAAACATCAATTTCTTTAATGTTTAAATGATTATTGACATGCTATTTACAATTTTTTTCTGTATTATCTAATTATGTCTTTTTGCAATTACAAATAATTTGTCGATAAAATTTTTATACTAAATGCATATTTGACAAAAATATGCTTTATTCATAATTAGTATGTAAAATATATATTTTCCTTCTAATTTGCTATCACAAAGGGTGACTTAACAAATTAACGTCGTAACATTACGACCCGTTCGCACGGGTCTATTACTAGTTTTTTTTAAAAAAATCATTATCGTCAAAGAATAACCTCATCATTTATCATTTATAGTTCACCGATTATTAAACTCACAATTCGATGAACACATCCAGTTTACACACTTGGAAAAATAGAGATGATAACATAAAAGATCTTGGTAGTAGAGAATAATAATACTTTTCTCCACAACCATATTTTGCAAAATATTATATACCCAAAGCATTAAATTTCCAAAATACAAGCATTGGGCAAATATTGTAGTACCTTTGCTTAGATCTATTTTTGTTTTTTTAATGGTAAATTGTTAGTATATTTACAATGTTATATATGTTAATATTTCTCATTGTCATGACTCGAACTCTGGACCTCAAATTCCTTAACACTTAGCTCAACTAATTTAATCAATTGTAAATTTCCAAAATACAAGCATTGGGCAAATATTGTTGTACCTTGCTTAGATCTACTAATTGTTATATCTTATGTCTATCGATGAAATATTATATACTCTTTGAGCATGGAATTTGCATTGAAAACGATATTATTTAAATGACGTGGCGCACGATACATGCTTATGTTTAGGAAGAACATGATGAAGAAGAAGAAACACACACTTTTAATTTAATTTTAATTTCTTAGTTTATGTTTTCTAATTATGTTTTTAATTTAAGAAATATTAAAATATAATTTAAATAATAAAAAAAATTAAATATAACGTGGTAGCCCAATAAGCATGTATCATATGACATTTCATTTAAAGAATGTGTCATCATCAAAATTGAAGGATAAATAAAAATTGGGGGATCAAATGTCTTTAATTTTTTAAAATAGAGGGACTAAAATTGTGCAAGAAAAAATAAGGGGACCAAAATTGCTCATTTTTCAAAATAGGAGACCAAAATTGTACATAACAAAATAGGGAGACTAAAATTGCACATTTTATAAAATAGGGGACCAAAACTACATTTAAGCTTAAAAATATTGACTACTAAAGTTCCAAGATAATTTTAGTATTTTAACTAGTATCTCAGAGAAATTCAAACATCAAAATATCTCATGGTTCACCTTCTTCTCACGCAGCAGCCACCCCCTCCCCCTAAACCCTAGTTTATTTTTTTGTTCATCCACTAAGGAGAGTTGGTTTTAGGGTCAATTTTTGATCCAAAATCAACCCTCTAAATTGTTTTTGTTTTTCTTTTCATTTAAATAAGTGATTATTCACATAGATTTGCTTCTTCGTTTTTTGTTTTTTACGTTTGTTGGTTTTTCATTTTAATACGATGTTTCGTTGATTCAAATTGACATAATTACATCAACTCATTACAGATCTGATGAAGACTTGGACGTCAACGTTGCAGATCAGGGAGTATAAATATTCCGGTTACTTTTATAGGTACTTTCATGATGTTGTATGCTATTAACTTAGGTGCTGCGAGTTTGTTTGTAAATTCACCTTTTTCAGTTTTTAGCAATCTTAATTTTGTAATGATTTATGTATTTTCAATTTGAATGAATGAATATATTTTTTTAGTAAAAAAAAACTAGTATCTCGGATACACTAGTTTACATTTTCCATAAATATATGTACTCCATTTCTTATCGAATTTCTTATAGAATTATGAACTATAGTCATCCGAAAGCAATGCAATGTCTGAATTATGAGAAACCTGAGTATTCCTTATTATCAAATACTTAGTCCTTCCTTACACGGTAACTAGTTAAGAACATTTATATAAAAAAGAATTGGTAACATAAGAAAAATTATACATGTTTAGGGGACATAATTGTTATAAATTAATCCACCTACTGAACAGCATATCTTCTATAGTTTTGACATGAATTGTCTCAAGGCTTCAATGACAGGAAGAGGATTCTCCAAATGAGCAGCATGCCCACAGTTAGGAATCTCAACAACCTCATGTACGTCATTCACTTCTTCAACTTTACTTCTCAAGCCAGAGCATATCGTATTCATCATTGCTTCAGCAATTTTCTTAAATTTCTTATCCTTCTCTCCGTGTATGATAAGAAGCGGTACTCTACAATTCGGCAAATCGTCCCACAAAGGCCTGTCATGCAGAGAAATATCAAGAAAGTCGAAGATGATTCACGGCACAGATGAAAATCCAAAGCTAAGGAATGAACAGTTAGTTAAAGGCTAATTAGCTTACGGATGCCTTCCTATGCTTAATCCAGATAGCATCTGCGCAAGATTCTGTATGTCATTATGCTGCAAGCGAGTGGAAATGATTCGATTGAAATGGGGATGGCTTCTTAAGCTGTTTGATTAAAAAAAAAGTTGAAACCATTACAATAGGAATAAGTGATACAAATGCAATAAGATAAGCAAAAATCACTGTGCAATCTAAAGGTAACAAATAAAACAGGTAACCTTTTCCATAGCTCTCCTGCATACCAGGAGCTGAGAAAAAGCTGTAAACCATGTGCAATGACAGAGCGTGCTCTGGAATCATCTTTAGCTGCACGAATTTTTCTTGCCAATTTATCTTTTAATCCAGGGCTTGCAGATATTAACACAGCTCCCTTTATCTGCATGATAAATGTTCAAATTGTTGCCAATGGCCATTAAAAACATCAAAACAATAACATCGAATGTCACCATTATACCTTACTGCTAAATCTCAGTGCCATATACAATGCAATCCTTGCTCCCATTGAATACCCAACTAGTGTAACTTTTTCTGGTGCTACATGATGAATTATTTTATGTAATATCTCGGCAACTATCTCCAGAGACAAACATGGTTCCTCAGTAGCACTTTTCATACCATGTAATGTTGATTTTCCATGACCAGGAAGGTCAATTGAAATGCATCTTGCTGATTCAGAAAAGGTCTTCATGATAGTAATCCAGTCTTCACCACTTCCCATAAAACCATGAAGAAATACTAGTGTAGTATCCTACATTGACCAAATCTAGCTAAGTCAGATCTGTGCGTAGGAATCAAATTTTAATTTCAGGTAAAAACATAAAAGATACAAAGTCTGGATTTAAATCTAGCCATACTACTCCATTCATAACAGCATCATAGCATTTGTTCGTTTAGTATACATGATTGGGCTTGTATATAAAAATTAAGCTTTTGCAGTATATGGTAATATAGTCTAATAACAGGAATAGAAAAACTAATGTTTTCACCCATCCTTGTCTGCAGTTTCTAACTATCTTATCCCATCTTATATGATTTAAGAGTGTAAGTTATGCTCTTGAAACATATTAAGAAACCAAAAACTTCAACTATAATATTCTACTTCACATTATTCACAAATTTTATGCTCTATAAATTGTTAGAATAAATATCTTACATTGTTTGTTTGTTTCAAGAGACGCTCTGTTGTCGGTGAAGGTTCCAGAGGACTTTGTGCTTAAAAGTGTAAACTAATACTAATAAAATATCTCTGGACTTTGTTTCCTAGTGTTAAAGTTCCAAAGCTACTTGGAAGTGGAACTAACTAACCAACTAACTAACTAATTATATATATATATATATATATATATATATATATATATATATATATATTAGAATTTGAGAGGCCTATACTCAACCACAAAAGCTAGCTTGAGAGCTGAGGTTTGCACTACACTTATAAAGGCTATCTATGTCATATCTCTAGCCAATGTGGGACTTCTAACACACCCTCTCACGTCCAGAACTGAACAAGCTGGAACGTGGAATCAACAACAACGGGTGGCCCAAATATGGAAGGTCTCCACAACAAACAACAAATGGATCTATGATAGGCTCTGATACCATATTAGAATTTGAGAGGCCTATCTCAACCACAAAAGCTAGCTTGAGAGTTGAGGTTTGCACTACACTTATAAAGGCTATCTATGTCATATCTCTAGCCAATGTGGGACTTCTAACAATATATATATATATATATATATATATATATATATATATATATATATATATATATATATATATATATATATATATAATGACATGATAATTCCAAGTATTATGTAACTATTACTAATATGTATAGAGACTTTGTTACTTACATTTGTTTTGAGACCAGTCTCAATAACTTCAAAAGAACAAGATAAATTGTTATGCTCTACATTCAGTTGGTACCGACAAACTTTCTCCTCAGCTATAGTATGACAGATGACATCCTGGTCGACTTGAAAATTACGTAGCAACCGACTAGCATTATCCACAGATGCTTCAACCAAACCACTACGTGGATTATGACTAATCAAAAGAGGATTAGGCGTTATGTCTTCTTTAAGCCAGCGATAGGTTCCTAGACCATGAGCTACAGAAGGTGCTTCTTTAACATCGAACAGTTTAAATGTACTTAATCTCTGTATTTCAAGATAACTAGAAAATTGAGTATATGCAGCCAGACTCAAACTGCTTTCAAATGCAGAACTGACAACAGCCATCTTTCCGAGTTGGTGCGCCCATTGTGCAATTAATGCTGCATTCTCAAATCCACCAACAACACTTGGCTTGATAACCTAAGAAATCAATATAAAATTCTAAATAAGACAAAGAATTAGCATTTTATATTAGACAAGGGGTCAGTACATTCTGAATATTGAGCATTTTTGGCCTGGAGTCTCAATGGTCAAACATTAATGCAAAAAGCATGTCTCCAGCTCAGCCATTGGCAGCATTAACACTTAATTTACTAATACTTGAGCTCAATCTATACCTATATATAAATGGATAACGAGTTTTGGTGTAGTTTTTTTCTTCTAGTTTTACCCTTCATTCAAATTCGTTTATTTTCAATTTTATCATTCTTTACCTAATTAAATAATTGAATTTTTTCTACCAAAAAAAAAATAATTGAATTTTATCCTAATTTTACATTTGACCTAATCCTAATTTAAATTTTAAATCAAAACTAAACTAATTATAATTTAAATTTGAATTAAAAATATAGTAAAATTGAAATAAAAATAATAATAGAATTTTGTCTACAATTTTAAGCTTAATTTTTGCCAGAGTGGAGGCCAATTATGGTCTTCTTTAGAGAAAAGCGGATAGACGGGCACTTTGTTATCCGTCTGCATGCTATTAATAATAATTGTTTAGTTTGTGGTAATACCTATAGCATAAAAAAAATCTAGAGATTATGGATAGCACAGCAAAACTATTGTGGTTAACTTATCCTAAGAATCTATCTACAGCCTTCCTCGGCCTTGAATACAGAGTTATACATGTAGGCTATTATTATCTCAATTCTACAGAACAGAGGCATTTAATTTTGATAATCTAATTTTTAATATTCGGATTTTGTAAGAAACAAATATAGTATCAGTATCAAATGAATTAAGAGAAATTCTATCATAGGCACAAGCACAAATAAATTTAATTTAGGCACAATCACAACAATAAATAAAAATTAAAGAAAAAATAATTAAAGTGGTATTGATTGATGTGACCATTTTATTTTTCTTTTAATTTTTTTAATTTATGTGTGTGGCTAAATTTGTGTCTATATGTCTTGTGCCTATGCAAGAATATCTCTTTTAATTTATGTGTGTGGCTAAATTTGTGTCTATATGTCTTGTGTCCATAATATCCGATGGAGATTCTTATTTACTTACAACAGCAACTATTCCAGGATGAGTAAACTTCACTAGCTTTTCCAGGGGATTTTCTTGAATTTTATCTATGGTTTCATCTAGGGCAACAGGTAATCCACTTTCTTCACAGAACTTGAGAATATCATCTTCGTCTTGAACAGGTTCCTGCAAAGGGGATATTGGAATCAAGTTTTAATTGAGTCGCATACATGCTTTATTAAGAAATAAATTAGTGGAGAGTATAAAGAAAGTACGCATTTGTAAATCAGGAATTATGGAAAATGTTTTATTTCCTTAGTCTACCTCAATATACTGCAGGTTACAATCTTTAGCCAAAGAGGCAAATTTCATAGCTTCCTCAAAAGTCCAGTTTCGATTTGCATCTACGCGGATGATAATCTGGCAACCAACTTTCTTTCTTACTTCTTGTACAAACATGCCATCTTGCACTGGATCACGGTCACGTGCAACCTACAATTGTATAGAATTTTAACCTATTGGCGTTCTATCTTCCCCAACAGTTGTTCTATAAAATGTAGAAGAGAGATGAAATTATATCCATCAGCAACCAAACAATGAGACTGGCTCACCTTCAGCTTAATTGCAGAAAATCCTTCCTTGACTAATGCGGCAGCAACATTAGCTACTTCAGCTGCAGATTCATTTGAATCAAGTAGCGCACAAATCTGAACTTCTAATGACTTTTCACATTTGTTGTTCTCATTTGTTGATGGATGGAGTATGTCCAACAAGTTGGAGCCTTTTGAATTGGCTATGGCATTGAGGATAGCCATTTCCAAACCACATCTGACACTGGGAAAAATAGAAGATGGCTGCATGACAGACAACAACGTAAAGAATATGTTGATTCTGTTTCTAACAATTTGATATGCTACTATCAAGGAAGCAGTTGACCTAACATTTAACCTTAAATGTCAAGAGGTTTTCATTAATGAAAGTTTTCTACTCAAATCTGTATTAATACAATTTCAAAACAGGCCAATATTATTTGTATTTGCAATTAGTAGTAGCAATAAATAAAATATGGAGGCTTAGTCGATTGTGCAAGCTAAATTACGAGATATGACATAAGGAATCTTGGTTAGTAGTTGAAGATTATATCGGATGCTCTTAGAATTAAATATGAAAATCATATGAGGCTTCTTTGTGACAACATACGACCTTACAGCATTTCTCATAATTTGGTTTAACATGATAGGAATGAACATATTAAGATAGAATGACACTTCATTAGACAAATTGGATAGAGGGAAGGTTAGCAGAATACATGTTCAATTGGTAGATATGTTCAAGAAAGTACTTCCTCCAGAAAGATTTCAAGATCTTGGCATCTTGCTAGCATTGTAATTGGTACTGTTTCGGATTTCGGATTGGGCCAAGGCCCATCTGCAAACTGGACCGGGTTACCGGATGCACACTTAGCAAAACGGACCGTACAGTAGACACGCCCTGAAAACAGACGATTACCGCTTGACAGGGACACTGGACCACGTGATCATACTGCCCTGCCATCAGACAGCACATGTCCCAATCACAGGTGCCCAGGAGAATGTTCTAGGTGCCTACAAACCCTAACTCTTCTCCTATATAAACCTGCCTAAAAGGCTAGGTTAGGTATGTCATATCTAACCCTAAATATACCTCTCACCTTCGGTGCCTGTTGACTTGATCGTCGGAGTGCGTGCAGGAACCACCTACTCCTTCACAATGGGGTACCACCATGAACAACCACCAACAATCCTTACTCAACAACTCACTACCAGCCTATCATCCAGATTTCAGGTCCGTAGATTAGTATGGCAGAATCTCAACTTTGTAAGCATCTCATTCGGTCTCAAAATATTCAGTAATAGTGATTCTCAGTTTTTTCCAAGTTAGATCTCTTTATACAAGTTCATGAATGGTTTTAATTTAGAATATCTCTATCCCTTGCCTAAATAATGTAGATTAGAAAGCTTACCAAGATGCCCAACTCATTCCATATCCAATATGAGAATGAACCCTTCAATAGAGAGACCAAGCTACTAATATCAACTTGTTCCATGGCATGGATAAGAAACCTGAGTTGATATTCAGCATCCACAAGATTTTCCTTATGGATCTCAAGAGGTGCAACCTGCTTGATACCAATAATATATCAACAGGTAGTGGCAGAGAGTTTAAAAAAATTTACAGGAAAATGAAAAAGGAATTCGATAAAAAAATAATCGTTACATACAGAGACAAAGAAAAATAATTCAAAATCGAGAGGCCACAACTACCCACCTATTTGGTTAATTCAGTTTGAGTGGATAGCAATAAATCACTCCTAATTAGTGGATCGCTTATTCTCCTCAGAAGATCATTGTGTAACTCCACAAAAAATGCTGTCAGCACTCATTATACAATATAAATTTATTGTATTTTTGTTTCACAGCTTAAGAATCGAGTAGAAAGATCCTCAAGTCACATTGGCTGGGCTATATTGTCTTTGTCTTTCATTAGTTTGTTTAGAAACAAGTAGGTCATGTTTGGTGAGAAAACATTTTTTGTCTTCACTTTGAATTACGAAATTGTCACCTTATTTTCACTTTGTTCTTTGTTTTCATTTTTTTTATATACAAATATTTGAAAACAGAATGAAATCAATGTGACAGTTTTGAAATTAAAATACATCTTTTAAATCAGATTCTAAGATTTTATGTTCTTTTCTTGTCTCTAGTATTCTTCACAGCCCACATTCATACAAACCATTAAAATGGCTTGTAAAATACTAACAGTGCCCCATAGCTATTTCTACCTACCTATTACGTACTTAAGCAAAAACATTGAAGTAAAACCAGAAATGAAATATGTACAACAATCTGATACTAACCTCCCCAAAACCAACACTTCCATCTTCAAGAATTAAAGATAAAATAAATCCTTCTCTATAAAATTCTTTACAATTATCAACAACAGATGCTGATGTTGATGGGGCACTTAGTGCAAATCTGCCACAGAATCAATGCATACAATCCAAGGAAAAGAATCAAAGGAAATAAATATTACCATCAAATCCTGAAATAATTAAAAGGGGATTAGATGGAGTCTCTGCATAAGATGAAAACTCACCTATATTTTGAACACTGTATTTTATGAATTTTGTATAAACAGAACTCATCTTTTACAGAGCATTGATTGAAAGGAACCGAGAGGAATCTTATGGTGTCTTGTGCAGTTTGGGAAGCATTTTTTTTCAAAATACTGAGTCAAAATATAAAGGTGTCAGCATAGAGGTGATATTTCATGAACTCGACAGAATCTTAAAAAAACATGACCTTTATCAACCTGTGAAAATTGGCATTGGCATCAATGGAACTCTCAATTTCAACCATACAATCCATATTTTCATGTTGAGCTACATACAGAGCTTCTTCGAGTTCCGCCTTTGTCTTCACATGTAAATGTTTGACACTGCAAGTTTATTGAATTTTTCCTCAGGAAAAGATAGGAATGGCTCAGCATGGACTTTGAATATAAGAAATCATTGGTTAGAGTAGAAACGAATAATTTCACTAGTACTAGCTCTGATTCAATAACAAACCTCCCATCCTAGAAATTTCTTCAGAATTAAGGTTAGAGTAGGGTCTAATGATATAAGTTGCACTATCCCCAATTCAGTAACAACATAGGATCAATTTCGCTTTCTTCTTCTATCAGTTGCAACTGTATGGAAGGAAAAATAAATAACCTACTTGATCCTAGGTTTTTGTTTCCAACTAAGTTCGTTCCTCCAAATAAAGCATCCCTCTGCTCTAACTTATCAAGTGTTGTCCAGTACAATGATCTAACCAAAGTAGGGATGGCAATTTGACCCATACCCAGAGGGTACCCGCAAAAATTACCCACAACGGGTAGGGTAAAAACCCGCATTTTGGGTACGGGCACGGGTATGGGTAATTACCCGCAAAAATGAACGGATATGGGTGCGGGTACGGGTACCTTAGTACCCACCCCGCCCCATACCCGCATAATATATATTTATTTATTTTATTTATATTATTATATTATAATATATATATATATATATATATATATATATATATATATATATATATATATATATATATATATATATATATATGAGTCAGGATCCGTTGACACCAACTAGTTTGACACCAAATGTTACACCTTTCAATAACGTTTTAACCGATATAAATTTTATAAAATCCACCGTTGGATTGAAAGTTTACATCATATAGATCATTTGTGTAAAATTTCAAATAAATCCAAAATCATTTGATATGTTATTGAGATACATCAAAATTAACGGTTTTTGTATTTTTTTAAATGCCGTTAATCTTTATGTGTCTCAATAGCATATCAAATGGTTTTGGATTTGTCTGAAATTTTACACAAATGATCTATATGATGTAAACTTTCAATCCAACGGTGGATTTTATAAAATTTATATCGGTTAAAACGTTATTGAGAGGTGTAACATTTGGTGTCAAACTAGTTGGTGTCAACGGATCCTGACTCTATATATATATATATAAATCAATTTAAAACAATACAACTCTACTAAACTATTACATATTTTTAATAAAAATGTTTATTTATAACATAATATAAAAATAATGTGAATATTTAACATAAATATGAACTTTAACATAAGGTTAGTAATAATTTTGTTTATAATTTTTATTAGTCAATATTAAAATCTTTGAAATTTTTTTAATTCTATTAAAATTATATGATATTTTATAATTGATCAATTTATTTTTAGTAAAAATGCGGGTAACGGGTACGGGTATGGGTACCTAGGTACCCATAGGGTATGGGGACGGGGGCAAAAGTTATTACCCACGCGGGTATGGGGATGGGTACGGGTATTTTTTCAATCTGCGGGTATGGGGATGGGTACTATAGTACCCTACCCATACCCTACCCATTGCCATCCCTAAACCAAAGTCAGAACTTATTAAGAGTATCACAAATATAATGATTACATTTTACAGTCTACAGCTATTATTTCTACAAATTATGATGTAACAATTCATTACCAGTACGTTTTATGGACCAAATCGGAAAGATCATACAAACCCTTCTTTGTGGGTATAAAGATCATTACCACGCTTTGCTTCCACTCACGACAACCGCACAAGGGAAAAATAAATACATTATAATATTCTATCTTAAGACTTCTGCTTTTCCTACCCAAACAAATGAAATATAGAACTTAGTGGCACTAATTACATAAATTAGAATGCAAATTAAGAGAAGGATATGCCCCAGTATACAAAATCATTTTCATACGATTTCTGCCAAATATTTAAATCAGTACCTATGTGCCAAGCATAGCTCACGAATAGAAATGTTATGAGAAGTGTAGAAGTATTGATGCATTATACTGTGGTCAACTTTATCTGCCAAAGGAAGAACACTGAAAATTGCACCTCCATGGTTATTAACCACAAGAATAGTCATTGGTTTCCGCAATTTCCTAAAAGTTGATATATTTTTAGAATATTATCGAGCAATCATGCAAGTGGAAATATATAGCTGTATTCAAAATAAATACACCAAAAACAATAATAAATCTTGTATGAATAAAAATCAGACTTTCAATTTTATCTCTGAACACAACTTTTCATACAATTTGCAATCATCGTATCCCTAAAAAATTACATTAAACCCAATGATGGATCCAAGAAAATCATTTCATAGTGGCAAGAAATAGTCCACAATATTTTTACAGAAAATCCAAAATACCAAAGCTTCTACCAATGACAATTTCCCTTTTTTCATTTTCATATTTTTAAAAATGTATGATTTTTTCATTGTCAATACTATTAAACAATTCTGTATATTTAAGCTAGCAATCATTCAACGGTTTGTCTCCTATACGATTTTTTCATTTTCATATTCTGTATATTTAAAGAGCTTATTTGGATTTATCTTATGTCATAAGTACTTGTGTAAGGGCCCGTTTGGCCTAGCTTTTTTTAGGTGTAGAAGCTCTTTTAATCATAAAGCTAGAAATAATAGCTTTTTAACTAAAGTTAAAATTGTTTGGTAAATCTTAACTTTTTTTATAAAAAAAAATGTTAAAAGTTGTTGTTTTTTATTATAATAGGGTTAAAAGATATATTTGATAATATATTATTATTTTTTCTAAAATATAGAAACTTTTTTTTTTTACTATAGCTTTTAGAAATTGTTGTTTGGCCTAACTTCTTACTTTTAAGTAAAAAGAAGAGGAAAAAAAGGTAGGCCAAACGGGCCCTGAGTGAGTCATAAGCACTTGTGTAAGTGATTGCGAGCTTAGGGAACAACAATATATTTAAGCCAATATAAAAAGTACTAAGAGATAACTTGCTAAAGATAATTTCCTACCGCTGGTTCAGAATTGCCAGACCGTTTGTATCATGCAGTAATGAAATATCTCCAATTACACAGAACACCTGAATGAAATTATGAAATAAAAGTAATGTTAAGAAGATAAAGTAAGAAATGGTATAATACTGAAGAAAAATATAAACGGTTAAACAATTTTTATAGATAAAAGTTCTATGACACTGATAGATGGATCATGGAGTTGATAGGAAATAGGTCTTCTTAAAAACATACAAGCATGCTTTTTATAACTCACAATATGTAACTATATGAGAACTAAACTGCTAATGTTTTTGATAATTAAGCTAGCAGGTGGCAACTAGCAGATTTGTTTTCAAAGGCCTTGAAATAGGTGTGTAGGGAATTTATTTGTAACAAGTTGGGCATGATAAATATCTATGCTCTAGCTTGAGGGTGAATGTTAAGAGTTATTATAATAAGAATCATTAGGATTTAGTCTTGAGTATATGGACTTGGCCAACATATCCTTGTGTATTACTTACTCAGCCTAGTAATATAAATGAGGCCCACTGGGCCACTACTCTCTTTCTATAGATAGGTTTCTTAAATAGTATTTTTGTATTAGATTACAAGTCCATGAATCAAGTCAACACATGCTCCAAGAGTTTGCATAATCTTTCAAGTTTGAAAACCATATTGAACCTGTTAAATCACATTACTTGATAGAAGAAGAGGAAAAGAGGAAAAGAAACAAAAACTAAAACATAACTGACAGAAACAAAAAAGAGGAAAAGAAAAGTCAGCTCATTCTTGAGACCTGTAACTCCAATTCCCATCCAATCCCACTTAACTCTTGCTTAACTTCTCTCTAACCCAGCCTTCATATATTGCCTAACTGACTTGCAATGTTCACAGATATGTTACAAGGTTTACCCACCTGCTCATATTTCTCATGCTGTCCTCAATGACAATAACCAATCCTCTGCTCCTGATTGGCTTTTTATTTTATAGAAAAATAATTCTTCGGCAAAGGACATACACCAAACTTACTATTTCCTTGTGTAAGAGACACGAGTCAATCGAGAATCCTCTCTTTATTATAAAAAATACCTATTTTAAACTAACAAAATAGTCCTCCAAAAGACTATTAATTACAGCAACCAGCAGCTAATATACGTAAAATGAGTGTTTAGGAAAATATAAGTGGTTACCTTTTTGTTGCATCCTACAGCAAAACCAACGGCCGTGCTAAGTAACCCATCAATACCACTAGCCCCCCTGTTAGCAGCCACCCTCATCGAGGTAATTGGTATGTCTGAATTTAGCATAAGAGACGCAACACTATGACTGTGTATGGGCCAACTACGTCCATACATATCTGCATCACGAATAGGCATACTGTTACCAAGAAAAAGAGCAGATTCAGGGGATAGAGCTTCTGACGTCACATTTGCAACATAAGGTTCGGTAAGGGAGGACTCAGCAGTGATTTGAAATTGTATCTGCCATTCAACCTGCATTAAAATTTCTGAGAAAGTTTAAAGAAAATGGCTTTAGCTCTATCCAATATCAAGGCAAAATTAACGGCCAAACAGAACCTCGACAGAACGTCATTCCGACAACATTTTAATAAATAGTGGCTCTAGTAGAAATATTTTTATGTGATAGTATAGAACTAGACAGGTTACTACAAGAATATATCAGGATTATATGTAAAAAGTAAAAAATTGTCAACATTATCACAACAAAAAGCAAACTTCCATTAATTGGCTTAAATACCATTTTACTCAACAACTGTAGGGAACTGCTCCACGTGCTCCTTGAATGTGAAACAGTAGCCTTAAGTAAACACCCCACAAAATCAAAAATAGTAGTTTGTATCCGATGCGTAACAATGTGTGATGGATCATGACGAAATGGATGTTTGTCAACCATGATATATGAAAAAGGAGCACATTCCTCAAGAATTTGACAGATTCTTTTGCTGGTTATCCTGCCTCCTATCTGGACCAAAAAACAAAATGCAGGACATAAACAAGTAGTATGGGCCGAAAATGTATGTGAGAAAAAACAGAAAGAAATATTAAGAAAATTATTGAAGGAAATACATTGAGAGCTCAAAAAGATCCATGAATATGTGATACCTGAATAACTACATCAATCTTCAACCAGCCCTTGACAGAATCTGAGAGAAGAGCATGATCAAGATTATCAACAAATATAAAATTTCTTTCAATATCAGAGAAAGAGGTTAAAAGCTTTCTCAACCGCAACCCTGACAAGATATCTGCTACAACAGGCCACTGGAGGTGTTTAGCCAAAAGCAGAGCAGCCCACATCTCATCCTCTGAATGGATTGCACCAAATAGTAGAAGACCATTGTTGGCTCTTTGAATCAGATTTAAAACACCAATCATTTCGCCAGGAGCATTTGTACATGTATGAGACAGTTGCATATGAATATACTTGGTAAATGGGTCAGAATTAGTCATCCAGAAGTCTAATCCCTTTAAACAACTTGACAACCATCTGAGGGGACTGCTTTCCAAAGGCTCTCTGAAAGGGCAGTTAATATGCACAGGCCCACATGGAGAAGAAGTTGCCCGATGTACAGCAGAATCAACAGTAGTAAGTACTATCTTTGCAGGAATCTGGTCTGTGGGTGCAGGGAGATTAAAGAAAAATCTTACAAAAGAACCAAAATGGTTCACCTGATGCACAAAATAACTGTATAGCTTGAGTAACAAGGAACAACTGCATAATATAATCTTGTCAAAGTTAATGCAGCAGATACAACAGTGAATTATGTTTTTACATCTTACTATCCATCCCCAAACCCCATTGTAGGAGCCCCATGCATCTAAGCATCAATTATTCTCCTTTATAAATAAAAATAAAAGAAAATGCCAAGACGTATTCTTGGTAAAATTGTTTCCACTTTAAGATTACCATCAATAAAAGGATAATGTTCTCCGAAAAACTGCATGAACATTCTTTTTTTATAACCTTCTAAATAAATAAAGCCAATAGATAGTATTCGATACAAACTGTCATGAACTATCTATCCCAAAAGTTTAAGCCAATAAGTCACACATGGATGGCTTTTACATCATGTAACTAACATGGCCCCCACATAAGAGTCCTTTGGACTAGAAGCATTGAACAATTGGCAAGCTACCATGTGCTGAAATTCAACTATTTATTTATCTACAGAATTGCCAAGCATCAAACTCTAGATTAATTGGTCATAAAAGCTCTGATACCATGTCATGAACCACTAGAGCAAAAGCTTAAGCTACTGGATGAGACAGATGAATAGTTTTGTTATAATAAATCTTTAGCACAAACCAAGAAGAAAAGAGAAACATAAGAACACGTCAACGTTAATAATTGAGAAGTTATATAAAAAAAAAAAAATCACTGAATTGAGGTTAAAGCAACAAGTTATTTCAGATGCCTTTATTATCTATCCTCAATCTATGGTTCACAAGCAGAGAAGTGCATTTCACTTCCTGGAAGAAAAAGCATTCCAGAAACCAATTTGAGATCAAACATTATATACTAAAGTATAAAGGGAGGATAATGTCTTTTGAAATATAAATTATAGCAAATTAGAAACTAAACACAAATTTATCCCGGTTTGAGAAAATAAATGCATCTTGGAGATCTCGCATCTCCATTGACCCCCTAATTCAGCATCATATATAAGTATAATCACTGGTGAACCAAATAAAATAATAATATAATCTTGCAATGAAACACAATATATAAGAGCATCAATAGCTCTAACCTGATCAATTGCTTGATTTGCCCCACAATCCAGCAGCTCTGGAGGTCGATCTGCTGTAAGTAAAATAAGCGGCACAAAATCTTGACTTGCCTCCACAACCTGACCATTTTATTACTAAGTGGTCAAAATAATATTTGTATTTCAACTATCTTGAGCTACATATCTCTCAGGTGAATACATGTTACAATTAGAGTTGATGAAAGTAAAAGTCGATGAGAAGTAAACAGAGATGAGCATGAGAGACATGTTATGGAACCCATGTGTCTGAAATAAACACAGAAGAATATTATATACACATTCATAAATACAGGGATTTACGCTTATGCTAATTGTTAGTCTCACACTGGATGTGGTATCTCAACACACCTCCTCATACTCAAGACTGAACATCTAAAGCATGGACAAAAGAAGGTTGTCCAATAACAACAACCTATACACCTACGATTATATATCTAGAGCACCGACAAATATAGGTGGCCCAATAATAGATCTAGGATATGCTCGAATAGCATCTTAGAATTTGAGTTTTAGGCCTAACTCAATGCAGTCAATCTCGATTAGCAGAGCATAGGACCAAATCCAAAAAAGGCTATGGTGGTATAGCAAGTAGCGCTGCGGCTGCTGTGTCTAAGTTTAGGGAAATAATGCAAAAATTTATACTATAATGTACATAAAAATCTCAAAACTACACACAAAACTGAAGACATGTAGATAATTAACAATCAAAGTTCTTGTTACCAATATTCAACACCAATATCAAGCAAATAAGTTTTAGCCTCCAAGGCTTGAAAGATTGACCACTGCTTTAAGGATTTGGTTGGGACTGGAATGATGCCATATTGAGTGTCTCAGTGGCAAGATAGAACAGAAAAGGGATGACCTAATGTTTCGGTGTCAGAATACAAACAAGGTACATTGGCAGAACATAGGAACAGCACCTTCCATTCAAAATAGCCTGAACAGATGGAGAGCCTGCGCAGAACATAACAACCTGCACACAAAAGGAAGGCCACCAAAAATTGAACGAACGATCACCGTATAGTCCCAAAAGGGAGAGGAGACAAACTGTGTTTGACTGTTTCGGAGAAGAAGAAAACAAATGAGAAGAGAGGAGACATAGAGCCCAATTTTTTTGTCATTTAGGATTTTACATCAAAATGACCAAAAATTCTAAAAAGAAAAAAGAGGGGATGACTGTAAATGAGAGCCTAATAGGTTTACACATGGACTTCACTATAGAGGCTGCTACGGGCACTAATTGCAGTGCTACTTCGGCTCGTCAAAACTGCAATGCTACGCAGTCTCGTGTAGCTCCTGGGGGCCGTTGTGGCGGCTATTGACTACATAAACCTAACTCAACATCGAAAACTAGCTCAAGAGGTGAGAATTGCCCAATCCCTATAAGGACTACTTTTTTCCGATATCTCAAGTTGATATGGAATTAAACACCCTAATTACCATAATTACATAGAATCATCCCATAATTAACTTACTTACAGTATTTCTGGCAAATGTAAAAACTAAGTGGGAAAAAACCATAAAATCCATAACAGAAGTGTTGGAAAGTGTCTCCTATATAGTGTCATATATATTTGTTTTTATAGCTGTGATATAGTAAGTCTCCTTACATTTCCTTAATAATATAGTTCCCAATATCAAATTGTAAACCTTGTGTATATATATATAGTTCATTGTGCTGAGGGATTTCTCAACCAATTCAGTAAATATTTGCCCATCTCAATAACTATTGGCGGTAGCTCGCGGAACAACAACAAATTGATTCATTAGAATTAATAATTATGGAAAATGCTAACAAGTTCCCATAGGTACTTGTTAAGGAACTAAACATAGTAAAACTATCTTGAAACTTGTGTACTCAACTTTCAAAAAGTATAAAAAAATGCTATTTTCAATACAAAATTTTCTTTTTTTGGTTTCCAGGCACTAGTTAACATGACCCGTAAGTTATCATGCATTCAAGATGAAAGACAATTCTGTCAACTGAAAAATCAATATAACGGAACTCACAGCTGGAAGAAGGTTTGAAACTGCAGTGCCTGATGATGTTATGACTACTGCTGGAATGTGAGAACCTCTTCCATATCCAACAGCATGAAATGCAAGTGAACGTTCATCAAAACATGAAATGCAAGTAATTAATTGGTGACTTGCAGCAGCAACAGCAAGTGGGGAAGATCTAGATCCAGGTGCAACACAAAAATACTAGAGAGAAAAAAGAAGAAATCAGAATCATGCATTTAAAGGGGAACAGCAGATTTATATTCATTTAGCATCATCTCACCGTCAAACCAAGTCTTGCACATTCTTCAACTAAAAGTGATGCCCAAACAGCATTGATATTGGCACTTTCAATCAGTGAGTGCGAAAATTCGGTGGCACGATCCAACTGATAATAAAAGTGAGACATTACACAGACAAACTTCAGCAAAGTTTAGTCATTCTAGTGTTATTAAGACAAATCCTCAATCCACTTCATGATAGAATAAAAAATAAATCCAACATATCATTGGTAAACATATTTTTTTCCAAGAGAAAGTGCAAAGGTGCATGATTTTTAGCATATGATATAGTATTAGTTAAAGAATCAAGAGAAGAAATGTCTTCACAACAGAACTTAAATGCATACAATCAGAAATAAGTATATTTCTTGTACTGCAGCCATATTCTGGCTTGTCGACCTTTCTTTCTTCGGGCTTGCCGTCATTGCTTATTTAGTATATCTCAGGAAAGGCCAGATAAATTGTCAAATAACCGATTATCCCAAAACCTTAAGGTGTTAGGATAGAGCCATATCAATGGTTTTATATTATTTCTAACACGCCCCCTCACGCAAGAGCTCACTTGGGCTTGAAGCGTGGATAATGCATAGGCCCACCTACCATATGCTTAAATTCCACTTTTTAATTAGAAAGTGAGGGGAGCGGGAATCGAACTCTAGACCACTTAGTCATAGAGGCTCTGATACCATGTCAAATAACCGATTATTCCAAAACCTTAAGGTGTTAGGATAGAGCCATATCCATGGTTTTATATTATTTCTAACATAAATTAAAATTATTCTCGATCACCAAAGCAGGAATGTCTTTTTCAATTTATTTTTGGCAGATATACAATTAATACTTCAAATAAATGTACCATGTTATTTGAAACAGTGAGTGTAGCTGAAAGCCTGGCACAAAATTGACTAGAAGATGGAGACTCTTTCTGCAATAGAGGTGATCAAAATTAAAATTTGTTCATCATCCAGAGGATCACAGAAACATGCAGATGGAAAATGTGAGAAAAATATGATACCAGTTCTATTATGTTGCTCACACTTTCTCTTCCTCCCAGTGCAACAGTGTTCATGTAGACCTAGCAATTAATTCAGACAAGGCAGCAAGCAATGAAGTCAACAAAATTTACAAATACTAGATGCTTAATACGACAAGGTACAATATGCTTCCCTCATCTATTGTTAGAATGTCACACAAATTGTCGTTAGTCCAATTTAAAAGAAGTCATTACTCTATTGAATTGTCTACTATTTATTATCAAATGCCAATTGTGTCATTTTCCTCTTCCCCGTTCTCATCACTGAGAGGCAACTCTATCAATTAGATAAGTCAACCACCATTATCAAGTGAACCATGTGCACCTCCAATAATATCCCAATGTTTTATCTCTCCTTCAGTATATCCTATATCTTTCCTAGATAAAACTCAAAGGTTGCCATGCACATAAATAGAATTTTCTACCTTTTTTGTATCAGTTTTGTTTCTCTTCAAAGAATGAATAAAAGAGTAGTATGCACTCCAATAGTCAAATCCACTCACAACATGATAAAAACCAAGGTTGTACAAGATGATTAAAGATAAGCCTTTGGAGCTATATCCCAATCGTATTGAAGTTGTACCAAAAGTATCAATTAATAATTGTAAAATCTATGAAACATCTTAGAGTATCATAGATATTATGTTAGAGTATCATAATTTATCTGTTAGGATCAATTTCTAATCCTAGAATGTCTAGGATTATCACCTAGGATTAGTTTCTAGATTACCTAGTTATTATCATGATTTGTTTCCTAACTTCACTGTTTATTTAGGATTAAGAGTTTTGTATCCTTATAAATAGAGATTAGTGTTTCCGAGTCTTCAAAAAAACAATGAAATTAGTGTTTAGTTTTTATATCATGTCAATATCAAGTTATTATCAATAATATTCGAAGTTCTTACTATATCTCTCCTACTTTTATCTTAAACCCGTAACTTCAACAATTAAACATATGTCATAATAAGAAACGTGTACAACACTAATACTTTTGTTACTATAAACAACTATTTGAACCAGAGAATCATCCAAATATATAATTTGAAAGACATAGCAAAGCAATAAATAAAGGAAAAACACCCAAAACAGTTTAATGAACTACATTCCAACTTTCCAAAAATTGAATGAAAGGAAGGATATATAGAGGAATACAACTCCTCTACAAAAATTTCAACCCTTTTGATGGTATGGATGCCCATGGGCAAAATAATAATGTGACTATTTTTTTTTCCCAAAATATATCAATATCTTTTTTTTTTAACAAGCAAAACAAAAATATAAATATCTTATAGCTGAAATACTCAATAATCAAATTTATGCAAACAAAAAGTACAAAGATTAAGAAAATTGCTTCTAAGCATTAGCGTTTAACAAGATGTTACAACCCATGAAAAAGAAAATCCAGAAGATTAACATGATAAACAAAATATTAACTGGTTGTTTCAAGTAAAACTTACATATTATGAAAGAAATGAGCTTATACCCTTGGAATAGATCTATCTTCTACCAAATTGAGTTTTCTGAGGGCAGCTCTTACACATTTGGATTTCCCCACACTAGAATAACATATGACCTGCACCAAATGACATATAATATCACGCACACATACAAGTTACTATATTAGGACATCTACTCCTTGTAGTTCACCATAACTCAAGAAAACTAATTATGAGTATTAATTTAAATTGTGTAAATACCCAATGTACATGGAATCAGCTACAAAATGATACATTCCAAATTTCCTTAAAACTTGATATAAGAGCTCCTGATCTAGGAGATTCTACTTGTTTGAATTCACCAAAGCCTTTCTTTTCCAACTGATGGGTCCTGACTCATATGGTGGTGGTTGTGGTGGTGGGGGGGGCTGTTCAACCAGTTATTATAAAATACCGTTCAGACACAGCTTTTGTTATAAAAATCTCTCCTCGCAGCACCCAAAGTTTATTATTCACTAGAATTTACAAGGATCCTAATAGTACAATATTCACTGGACTTTACAAGGATAAACAGATAAGAAACTAGTTCAATCCATGAATGAGGAGATGAGAGTACTAGAAAAGAAGTAAAACATAGGCTCTGTTTGGTAAAATTATGCTATAAGCTAGCTTATAGCTGATAAGCTAGCTGATAGTTGAAAAGCTAGATTATAGCTTGTAGAAAAATAATAAGAGAATACTGTTGTGTGTTATTCCTCAGCTCAAGGCTGGTTTAAATAGGAAGAGTACAAACATAAAAGGAAATAATAGATAAGCTTAGAATCTCCTAGAAATAACAAACTAGGAAACTAAATATTTTCCAACACCCCCCCCTCAAGTTGGTGCATAGATATTTGTCATGCCCAACTTGCTGATCAAATGCTCAAAGGTGGGTCTTGCCAAACTTTTGGTTAAGATATCTGCAGTTTGCTGACTCGAAGTTACAAAAGGTAGACATATGATTCCGGCATCTAACTTCTCTTTTATGAAATGTCGATCGATCTCAATATGCTTGGTTCTGTCATGTTGAACTGGGTTATGAGCTATGCTAATAGCGGCTTTACTGTCAGAGTATAATTTCAATGGAAGCTCAATTTTCATCTTAAGCTCTTCTAGGACTCTGTGGATCCATAATCCTTCACATATACTTTGAGCCATAGCTCTAAACTCAGCTTCTGCACTACTTCTTGCTACAACTCCTTGTTTCTTGCTCCTCCATGTCACAAGATTACCCCAAACATAGGCACAATATCCAGAGGTTGATCTTCTATCAGTAATCGAACCTGCCCAATCAGCATCGGTAAAGATAGACACATTTCTTTCACTAGTCTTCTTAAAAAATAATCCCTTTCCAGGATTTGCTTTCAAATATCGCAGTATCCTATAGACTGCCTCAAGATGTTCCTCAAAAGGAGAATGCATAAACTGACTTACTACACTAACCGAGAAAGCAATGTCAGGTCTAGTGTGTGACAAATAAATCAGTTTCCCAACCAATCTCTGGTACCTTCCAGTATCAACAGGAACACTACCTTCTTCCCAAAGTTTTGCATTAGGATCCATGGGAGTATCTGCTGGTCGACATCCACTCATTCCTGTTTCTTTCAATAAATCTAGAATGTATTTTTGTTGGGAAACTACAATACCATCTTTTGATCGAGCAACCTCCATACCAAGAAAATATCTCATGGATCCCAGGTCCTTGATTTCAAAGTCTAATGCTAATTTCTCTTTTACTCTTGCCATTTCAACTATATCATCTCCAGTAAGGACGATATCATCAACATAAACAATTAGGACAGCAATTTTTCCATCTTGGGAGAACTTTGTGAACAAGGTGTGGTCAGCTTGTCCTTGAATGTACCTAGGGGTGTGCAAAAAATTTGGTTATCCTTAACCAAATTACTAACCAATCCATATCCAATTTTAGTTTGCAAAATCCATTTAAAAAAAAAACCACACCACTCCAATAAAAAAACACCAATTATAAACCATAACCACATTTTGTAATTTGGTTTGGAATTGGTTTGAAAATTTAGGCCCAATAGCTAATTCAGGCCCAATCTTCAATTTTTTAAAATTCTTTATTATATAATAAAATAATTAATTAAAAGAGGGGTGGAGGACCGGTGGTCAACCGGTGGTCAACGCCGGACCACCGGCGGCCGGTGCGGCGGCGGACGGCGGCGAGCGGCGGTCCTCCGGCGACTTTCACGGCGGTCGGTCGGTGTTGCTCCGGCGGCCGGTGGTGGTGCTCCGGTGGTGGTGCTCCGACGGCTGGTGGTGGTGCTCCGGCGGCCGGCGGTAGTGCTCCGGCGGCCGACCACCACAAACCACCCATACTATTTTAATATTATTTTATTTTAAAAATTAGATTTTTAATAATTATTTTAAAAATAATGAAAAAAATCAGTTTTTAATTTTTTAATTTTTAAAAATAATTAAAAAATTCAGTTTTTTTTTAAAATAATTAAAAAATCAGTTTTTAATGTTTTTAGTTTTTCAAAAATTTAGTATTTTAATTTTTTTCCTATTTATTAGTTTTTTTTTTATTTAAAAATCAGATTTTTTAATTTTAAAAATTACTCTTTTTTTAAATAATAAAAAATATTTTTAAAACAATATAAAAAATAAGTTTTCGGCTAAGTAAAAAATAATTTGGGTTTAAAAAAAATATTTTGTGGGTTGATTATAAACCAATTCAATCATAAAATTAATGAAAAATTATGTTTTTAAAATAATTAATAAATCTATTTTTTTTAATCAACTAATAAAAAAAATTAGTTTAAGTAAAAAACCTATTTAAAATTGGATCATGTGAATAACTTAAATTTTATTACAAACCGGTTATAAATTGGTTCGATCCGGTTAATAACCAAATCCAAATTAGTTTTAAAAAATAACCGGTTTGTTATTGAAATGGTTTTGGTTTAGAACCAAAACCACCAATTAGGTGTGGTGTGGTGTGGTTTCCAAACCATGCACACCCCTAAATGTACCCTTGTTTCTTCATGGAATAAGTGAATTTTTCAAACCAAGCTCTAGGAGACTGCTTTAATCCATACAAAGACTTATTTAGTTTGCATACATTTGATCCAAACATGTCTTCAAAGCCAGGTGGAATGTCCATATATACTTCTTCTTCTAAATCACCATTGAGAAAAGCATTCTTAACATCCAACTGATGTAGGGGCCAATCTAAGTTAGCAGCAACAGACAAGAGAATTCTGACAGTGTTCAATTTTGCAACAGGAGCAAAAGTCTCTGAGTAGTCTATACCATAGGTTTGAGTAAAACCCTTAGCCACCAATCGAGCCTTGTACCTTTCGATTGACCCATCTGAATTATACTTCACAGTAAACACCCATTTGCATCCAACCGTCTTCTTGCCATCCGGTCGTGTCATAACACTCCAGGTTTTGTTCTTTTCAAGAGCTTTCATCTCCTCAAGTACAGCTTCCCTCCACTTTGGAACTTCTAGAGCAACCTGTACATTTTTTGGAATCTCTACACTAGACAATTTAGAGGTGAAGGCAGAAAAAGAAGAAGACAAATTTGAATATGATATAAAATTGGACAATGGGTATTTAGTGCAAGATCTAACAGGTTTTCTAACAGCCACAGGATCATCGATATCAGGATACAAAATACGACTCTCAGAAACAGAGATAGACTTACCTTTTCTTTTTTTAGGAAGTTGATCATCCCCCGGTTCAGATTCATGACAGTGTTGAGATGTGGACTCATCACTTTCTTTGTGATTCTTTTTCACAAAAACCTTTCCTTTCCAAGTATTGTTTCCTGCTTCAAACCTATTATCTTTATATGACTCATTATTTTGTGGCATTTCAATTAGATCACCATTATCATCGTTTTCAAGATTCTCATTGTTTTCTTCATGAGAAAATTTAGGCTCGGATTCACCAAGTTCACTACTCATAACAGGAGTAGGATTAGATAAAGAATCATGGCCATTTTTCGTTGGTACCGAAGTATAAGTCTTAGAACTTTGTGATATCGGCAAAGATAAATTATTAAAAAAACTCATGTCCTCAGTTTGAAACGAATCTTCATTTAAATTCCCCCCTTGAAGATGCGTGTCAAAAAAAGGTTTGTTTTCAAAGAATGTAACATCCATGGTGACAAACATTTTCTGGTTTTTTGGATCAAAACATTTATATCCCTTCTGGGTTGGAGAATACCCAACAAAAACACATTTTATAGCACGCGGTTCGAGTTTGCTAATATTCTTATGTTCATGAACAAATGCAGTGCAACCAAAGATTTTTAAGGTCAAATCGTTTGAAACACGATCATTAGGAAAACATTCTTTGAAAATATGAATTGGAGTTTGAAAATTAAGAACTTTGGAGGGCACTCTGTTAATTAAGTATGCAGCAGTTAAAACTGCTTCACCCCACAAATAATTTGGTACTTTACTTGCGAAAAGTAAAGCTCTAGCCACCTCCAACAAGTGTCTATTTTTTCTTTCTGCAACTCCATTTTGTTGGGGAGTGTTAGGACATGAACTTTGATGCACAATTCCATTTTCACGAAAAAAATCACTCAACATTGTGTTAAAATATTCTTTGCCGTTATCACTTCTAAATACTTGAATATTTGTTTGAAATTGATTTTGCACCATTTTAACAAAATCTTTTACGGCCTGACAAACGTCAGATTTCCCCTTTAACAAGTACACCCAACAAACTCTTGAGTGATCATCTATAAATGTGATAGACCATTTTTTATGAGAAAGTGTACTCGTTCGGTTAGGGCCCCAAACATCACTGTGAATAACAGAAAAAGGTTTTGATGGTTTGTAGGGCTGTAATGGAAAATGAGAACGATGATGTTTTGCAAATTCACATGCTTCACATTTAAACAAAGACAAATCCTTATTACGAAATAACTCGGGAAATAAGTGTTTTAAATAAGGAAAACTAGGATGACCTAATCGTGAATGCCATAACATAACATCATCATTATTATTATTCAGAACTAAAAAGGATTCAAAGCATGAACTTATTGGTTTGGAAGGTAGTTGTGATTCAGGTTCAATGTCGAAGTAGTAGAGTCCTCCATTCCCCGAGTTCAAATCCTGAAAAACACAATGAGTACGGAAAAAATTAGTTTGACAATTTCTATCTTGGGCTAATTTACTGACAGACATGAGACTACAAGATAGATTTGGGACATGAAGAACATCTTTAAGGGTTAGACTTGGAGACAACACAATCGAACCTTTACCCGCAATGGCTGAAAAGGATCCATCTGCAATTTTTATTTTATGGTTACCTGCACATGGACTATAAGAAGAAAACAGAGTAGAATCACCTGTCATGTGATCACTTGCACCCGAATCTACTATCCAAGCACGACTGGGAATGACACTAAAAAGGGCAGAAGTACCTTTTGGGGCAACAGAGCCAGAAGGAGTGTTAGATTCAAGAATTTTGTACAGTCTGTCTAGTTGTTCCATCGTGAATGAAAGCTGAATTGAAGAAGATTGTTGCTCTTGATCAGAATTACTGGCTTGGAATGTATGACCATCACCTTCACCTTTGTTCTTCCGATTTGAAGGTCGCGGAAGACCATGTAATTTCCAACATTGAAAAATAGTATGTCCCAAACGATGACAATATTTGCATTCACGACGGTATTTGAAAGTGGATGATCGTCGTCGAGAATAAAAAAACGTCATAATTAATAATCTTAGCCAAGTAGTACCGGAAGCAGCAAAGAAAAAAGTAACACCGGTGAACAGTACACATGGACATTAATTCCGTGAACAGTACGTGTGAACAGTGCGGTTGGTGAACAGTGTCGCTGTATGAACAGTACCATGGGTGAACAGTGTCGCACAAAATCAATTGTCGTGGTCGGATTGTAAACACGACGGCGGCTAGGGTTTTGCGGAAGCGAGACCCCCAAAATCGGGAGCTCTCGATACCATGTAGAAAATAATAAGAGAATATTGTTGTGTGTTATTCCTCAGCTCAAGGCTGGTTTAAATAGGAAGAGTACAAACATAAAAGGAAATAATAGATAAGCTTAGAATCTCCTAGAAATAACAAACTAGGAAACTAAATATTTTTCAACATAGCTGATAGCTGAAAAGACATAAAAGGACATTTATATGTAGTGGGTAGTTTTTTTTTTAGTGGGTAGTTTTTTTTTATATAAAAAATAATAAAATTAAATTAAAGGTTAAAAATGGAAAAAACTGTAAAAAGCTATAAGCTCAAACGCTACTTGAAATAGCATCTCAAAAAAAGCTATAAGATCGTGAGAAAAGCTTTTTACCAAACACTTTTATTTTTTTCAAACAAGCTTATAAGCTAGTCCAATAAGCTATAAGCTAGCTTATTGAACTTACCAAACACACCCATAGAAGATTTTTGAGAAACCACCATACAACAAACCTGTGAATGCAGAAGTATATGTACTAATATATGTTGAATAGTCTCTTGATTGATATTAAGCAAGATTAGTGGCAAAAGGGTATACCACGGCATATGGTATTGATTATGTCAGCTAATAGCAAAGATGACAAGGTGTGAGTTTCACTCTCTTTTTGCTCACTTTGTGTTGGAATTGAACTAATTAGATGTCAAAAATGTCTGTCTTCATGGAAACTTATAGGAGGAGGTGTGTATTCTAAATTGAGATCCCATAGGTTAAGACTCAAAATGAGGAAATAACAATTTTGCAAGTTAAGGAGGGCATTATGTGGGTTTAGAAACTTTAGGCAGTCACCCCATGCCTGGTTTGAAATCTTTGATTATTCCTGGTCAACTCAAATGATTTTCTATAAGCTCGTTGCTTTCCAGCATCACAGTGTTTAGTGGATGTCAAGCTCAGCTTCTATTTTGTGGTCACTTTTTTTAATATCCTACCTTCTTGCATACTTCAAGTCCATAGTGTGAATAACTTTTTCATCTGTTTTTTTATCTCTGATTGCAGGTCTATAAATTTTTAGTATTTATTATGGTCCCAGTTCCACCATAGCATAACTAGGGTCAGCTGCTCCATGCTGCGGCTGACAACTATGTGTGGGACTGTGGTACAAGAACATTTGGACCAAGTATGATTTCATATAATTCAGTGATAACTCATAACACTAATAATAAGTAATAACTGATTGGAACTAAATCAAAATTTATAGATAGAAGTAAACTCTATTACATTCCAAGTATTTTAGAGATGTGATGCTCACCCACTCAAAATTCCTTTCCAAAACAAAAGGTAACCTCTATAATCTCTCCTTATTGTTATTTATAACAATATCAACTACTTTCTAACTAACTCTCAGTAACCCACTAACTAACTAATTAATGATGTTACTGTTACCTATCAATATCTCTTAACGCTGCTATATAAAAATTAACCAAACACAAACTAAAATATATAATGAAAGCATTGCAAGCACCTGGTTTAGAGAAACTTCGAGCAAATGAAGAGCTTTTCCAAAATTAGAAAGAGAAAAGTTATCCCATGCAAGTGTCATAGTCAGAATAGAAACACTTTCCATCTCATCTAACTCAACCTGTCATGACAAAAATTACAGTTTAAATGTCAGTTTTTTTTTTTGGTAAGGTTTAAATGTCAGTTATGAGACCATCAAACATTATTATAACTGTGGTGATGATAAAAATACCTGCTAAATAATTATTAGAATGAAATACAACAGGAAGAATAAAAGAATATATAGTCAACAATTCACATTAATATAAAGGCTATATAATACTGATAAAACTATACCTGGGGGATGAAAAAGCTAAAACAACCATCCTCATGATTCATGGAAATTGAATCATTATCTAGATTAACATCCATAAAACCATAAGCTACTATATTGGTAGAATCAGTTGAGATGTATCTGCAGAAATAAATTCATTCTTTGGTTAGTGCAAAATATGTAAAATTTCAAGTATCACCAGATACCATACCATCACAACTAACTTATAAATGAAGTTCCATGGCACCTTTTTAAATACATAAATGTTTCCATGATCCACTGATACTACGGCAGGAACAACAACTCAAGTTCTGCTAAGATCCAATGCATTTAAAATTTTATAAACTCGCCTTCTCTCCCCTCCAAATTCTCCAATATACAAGAGGAGCCAAAACCAAGTTAGGATATAATCCCCTCCAAAAAGAAACCAAACAAATTTTAAAATAATCCCTTCACTCCCCTCTATTTTACCCCAACCAAACATTATTTTACTGTTGTGCCCTCCACTCACATTATAATTCTTATAGCCATATGTCTCCTCATCATTTCCACAAAGAATCAATAAATATTAACTTGAATCTCCAGCCATCATGGCCAGGGTGAAAAGAGTCAAAAGACAGATCCAAAAGGAACAAAAATTCGGTTGAAGTAACTGACCTATTGATCAAACTCTTGTTTCTGGAGGAAGAGTTTACAAAAGAAACAGCAGCACCAATGCCAAAAACTCCACGGCTTCCATTCACATACAGTGACTTACACGTGGGATTGTCCATGTTTTTGGATATAAAAATCAGAGGATACACTCCTGATGACTCCGGTTGACAGCAAAACCAACTCAATGCCTTCGGACTCGGAGGCACCATCACCTAAACAATCAAGCACACAAGTCCAGGTAAGAGAATATCATCATTCTAATATATTTTTCCCCAGCTTTCAGCTGATTTTCACGAACTCAAAGCATACTATAGAATATTCATTTCATTATTTGACTTCATTTTGAAGTTTTGGGGTTTTGGAGAATAGGGATAATAGGAGCTTAAATAATATTGATAATAACTTTTTTATTTTATAATAATATTGATAATAACTTGATAGTAACTTGATAAGAGTTTGATGCAAAAGAGTACACACTGATTCCTATCTATAGGGATACATAGATCCAGGATACTAAAAAATAGGAAAATTAGAAACTAAGAGATCATTTAATTTAATATATATTCTCTAAGATTAGACATTAATCCTAGGAAATAAAGTAAGATGCCCTACTATGATCCAAAGATATCATAAGATACTCTTAGTTATTGTATTTGTATCTCAACACATCGCAAAAGATTCAACTCTTCACAGTTAAATTTTAAACCAAGTGATTGGGCTCACTCAAGTGAAGTGGTTAATAAGCTCCCTTAGGACGAATCAATCGGGAGAACCTGAGTTCGATTCTTGGAAGGAACAATTATTCGCAGGCTTTACTTACCTCTCCTGGCTGAACTCCGCATTACCAGGCCCTTTTCTTTAGGAACGGGAGGGTTCACTCAAAAAGAAACTTACACCACTAACAAATATATTATTTTTGAGTTACCGTGATATAGTACGAAGTTTTCACCACCGTTAGTGATAACTAATCTCAGTCGGGGAACCGGTGGGGCACACGAGGTGAGTTCTCCCCATCCCAACCGAATTCTTTTCTTTACATACACATACACAGGAGTCAAGAATCGAACCCCCGACCACATAAAGGCCAAGACCCTTACCACTTAGAGTTTCAAGTATTGTAGTTATTGATTCCACATTGGCACAAAACAGCTTAGACATGAATAGGAAGAGATACCTGAAACCTAAGGAATCCACTAGAACAACTCGGCGGTGCAAGCTTCAACATTTCAAGAGCTTCCTTCAATTTCTGAAGTCCATCATCCAATGTAAGAGCAGGAGGCAAAGTCCGCGTAACGCAGTGCTCGAAAATGACTTGATAATCTTCAACGTCGTCGTTTAGAGGAAGTGACGCGTCGAATCTTACTCCTCCAGCAACATGAACTCTCGGAAGTACTGTTCGGGTGAGTCCAATCCCCAAAGGTGAAGGAGAAGGAGAAGAAGTGGAGGAATTTGAATGTGGGAAAATGAGAAAGAGTGAACCGTTGTAGAGGGTTGAGGATCGGAGCGCCGGTACCGGAAAATACATGATTAGATTTGGAGGGAAGAAGATAAGGAAACAGTGAGAAAATGAGTGTCGAATGTTTTTTTTTTTTTAGTGTGAAATGTATGTGGTGGTGGTTGCTTTTGATTTTATTTTTTTTTTGTTTAAATGCAATTTTGATCTTCATATTTTGAATTTTTTGAAGTTTTAGTCCCTTATTTCAAAAATCAACTTTTTAGTTCCCCTATTTAAGATTTTTTGTACTTTTGGTCCCCTACTTCATTTTGAGTCAATTTTCATGATGGGTAGGTAGATGACACATGGACACTACAATTACATGTGGCATTATTATTTATTTTATTTCAATAAATCATATTATTAAAAATTATTTTGATTACAGTAAAAAAATAATTATTTTGATTAATAAAATATTAAATAAATAAATTAAAAGAAATTAATCCCTAATTTTCCTATAATTCTTCACCATCATAGTTGTGTTCATTTTCTCATCTCCAAATCCAAATTTATTCGTCTATCAACAAAAAAAAATCTAAATTTATTCAACTTCATCACCAACCCCACCAAAATCTTTCTCCATTTCTTCCACTTAACTCCTCGTAACCAAAAATCTCACTAATGTCAACAAGAAATTTTTCCATGTTTTTCAATTAGGAAATCGTTCATTGTTTCCCAATATCAATAAAATTACCTATTTACCGTCCAAATTTATTTGTTCTATAACTTTCCTCATAGCATAAAACTCCTAACATGAATGAAAACCAACTCAACAAAACATTCCCTAATTTTGAAGATGGGATGAGAAAGAAATCTAGATTTGAGATGAGATGATGATCGTAGATGAAGAAATCTGGGAAAATTAGGGATATTTAGGATTAATCTCTTTTAATTTATTTATTTATTTAATATTTTATTAATCAAAATAAATTTTAATAAAATGATTTATTGAAATAAAATAAACAATAATGTCACGTGTAATTGTAGTTTCCATGTGTCATCTGCCACATCATGAAAATTGATTCAAAATGAAGTGGGGGACCAAAAGTACAAAAAATCTAAAATAGGGGACTAAAAAGTTGGTTTTTGAAATAGGGGACCAAAACTTCAAAAAATTCAAAATAGGGGGATCAAAACTGCATTTAAGTCTTTTTTTTACTTTTTAGTCGGAGTAATCAGTCATGGTATCCGATACAACACTAACAATTTCGGCATTTCTGTCGGTTAAGTTAGGATTTGTGGACGAGATTTAAATATTGATATATATATAATAATTTTAATTAGTTTTTTTTACTATATATAATTTAAATTTTTTTTAACTAAAACGTATTATAATTTTAATTTTTTTTTACGCAATAATTTTAATTAGTTTAAGTGCATTAAATTATCTCTAATTTATATTTTACGAAGCTTATGAATAATATGTTGAAATTATTTGGTAGTTATAATCTAATTTGATAATAAATTAAGAAAATTTCTCTTTCCCGTGTTTCTTTTATCCCCTCAATATTCATTTTTTGCCCCTATATAATTTTGAAAAATACAACTGAAGTTTTGAAAAATTCGGGAAACCTTACCGCTCGTTTGATTTCAGGAAACGTTTATCGAAGTTTCCTGATATAGGAACTGAATCGTAACTCCTATGTTCAGTTACATTTACTGCGAGGGTTTCACCTTCTTTCTCCTTTGCGCTTTTCAACCCTACTTCAACAAATTTGTTCAATTCTTACTTCAACAAAGTTCTCTACCTTTTTTATTCCTCTTTGTGTAATAGTTCGGGTCCCTTTTCGACATATTTAGTAGTCAATCTCGGCATTGTACCTCACGATCTTCTCTACCCCTCATTAGTGGAGTTTTTGCTTTTCGTGCGAATTGAACCACGTACCTTGGAGTTAAGTATGTGTTCAATGTATTCTCACTACCATTGTACTATGAAATGACTTCTAGGTTTTGTTCATCCCACGTTCTTGTATCAAACAAGGCGTCAACTCCTAGGACGTAGAGGAGAATTTAGACAAAAACAGTAGACTCCCGACAACTTTGATGATGTAGTGATTATGTAGTTTGGTGTATTTTTGATGATGTGGTTTGATTAGGCTCACTCAAAAAGAAAAACTACACCACTAATAAATATATTATTTTTGAGTTGTTGTGATATAGGTAGAAACTTTTCACCACCGTTAGTGATAACTAATCTCAGTCGAGGAATCGGTGAGACACATAAGGTGGATTCTTCCCCTCCCAACCGAATTCTTTCCATACGCAGAAGTCAAGAATCGAACCCCTGACCACTTGCTTAAACGGTCAAGACCCTTACCACTTAGACCAATTCATTATTCGTCAACAACTACCACCTCTATCCTTAAATATAAGACCCTTTTTCAGATTTTTCTTTGTAATTTTTTTACTTGGATTTGTGCACTAGGATTTGATGATTATGTATTTTTTAACTTTGGTAATTATGTTTTAGAGGTGTCTTTATTTTAAATTTAGTTTTGAATGGATTTAGAGTTGTTTGTTCTGGATTTGATAATTGTGATTTGTGATGCCACAAACACATCACATCAAAATTACGCAATAACGTTATATTAAAATACAACAACTATCGATTTGCAACAACATCTATAACAATATATAAAGGGGATAAGGGAGTTTGGGCTGAATTTTTTTTGTCCATTTTGCCCTTAACTTCCTTTATGGTTTTTTAATTATTCCATAATTGCCCTTAACTTTCTCTCTTTTTTTTTTATGGTTTTTTCATCTATATCTATTCTCTATACTATAATATATAAAATGAATACATGAGTTTTGGGGTAGAATTTTCATAATACCAACATTACCCTTGTTTTTTTTTAGTAGCAACAAAAATCTTTTATTAACAAACTCACCATAATATAAGGCGTATCTTTTTTTTTTTTTTGGGTACATAAGTTAGACACAGGCAGGCGCGTGCCTGGCCCGCTAGTTAGATATAAATACAACAATGTGCAGACTGATACCTTTGATAGTGTTAAACATAAATTGATATAATTAAATAATAATTTATATAACATATATTTATAGCAACTTTTTATATAATTGTAATGAATAACATTTTTGTAATATAACTCTTGATTATACTTTTCTATACAAAATTAACTACATTTTTTAGTTTGTGTGAAATGGTTAAAACAACTTATTTGTGGCGAAGGTAGCAATTGTTTTTACTAAAAACAATGTGATCACATGAAATACTTTATAGCTCAAAGAGCGGATTTATATTTACCTCGCGTTCTAAGACATGTATGTCTTCTTACCATTACACCAAATAATATAGAAGTTATCATCATAAAATGTTTTGAATGATATATTTGAAAGTTGTTTAATTTTTTTTTTATTTGAGTGATTTCATTTATTTTTTTTAAAACAAATAATTTCATAACTAAAGTTAGAATAAAATTTTGATAATACCTATTATTTATAATTGACTATTTTCTTTTTCTAAAACCTAAAAATATATTAAAATAAACAACAAATAAATAATTTTTTGAAGAGTAAAATAATTGTCTGTGTCAAAAGTAATTTTTTATCTATCTCTGACGAAATAAAATAGTTAAAAATATTTTATTAACTGTACTTAAAAAAAAAATATATTTATCAAAATTGTTATTACTAATAAAATTTTCTTAAAAATCATTTTAATGAAGCCCGTTAAACGCACTGATTGAATATCTAGTAATTTGTGTGAGCATATAAAGCGATTATTTTAGTGTTGAATTTATACATTGACTTATTTAGTTCAATCATTATTTGTACATACTTAGTTAGTTCACAATTAAAAATTGAATTGACATAAATCCAACTGTTTGTTGTATCTCAGTGTCTCTCATTCTCACACATTCATGTGTGGTGATGTACCTATGTATCTCAATCCGCTGTCAACTAAATCAACTTGCATCTAGTAGTAAAATAAAAGGGTAAACTAGTAAAGCTAAAAATAAACCTCACAAATATTATAAGACTTAAATATTACATTCATTTTTGTATTTACACACTTTTTTTTATTTAGTTCTTGTATCATTTTTTTTAAAATGCTCCTAGATATGTATATCTTGTTGATTTTCGTCCCTAACAATATAAATTAACTATAAATGCAGTTTTGTCAAAAAAAAAAACTATAAATGCAGTCATTTTTTAACGAAAAAGACGAAAATCAACAAAATTATCAATTAACTACAAACGTAATCAGTTTTTAACGACAGACACGAAAATAAAAAAAATTTACACACCCAAGAACATTTGATTTTTTTTTAAAAATTATACAAAAACTAAAACAAAAAAATGTGTACATACAACGATGAATGTGATATTTAAGTTATCTTATCTTATAATCTTATAATAACTATAACAAACAAAAGCCTTTCCAAAAAAAAAAAACTATAACAAACAAAAAAGGGAATCATCATTATCAACGCGCACAAATAAATAAAAAAAACACACCGCATAAACAAACAGGACACAAAACCTTTTCGATTCCTTTCAACGATTCATCTCTAATCTTCCCCACTTTTTTTCTGTTTTTTTTTATCCTTTTTTTAATTTTCCAGAGTCTCACACTTTTCTACTATTATTTTCTCTCTTCTTTCTATTTTCTTCTGCAATCATCTTCATTTTATTCTTCTTCTTCTTCTTCTTCTAATTAACCAGATTCCGATTCATTCTAATTTTCCTTCTCTTTCCCGAGAAAATTTCTCAACACTCATAATTAATTATGATGGATTATTGGATTGACCGATTCAATTCCATTGACTTTCACCATGAATCTTACCCTGCTTATGAAGATTTATACCTTCTCCCTTTCTTCGCTCTCTTCTTCCCTTCCATTCGCTTCCTTCTCGATAGATTGCTTTTCGAGGTACTCGATTCTAATCTCTTTTTTAGATTTTCTTAATCCCTAATTATCAATTATTATTGGATATTCTTCAATGCATTCATGTTTGTTTCTGATACGTTTTCTGTTTTCTGTTTTTTTTTTTTTTATAATTTTAATTAATATATATATTCGAAGACTATAGTACAGTGCCTTTTTATTTACTATATATGTATATGTATAAGTGATAGTTAGTTTCTGACACGTTGTTTTCTTTATATTACACCTGATTCAGAGTGAGAGTGCTTGTGAATTTGTTGAGTAATGTACGAAATAGAGGTGGTGAATTTATTGTAAAGTTTTCATGCATTTATGATACCTTTTTCTATCATTAAAAAGGTTGTTATTATAGTAGCATCAACTTTATATGTATATCTATTTATCTATGTATACACAATATATGAGAACTTTGGTAAAAGCTCTTTAATGTTGCTGTACCTTACTGTCTACATCTACAAGTATTGCCTCAGCAATTTTTCTATAGTGTAGCAAGTACTTACTATTTTTCTAGTTTTAACTTTTAAATGTAATGCATTATCTGGGTGCTACATTTAAGTCATATTGTAGTAGTTCTGGGTAATAATGTCAACTTTTTTCCACTTTTATTTTCCTCTATGGATGGAATTTTATAAAAAAAACCTATATTTAGGGTGGGTTTGATCTGCTAAAAAATAAGGGTCAGGACTTGACAATTCCATTTGTACTATGTTTGATTTTAAAACTGTTATTGGGTCTGGAAATATTGGGGGGTAAGAGACTGGACAAAAATTGAAATTCTTGTCCCTCACTAAACCACCTTTTTCTCTAAAACGCTAACATTTGTCCACCAAACATCGTACAAGACAACAAGTTGTTCAATACCTTAAAAAGTTTGTCATGTGTTGTTCTATCTTGTACTTACCTTTTGCAAATCTAATAGTTTTTTTTTTCTTAAAGCCTTGGGTTGCTTTGTTATCAAACTTTTGTGATGCCAAAATTACCCTTTGATGGGCTATGGTCATTCTTAATTTATGATTTTCTTTAGAATTTTTTGTGGTTATGTATAGTCAACCTGAAGGAATGAAATTTGCAGAAATTTGCAAGAAGATCGATTTTCGGAAAGGAGAATGGGAAGTTGGACTACCAGACAGATGATAGAAGAAAGAGGATTAATAAATTTAAGGAATCAGCCTGGAAATGTATTTATTATCTTTCAGCAGAGGTTCTTGCTCTGTCTGTAACTTATGATGAACCTTGGTTTACCAATACAAGATATTTTTGGGTAGGGCCGGGGAGTCAGGTCTGGCCAGATCAAAAGATTAAGTAAGCTTATTTCTTTACACGTCCAACTAATGTGGCAATTCAGTTGCAATGTTAATCTATAATTTGTTATCATTTTTCCTTTATATGAATTTTCTATTAATGTTAAGCTTGTTGATATATTAGTAGTGTCCTTTTGACGTTTCAGGTTGAAATTGAAGGCAGTCTATATGTATACTGCTGGATTTTATTCATACTCCATTTTCGCTTTAATATTTTGGGAAACAAGGCGCTCTGACTTTGGGGTTTCCATGAGTCACCACGTTGCTACCGTCATTCTCATTGTGTTGTCTTACATTTTTAGGTATGTTTTTCATTGACTTCAGTATGTCTTGTCATCCAAGTTTTTCCTGTGATTTTTATGGTACTCCTTATTTAAAGATTTGAATGTGCCAGTTGACCTCATAGGTTATGAGTTATGTACTATAATGAATTTTATTAACTTGCTGGGTCTTAATAGAAAACAAAAGGTAAAAGTAAAACACAATTTTAAAATTTGATTTCTTTTCTTTCTAACCAACGGAGACACACATGCAAGGGCACACATACACATGAGAGAGTGAAAGAACTCTGGACCTAATGCTGTGTAGTTCTATTTATTTGAATATATATATATTTTGCTTCAATAGTTTTCTATTACAACATTGTGTTTCTTTTCTATGTTTAATACATTCAGGTTTGCTCGTGTTGGATCAGTTGTTTTAGCAATTCATGATGCCAGTGATGTGTTTCTCGAGATAGGGAAAATGTCCAAATACAGTGGCGCTGAAACAACGGCTAGCACGGCTTTTATTCTATTTGTTTTATCTTGGGTCATATTGCGCCTCATTTACTACCCATTCTGGATTCTTTGGAGTACAAGGTTTGGAGTAGTTCATTTCCCAATTTACATTTTATATCTGCCTTCTATTATATTTTCTGGTCTTTACCTTTTTGTTATGTGGATTCTTATATTCTTGGTCAATAAATATATGATGTCCTCCATACATTATTATATACTTAATGAAAGTGAAAAAAATTACTGTTATACATTCTGAAAGGATGATGGCAGCTGTACTGGTTTAGTATTCCACCCCTCTAATTTTTCTTTTATATCTTACCTCTAAGGAGAATAGATTCTGTAGTAAGGAGAGTAGATCAGATGGAGGGTAGTCAAATCACTAGAGGCAGAGGAAGACCTAGAAAAACTATAAGAGGAACTATTAAGAAATATCTAGAGATTAATGAGTTGCATAAGGATATGGTATGATATATCATAGAATGTTATCGAGGTGTTTGATCCATGTAGCTGACCCCACTTAGTGGGATAAGACTTGGTTGACGATCTTACCTCAAATTTTCTTCATAATGGTTATATTAATGTATATTAGTGCCTTTATCACAAATCAAGTGCTTGGAGAAGCTTATTACTATTAGTGATTAATAGTATGTATTAGATTTAGGGTACAACAATGGTTCAATGTACTGTAATTTTGTAGAGCAGTTACGGTATTCATCCCTGTCAAATCATGCATGCTTTGTTATGAAAAATAAAAGATACTCGGTGAAAACTTTCCAATCGCAATAAGTACCTGAAAGAAAATTGATTTATGTTTTAGGAAAATTGTGAAGCCATTTTATTGGTATTGTTAGTTTCACTATAGGTTTTTATCAGTTTTTGGCATTGTCTTCCTGGCCTTGTTTCATTTAAGAAGTAGTGTTGTATACCCTTGGTTCTTATGACATATGTATGTCCCATTGAGATTCTCATTTGAACTGTTTTAAGAAGTAGTGTTAATATACTACTTGTGAATGGATGGATCCTCTCATGTGAGATTTTCACTTAATTAGCTCATGGTGAAAATTTTGTCTCTCCGTAAATATTCGTAAATTTTGGGTAGAGACCTACCTATATAATGTTTAAGAAAAGATAAAGGCACAATTTTCACACGAGAAGTTCTGTTACCTGACATGCATAAAAAGTTAAAGAAACAGAGCCGCGCTCGCATCTGCCTGGATCATTAGATTTACATCTGGGCCATTGCATTATTATTTTTATATTTCTTTCCCTGTCTCTGCCAGAGTTGTCTCCAGAAATTCAAATTTTGAGTGTAAATGGCCTTGGGGTTTATTGATAAAGACAAAATGGCCTGCACAACTTGTTTGATTGGTTGATCCCATGGTCCAAATTGTTTTATTCTAAAAAAACATGTCAATCAATCCATTCATGCTCTCCTTTTTATACTGCCCATTATTAGACATGTGAAAAATCAAGGATAAAGACATATAGGACTGTGGTTACTAGTTTTCATTGTTTTACTTTGACATAGAATTCATCTGAAAACATACGGAGACTTTCATTGAGGTAATGCTAGATGTTTTGTCTGAGCAGAATTATAAAATAAAATTTGTCCTCATGGGAATGTTTCTAAGTAAATCCTGAATCTTATATTAAGCATAATAAAAAAAGAATTTAAAGGATATGCACCATCAGTGTAAATTAATTTTGCACTGATAGTCAATAAGAATGATTCAATTTTTCATGTCACATCAAGAAAGTGGGGTGACATGGCAGAATACATAATTGTTATTGGTTGACAGTGTACAATTATTTTACAATGTAGGTGCATATTCCTTTTTCTCATAAAAAAACTTGTTTTCGTCAACCAAAATTTGACAATTCAATATAAGTAGTAATTCTAGATCTGTCCTTTGTTCATATATGATATAGCATTTTCTGTTCAAGTGTTTTACTTTCTTCTCTTTTTTTGCCAGCTACGAAGTTCTGCTCACCTTGGATAAGGATAAACACAAAGTGGAGGGTCCAATATATTATTATATGTTCAATAGTCTTCTATACTGCTTGCTGGTTCTGCATATTTATTGGTGGGTGTTGATATACCGGATGCTTGTTAAACAAATCCAAGCCAGAGGAAAACTTAGTGAAGATGTTCGATCTGGTAAGTTGAATGTGTGCCTGGCTTACTAGTCAACCTTTTGATGAAGTGAGAAAACTTCTGAAAATCATATTCCCTATGCATAGTATTTTAAATAAATAGAGAATGTAATGATGTATCATGATTGTAGAAGTTCTGGCTCGAGTTATTGCCAACTTAATCTGGAATCTGGATTCAAAGTGTAGGTTGACTTATGCTTGGGTTATTTATAGTCTTTTGATTTAATTCCCTCGCTCAATGGGGATTGAAGTTACTAATTGACAAAAGAATATGATGTTAGGACATCTTTGTGACATAATCCCTTCGATGTGCTTATCAAAGAATCAGAAATTGATTCTGTTTTATTCAATCAATCAGAAGTTGTTGCAGTTACAATATTGGCTTTAGTTTGTAAAAAATTTAAACCAAGAAGCTAGTTGTGTACTGCTTAACACAATTTCTTTAACTTGTTATGTGATCATAAACTGTTGCATTCTCTTTATGCAGATTCAGAAGATGAACACGAAGATTGAGTAGGAAAGCAAAAGCATTATGTAATCTTAAGGCAAAGGTGAAGAAAATGTTGCCATCACTCTTTTCAGTACAATTTTTGTTAATGAGTAAAATTCATGTGGGTCCTATCAATTAAGAAAATGTCACCCAATAGTGTGTTCAAAAGAGTATGTAAGGAGTTAGGTAGTTTCATTCCTCTTTTTACGAATGCATTTTTGAATTGCTGGTAATGTCAAATTGTCCATATTTTGTTAAAAATAGGTCAAATTTCCCATAACTATTTTAACTATAAACTAAAAGTTATAAATTTATTTACACCACTATTTTTAACAATTGAAGCTTAGATAGAAACTTCAGAAAGAAAACGGTTTAAGCCTTTGCCAATCTCGTTTTCAATTCCTGTTTCATCCCTTTGTATAATCTTTTGTGCTAGCATTACATTATGGTACATTAGCATTGGAAGCCTAAGATATTATATAAATTCATGTTTGTTAGGTATTAAGATAGAGAAATTCAAAACGATATACAACTGCAATTGTTTGAAGTCAATTATGTTTAATGGCCTTTTTCACCGTCCTTAAGGGAAATGCTGTGTGGTTTTATTTCTTGCAGATGAAATGGTTAGCTCCAAACGTTTTATGTGCCTTTGGCCACAATGTTAATCATTTTCAAATGTTCATTCAAATTGGAGGGAATTGTATTTATACCGATTCGAGAATAGACTACGGAGCTGATTTAAAGAGGAGCAAATGAAGAGAATTTTGAATCTTCTAAATTATTGGTGTATGCAGCACCACCAGAAGTTCAGGTCTGCTGCATGCCATTTTGTTATAATGGTTTGACTTGCTTGAATATTTATCCTTCAATATTCAATTCAAAATTTCACAAGTTTGAAGGAATGTGACCATTAATGTACACTATTTCTTGCACAAATGTTATCCTTGGTTTCCACATTGGAGAACAAAATTGTTGTCCTCGATTTGCACAAATTTTACTGGTCTTGTTAAACTTAAATGTTGACTTTAGGATTTTATTCTTTATTCTAATTTATTAAAAGAAGAAAATGTTTATTTATTATAGTATAATATAATAAATTAGACCTCTTGACCAAAAAATAAATAAAAACTAGACATGTCTTGTGGACACTTCATATGGCACATCATGCAAATTTTCTGACATCAGAGAATATGTGAGGTGGTAGCTTCTAAAACATATCTCAATTCTAACCACTCACATTCTATTTCTGTTGTTGCAATTGCAATGTTACAATGTAGTAATGAAAACTGTTCATCTCCCAACCACCACTTCCAGAATGAGAGGTAGCAAGTTTTAATGAGTGGTCACAACTCTGGACCACCATGGAGCAACAATTATATATACTACAATATAATCAAAATAAGAACTCCTGCATAAATCGTTTTATACATTGGTTTATACAAACAACAAAATCTGAGACAAATTTTGGAGATTACGGGTAAATAATATTGTTTGCAACCTATCAAATAGTTCTTAGGAATTGACGTTGCCTGGTCTACTTTAGGCATTGCAATTAACCAATGGAAGTATGTTTTGGATATTGTAACTGAAATCATGATGCTCGATTGTTGTCCTATTGACACAACTATCTCGTTGTTACGAGACCTGATGATATCACATTTGTATTTAGTGTTGTAAGTCAGTTTCTGAATGTCCATTGTGAACATTGGGTGTGGTCGTACGTATTCTTTGGCACATAAAAATTCTTCAGAGAGATTTTTTTTTTTGAATCTGATAGGATGATAAAGGTAATACCTAAATCACTTGTTACTCTAATGTTGTCTTGACAGGATTATCATCAAATACGAGACCCCCTTTTGAATATTGTGCTCTTATTTGAAGGAAATACGATTTCATGGAGGAGCAAAAAACATAAAAAAAAGTTGCTAGATCCAAATATCCAATATAGAAGTTGAATAACATGTTATGGAAGCAACTAAGTGCAATCTTACATTTTTTTTTTGAAGACTCGGTATCCAATCCAAAGATCAACAAATTTGAGGGACACCGGTTTCACCGTACACCAGCGGGGTGGGGTTAAAGTAAAAGTTATGCTATATATGAATTGATCCAACACAAGAAATGATACCAGAAGGCTGTGAACCTGAAAGACCTTAAGAGGATAACACTCCAAGGTTCTACCTCTCACCACTAGGCCAACCCACGTGGATTACATGCAATCTTACAATGTTGAGGCAACTACTCCAACAACTAAAGTTTGGAGGACTTTGATACATAACTTATTGTGACAACCAAATTACACTTCACATTGTATAAAAGTGTGGTTCATATGACATATATGCTTCAACTTGAAGATGAGTGTTAGAAAGTTTATACGTGAGAATTTCTTTTCGCGCCTACCAACCTTCTCACTTGCTCCTTGCGCTTCCATTATTACCTCATTTGCAGGTTATGTAGCGAGTGTGTAAGTACGCAAATTCTGGTTAAAATGGGTTCACAAACATAACATGTGAATTGAGTTCGCATTAAACTACGAACCTGTTGGCAGTCAATAAAGTGGCATGTTGCAGTCAAACTGTCTTGACATATGGCCAATTTTGATTGGTCACCTATGTGGTTGCGACATAGCAATGACATCCACCAACCACAAGCCTTGATGAATTCTATAAATTAACACCGTTCTTCATTTTTTTCACACATCAATCTCCTCTTTCATTATAACAATTTGTCAATTTTTTCCTTTTGTTATTTTCATCATTTAGTTTGTAAACGGCCACATAGTCCGTTGGTTTTCTTTAAGTATTACCATGTAGCTAGGTGAGATGGAGCCACATGGGCAGTGACTCATATGCCACGTCAGCATATGTGGCAAGACGTGCTGGTATGACATGTGAGTCATTGTTCACGTGTATGTTGGCTTGGTCAAAATCCGTGGGGGGCCAACCTTTTGCCAAATGGGCTAAAGTTAGAAGCCAAAAGTGCTATTACGAAAGTTAGGGGGCCAAAATCGCGAGTTTGTGTAAGTCAGGTAGCCAAAAGTGCAATTTGTTTTTTTCGTTATGATTTGGGACGGAGAGAGTACTATGCCAAATATAACTCGGGTTATTTCCAAGATGAGAATCAAAAAAGAGAAATTAGGAAAGTAAATTTTTGCCACTAATGTATCCGGTTTCGTCATAAAGTTCCAAATAGATGTAAGCCAAAAACCCCATACCTCCAAGTGCTTTCAAATAAGCCATGTGATGCCACGCTAACCACTTTATGCCTTTGTTATTCGCCCCACCTCTCCACCAAAGTGAGTTGATTATCCGTTCAATTTTCATAATTATAGTATATTGGTAGAAGTAAATCATGACATTTGACGGAATAACTTACAAAATAGATTTAATCATAACCTTTTTCCTCTGTCACCTCAACCTCTCCATGAATTAATGCGTTTTTATATCCTATCTTTCACAAAAGCAAATGTGTCCTTTCTCCCAATCAGCTATATGTAGGGGTGTGCAAAAAATCCAAGTAACCTTAACCAAATCATTAACCAAACCATATCCAAAATTAATAACCAAATCCATTTTAAAAAAAAACCAAACCAATCCAATACAAAAAAACCAATTCTAAACCCTATCCAATTTTTTATAATTGGTTTTTAAATTGAGGGCCAATAAGGAAAAAGCCCAATAGTTTTTTTTTTTTAAAAAAAAAAAAATTTCCAAATTCAATTAATTATATAATTTAATAAATAAATAATTAATAAGGTGGTGGAGGAATTGGTCAACGCCGGACAACCGGCGGCCAGCACGGCGGAGCTCCGGCGGCGGACGGTGGGGGACGGCGATTTTCCGGCGGCGGTCGGCGGCTGGCGCGGTGGTTGGCGGCGGCGCTCCGGCGGCCGGCACGGTGGTTGGCGGCGGCGCTCCGGCGGCCGGCCACCGTCAACCACCCTTTAATATTTAATTATTTTTTATTTAACAAAATTTATTTATTTTAAAAATAATTATAAAAAACAGATTTTTGATGATTTTTTTTAAAAAAAAATCTATATTTTAATTATTTTGGGCTTAAAAAAATCTGTTTTTTTGGGCTTAGTTTGAAATATGTTGGGCTTAGAAAAAAAACTCTTATGAATTCATTATAAACCAATAATTCATAAAATTAAAGAAAAATTATGTTTTTTCTATAAACAATAATTATTAAATACTAGTATGTTCTTTTAATCAATTAAACAAAAAAAATATTGGCTTAATTATTGTAAAAAAAAAAGTTTAAATATATAGGAATTAAAAGTTATAATAATGCATTTTTAAAAAAAAATAAAAAATAAAAAATAAAATAAAATTTAAGATGAATCGGTTATAAATAAGTAACCTATTTTTTATTATAAACCGGTTATAAATTGGTTCCGAACCAATTATAAATCATATCCAAATTAGTTTTGCAAAATAACCAATTTTTCATTAAAATGGTTTTGGATATAAACCAAAACCATAAATATGGTGTGGTGTGGTTTTTAAACCATGCACACCCCTAGCTATATGTAAACAAAAATCAATATATGTAGATAAAAATATATTCACCTATCACTAATCTTAATATTTTTTTGCTTTGCTTTAAATAATTAAATTTCAAAAATTAATGCTGAAAATGAAACAATATTGTTTAATGCAAAATACAAGAAAAAAGATTTTGAGAAAATTGGGAGGAGAAATTTTCTATTTGTTTTTGTTTTTCTAAAATATTAAAAGTAAAGCTTGGGGGTTAGAGTTCAACCAATATTTTGGCCACAAGATACAATTAAGAGCTTTGTTTAGCTGACAGATATATCAAACTATATGTATAAGCGTCGAGGTTCGAATTCCGGACACTTCACTTATTCAACTAAGTTGATTCTCGAGCTACTACACAACTGACAAAAAAAAATTATATATATTTTTTTATCTTGATAAGTAAATTAATATTTAGTCATAGTTCCGGTAAATATAGCTAGGATGAACGGTTTGGAGACTGTTATGTTACACTTACACCCTGTTGTTCACCTTATGAATTATTCAATACGACTTAGATGCATGCAAACCTCCACAACTACATAGACGTAAAAAAGCTTCATAGCATAATAACTGCTTTAAAATTATCAAAATTGTCCTAAGAAGTTTGGATTTTGAATCATGATCCGTAGAATGTTCTCTCCTTTGATCTTACGCAGATTCATCACAATTCTTTAATGCTCACTGTTCATTGAGGTTAGTTTTTTTTTTTATTTTTTTTTTTATTTTTATTTTTTTTATAATTAATCACCAATTTTCTTTGTTGGATCTGTTTTTATTCACATTAACTTCTCTATGATTTGGTTAAAGTTTCAAAATTTTCATTACATGATGTTGATGTTAGTATGTTATTGTGGTGTATGGCACAGTTCAAAATTGCGGTTGTGGTCGTGGCTGCTTTTACACTGCGAATCTTGATCTTGCAGTAAAATGTGACCGATGTGATCACAATTGCGGCCACAATTGTAATTGTCATCCAGACAATAATTTAGAACTATTGTGTGTGGCGGCTTCTGTAGCACCGACACTTTGGATGGAAGGTGTGTCTGGTGTCTGACACGTGTTGGTATCCAACACAGGCACATGTGATTACGATCAATTAATTCAATTTTTTAAATTTTTTTACCAGTGTCAATGTGTCAGTGTCGTGTCTGGTTGATGCTTCATAATGTGGCCTTTGATTTGTGGGACTTCATTTCAGGGTTTTGTCCCTTCCCTTTTTCTGTGCACTATTGCTGTTATTGTAGTTAGATTGTTTCTCCTTGAATCAAATTTTTTATTTTCATTACATTTTATGTCTTGTATAGGTATTGTTTAAGATTTTGGGTAATGTTGCATATAAGATGTTTGTGTATAAGTCAAATGATAAAGCTCATGACAATTGAAAAGCAGCTTTTGTTTAAGCTATTCATAGTTATTGTGAAGTTCAATTTTAATATTTGTTTTTTCAAAAGTGCTTCTTGATATATTGATCAAAACCAAACTTTCTATAATTAGTCATTACTTACATAACTTATAGTACTTATGGATCATATGGACAGGTTAATCGACACTTTATATTGTTGTCTTACAAATTACTTTGTTATTTCATATATTGATGAATCTCTAGTTTTAGGAAGTGTTGACCCAAGGATGGAAACTTTTGCATCACCTTAGCTGCAGACAATAGCCAACAATGAAGCTGCAGACATAGCTGCAGAGATATCGGCAGCCGAGGATCCAAATTCCTTTCACTATATTAGTAAGTCATTTTCTTGTTGATTTTTGTGGAGTATAATGCATTTTTCTGAGACTAGTTGTATTTGTTTTGTGTGTGTGTGGGTTTGTTTAGATGGAAATCAGTATTCCTTCAATGGCACAAGAAACCTTTGGAGATGATTCACAACAAAAACATCTTGATCGCTTAAAAGAGCAAGTTCATTTGGTTAAAAGGAAAGACTGTGAACGCTACGAGGTTGCTCCAATCCAAAGCAAACTATCATTTGAGAATGGTTTTTTTATAGTGTTTCATGCATGCCAACTGTTGATCCAGAAAAATGATGGAATGATATTAATAGGGGTGGGGGGTCCTTCAGGGGCTGGAAAGACTGTGTTTTCTGAAAAGATATTCAACTCCATGCCTGACGTTGCGGTCATTTCAATGGACAATTACAATGATTCTAGTAGAATTGTCGATGGAAACTTCGATGGTAAATCATTATGTTATCTTCTTTTATGTCATGCTCTAGCATTCTTTTTGTAGTGCACTATCAGAAGGCATAGTCTAACTGAATGCATAAAAAAGTACATGCTTATGGAAACTGCTGATTTATATTTACAGTGAGTGAAATTAGTGCAATGTAAATCATGTTATGCATGTTGAACACTTAAACTCGATAATAAAACCTTTTGCTTCTGAGACTAAAGATTTTGTGGGGAGCCTACACTTATGTCAATCTCATTTTGCAGATTTTCATCCTATATTCTGTGCCAAAACTTCAGTACAGTGATGGAATTGGTATTTTTATGGTTAAGCTTCTAGTCTTCTTAATCTGGAACTTAGACTAAGATGCTTTAATTTGGTTGAAACAACGTTATAAGAAAATTGTATTAGCAAAATTTTCCGTGGTGGTGAAATTTTGATTAAATTAATATGAGAAAGTTCCTACATTAGCTCTCAATTGATCAAGTTAGTATGTTGTTGGGAAGATAACAATACCTGATCCGCAGAATGACATATCTGTGAATCACTTTCATTTCATACTTTGACTATTACTATGATATTTTCGCAATGTTGTTATTGATAATATATCTCTTTGAGCAGACCCTCGCCTAACAGACTATGAAACGTTGCTCAGAAATGTACATGATTTAAAGGCAGGAAAGCCAGTTGAAGTTCCTGTGTACGATTTCAAATCCAGTTCACGTACAGGATACAGGTTAATCCTAAGATACCTCTGAATACTTTGGCATATTTTTCATTAATTAAATAAAAAAGCATTGACTAATTTTGTCAGAGGTAATGCAAAGATATGCAAGTCTACAAAAACAAAATAGTAGGAAAAAACTTTTGAATTGGACTGGTGTGTTGTGTTTCTGTATTTTGCTATTGCTTAATTTATTAGGCAAATTCTAGGCTATTCCTTCAATTTTAGATTGCAATGTATCTTATTTCCAGGACGGTTGAAGTGCCGAGCTCTCGCGTTGTGATTATAGAGGGCATTTATGCTTTGAGTGAGAGATTGCGACCTCTACTAGACCTTCGAGTATCTGTAACAGGCGGTGTTCATCTTGACCTTGTTAAACGAGTTATACGTGATATACAACGTGCTGGTCAAGAACCTCAAGAAATTATCCATCAAATATCAGAGACGGTGCATGCTTTATTTTTATTCGCTTCATTGCTATATAAAAAGATATTTTGGAAAGTATTTTGTTTTTACAGAATTTATCAATTTATTCTTCTGCAGGTATATCCAATGTACAAGGCTTATATTGAGCCAGATCTCCAAACAGCACACGTAAAAATAACCAACAAGTTTAATCCATTTTTTGGATTCCAAAGCCCTACTTACATATTAAAGGTTAGTTAGTTCTCAGATAACATTATTGTAAGTACACAAATATAAAAATTCCTGTTATCTCTGATGCTTGTTAGTGATCAATGCTGTAATTTGTTCTAGTCAACCAGGAACGTAACAGCGGATCAAATTAAAGCCGTTATCTCCCAAGATTTTGAGGAAACAACTGAGCAAACTTATGACATATATCTTTTACCACCCGGTGAAGATCCGGAGAGCTGTCAATCATATTTACGGATGCGAAATAAGGATGGGAAATACAGTCTCATGTTTGAGGTTTGCCTCATCAAGTTCTGGTTCCTTTTTTTATTTTTATTTTTTTTTATTTTTAAAATGTTAAAATCCAAAAAGCCGAGAATGGGACTTGTTGCCTTGTGTAAACTAATGATGGCTTGTACTTCAAGGAATGGGTGACTGATGATCCATTTGTCATATCACCAAGAATTACTTTCGCGGTCAGTGTGCGTCTTCTTGGTGGACTAATGGCCCTTGGATACACAATAGCAACTATCCTTAAAAGAAGCAGTCATGTCTTATCTGATGATAGGGTTTGTGTTAAACTTGATTGGCTTGAGCAACTAAATCGACATTATGTTCAGGTAATGTTGGTGTTTGTCTATTTACTACTATCAAATGATTTACTGAGATTTTCATTTGTTTGAAATTTTCTGTTGTTTTGGATTTGGTGTTTAGATGCAATTCCATGTATCTTTTATATGGTTTAGCATCATTTGTTTAAAAGTGATATGTATATAAAATAAATAATGCCTAAAAACTCTAATTTGTATAAAACAATCATATAAGGGTCTGTTTGGTTCAATGGAGGGGAGGGGAGGGGAGGGGAGGGGAGGGATTTTAATAAAGGGGAGGGGAGGGAGTTTAATTATTTATATGTTTGGTTCAAAAGACTGAAGGGGAGGGGAGGGGAGAGATTTTAATTGCATGTATGTTTGGTTTCAGAAGGGGAGGGGAGGGATTTTAAAACTAAATTACTTTTTTATCCTTATTATTTTACAAAAGTCTTATAGTTTTAAAATTATTCACTTTATAAATAATCTTATAATTTTAAAGTTATTCACTTAAAAAATAATTAAATACGAACACTCAATTGACACAAAACCTCTGCAAATCAAATTATCAGTTGATAGCAATTTTTTATTTTGACGATTCATCTACAAAATATGATGTAGGAGGGTTTCTTTAGTAATTATTATTTTAGATAGATTTAGTTTTATTATATTATAGGTAGATTTCTTATTTTTATATTTCACATAGATTAGTTATTTTTATATTTTAGGTAGATTTATTATTTTTATTTAGTTAGGTTTGTTATTTTCTTTTACAATCTTTTAGGAGATTTGTTATTTTTATTTTCCACTCCTATTTAAGGTAAACTATTGTAGCCTTGAAGGCAACCTTTTGATTCAATAAAAATTCAGAGATTTTTCTCAAATTTGGTGGATTCCAAATTACTCTTTCGGTGGACTCCGAAACCCTATTCTGACAAGTTTGTGTTTGCGGCTTGTCTTTATCCATTAGGTTTAGCGTTTTGCTAACCTAGCGCTTCCGTACTGCGTCAAAATAGTTTATAATTCAAAGAAATAGAAAAAAATATAAAACAAAAACAAACAAGAAAAAACATAAACATATCATAACAAAAAGAGGCAAAGGAATTGCAGCTCAACCATTCTAATAATTACTGGTATATATCGTAACAAGTACTACTGTACGTATAGTAAATTTTTTTGCAGGTATTGATAAAAAAAAATTGCATAAAAGGAAGGATACTAGTTACGTTAACAACAAAAAGAATGAGGTTGCACTGTATCATAAGAGAACAGTACACTAAATAGGAGTAAATGATATAGAGAAATAATAAGGCTGATTTTGGAATTATAAAATAAGATTGAGGATAATTTTGTAAATGTAATAAAAATTTAAGTAACATATTTTACCTCCCCTCCTCCCCTCCCCTCCAAATCCCCCTAATTTGGGGGAATGCAAAAAATGAGTTTAGGAGGTATTTTGCTCCCCTCCTCTTCCCTCCCCTCCCCTCCAAAAAATGAACCAAACACATAAAATATAAAATATTCCCTCACCTCCCCTCCCCTCCAAAACCCCCTAACCAAACAGACCCTAAATGTTTTTCTGCCATTAGCTTGTTTGACCTGACGGTTCAAATTCAATTGTCGAGTTTATCCGTCATTAGCAATAAGCTCATCTGATATCAGTTAGATTATTGGCTACTTTTGTCAAACCAAATACACATTCTTTCTTCATCATTAGCTCATTATGATCTTAAAGTCCCCTTAAAATTTTCAAATCACCTCTAAATCTACTAAAGAATGATAGAGAAAGAATGAAGAACAATTTCAATGAGGACTTTAAAAACTGTTGTGGTCCAGTCTGCCATTGCACCATCTCTGTTTGAACCTTTTTAGCGTTATGCTGAGGAAAATTTCGCGATTTAAAAATTGCAATGGTGGCGTGATGCGGTTACAAAAGTTTCCGCATCACATGGTGTGATTTGCAATTTAAAACAATGTATATCATCTTTCAGGTTTCACAGTTTGTGCTTTTATTTATTCTTTGACTTGTATATCTATTTCCTTTTGGTTGATAACACGTTGCGTAATTAAACAGGTACAGGGAAAAGATCGATTAGTTGTAACATACATAGCACAACAATTGGATTTGGAAGGTTCGTACGTTCCCCGTACCTACATTGAGCAGATTCAACTTGAAAAGCTTGTAATGGTATGAAATATTCTAGTCTTCTAGTATCTAGTCCCTTATCATCATTCTCTTTCTAACTATTTCACACAGGCCATGCCAGATGATTTAAAGACTAAGCTCAACCTTAATGAGGATTTGGTAACAAGTCCCAAAGCAGCATTTTTTAGAACCTCTAATGACGGGGTTCCCATTAGACATAAACGTATAAGAAGGTTAATATTTTCCATATATACTTGATAACTTTCAATCTTATACTTTAAGAAGGTATAAGAATATCTTGTATATACTAAATTTTTTTTCTTCTGCATTTAACAAATAATAAGGCCATTGTGAATTTTCAACAGTGATACATCGCATTCAAGTACAAATAAAAAAGATGAGAATGAATCCAAAGTAACTGAATTCGTTTCAAACAATCGAGGACTTCATGAAAATAATAATTCAGATTCTGAAACAAAACAAGAAAATCAAGTAAGTTCATTTACTTTTTAGCAATTGTAATTGTAAAATTTTCTTAATTCAAATATTACTTTCTAGCAGTCTATTCAACAATGATTTGTTTGATTCTTAGCTGCATTTTCATAATAGTTTGGTACTTGGCAGGGTTCCATTACTCAGCTTTCAGAACAAATTTCATCCCTGCATGATAGAATGGACGAGTTTACAAATCGTATTGAAGAGCTGAACACAAAGTTAACCATCAAGGAAAAATCTCCAAGTCAACAAAATATGGACCTGCAAGCTGAGTCCTATGATGGTTCTGTTCCCACCTCTTGCCTCATTACTAGTTTGAGTAATGGTTCCCTAAATGGATCTATTATGTCAAATCCCTCATTGCCATCACAATTAGCTAAGGAGTCACCTTTAAGAAACGAGGTATGTGTCTTTTCAGATTCTACTCTATGAAGCACTGACACAGACATTAGACACAACAGTGACACTTTGACACCATAATAATTTCAGAAAGTGACATAATTCATTGTAATCATATGTGTTGGTGTAGGACACCGCCGTGTGTCCGACACTGAGACACGCCTAATCCGAGGAGTGTCGATGCTTCATATTTCTAGTATCATCTTTAGTGTTGTGTTCCTGAGAAGGGATATTAGATGGTTTTTCCACCATGTGTGACATGTCAATTTTCTCTCAATTACTATGTGGGAGCTGGCAGCGGAAACTTGGCTTCTAATATGAAACACAACTCTCACTAAAGTTGAACAAGAAAATACTGTAGCATAACAATAATTGTATGAAGAAATATAAATTTCTAAAGAAGAAAGATTAGTATATTATAAGAGAAAGCTCACTATGTTACACTTTGTTACTTGTATTGTTGTTGTTATTATGAACAAAGTCATGCTATATATCAGAGAACAAAATTTCATGTAAATGTAAGCTCCAACTTTGTTTATTTCCTATTATTACTCCTTGGAGTAATATGCATTTCTATTTTACTTATTTCCATATTTAGCTTTTCTCCACCTCGTTCATAATTTGAAATATTCAAATTTTGGACGAATATGGAATAATGCTAAGCAAGTTCAAGCAGTGTTGGAACTTACTACCTGACACAACCTTGGTTAACATGTCTGCCGGATTCTCATCGGTGTGTACCTTCGTAAGAGAAATATGACCTTCCTACAAAATATTCCGTACAAAATGATATCTTACATCGATATGCTTGGTGCGAGCATGATGACCCTGATTCTTAACCAAGTGAATCGCACTTTGGCTATCACAACTCAGATCCACATATTCTTGCTTAATCCCCAAATTATCTAGAAGACCCCATAACCACAATGCTTCCTTCACTCCTTCTGTTATGGCCATGTACTCGACCTCTGTAGTAGATAGTGCCACTGTAGCTTGTAACATCAATCTCCAAACATCTGTATGCACATAGTCTAACAATCCTCTGATTTTGTGTTTGCTTTTAGAAAACTTCAAGTGATGTGCTTTGCCATACACACAATGTTCACAAAATTCCATGCATGGTTTCTTCATGTTTTTCACAAACCTTTCCCACTGAGCAATGATAGACCCTTTTCTGACATGCCTAAGGTGCATGTGTCATATCCTCGTGCATTAACTTATTTCCATAAAAGCTAAATATGGAAATAAGTAAAATAGAAATGCAAATTACTCCAAGGAGTAATAATAAGAAAGAAACAAAGTTGGAGGCTTACATTTACGTGGAATTTTGTTCTCTGAATTTATCGCATATAGAACACTATATAAACTAAGCATGGCTTTGTTCATGATAACAACAACAATACAAGTAATGAAGTGTAACATAGTGAGCTTTCTCTTATAATATTATTAATATTTCTTCTTTAGAAATTTATATTTCTTCATACAATTATTGTTCATGCTACATTATTTTCTTGTTCAACTTTAGTGACAGTTGTGTTTCGTATTATTATTAGAAGCCAAATTTCAGCTGCCGGCTCCAACATACTAACATCTATAATTGGTTGTGCCATAAGTATCTTAATATTATGATTAAACAATAAGTAAATTAGTTGTATTACTTTATGACTAAAATTTGACAACTTTTGCAACAATTTCTAAGTGGTTAATACAATTAAAATAAGTGGTTAACACAACTTGTATAGTCAATGCTTGTAAAATATAAAAAGTGTTGTTTTCATATGCAAAATTTACCCCTTTTGTATCCTTAACTAGTGCCCCGGGGCACTAGTTATCATGACCCATAAATAAATCAACTAAGCTTATGTAGGCTAGATTTTTATGTACCTTGTTCTCTCAAAAGAGAATTTGTTCTTGTCTTATAGCAATGTTCAATATAGCATGTGCTTGTTTGTGTCACCTAATAAATTTATATAACCTTTATGAATTACATGGTTGCATAATGATGCTGCATTAGTTGTTCATTGATTTTATTGGTTTCAGATATCAGATATTGCACAGGGTCAACGTCAGATAATGAATCAGTTAGACAATTTGAATAATCTTTTCTGTGGAAATTTGGAAGAGAAGTATCATCAAACAAGAACCAACAGGAAAAGTGTAATGGTGGCAGTGGCTATTGGTTGTTTGGGGATCTTCTTAATGAAGGGTTTGTCAACCTGAAATTCATTTTTGTAAATATAATCAATGCTATATAGGCTAGTCTGTTTTTCTTCTATTTCATGACATTTCAGATTATGTAGAATGCATTTTTTAGCAAAACATGAATTATAAATAGTTTCTAGGATAAAATCATAGATAAACTATAAGCTCAGAACCAAAATCTGCTTCATCAAGAATTCCAAGAATAACCAATAGTGACACCCATCTCTTCAGCCAATAGTGACACACAGCTACGTAGCCCAATTGATAGTGGGAATGGATTGAACACGTACTTGAACCCCAGGGTACATGGTTCAATTTCAACGGAAGGCAAAAACTCCACTAGAAAGGGGGGTGGAGAAGATCGTGAGGTGACAGTGCTGGGACCACCTAAGGTGGTGGGGCCTGGGCTGTTACATGTGCTAATTGTTGTCAATATTGATTGTTAATATTATGCTATAAATATGACAAAACCAGATTAGGCTTGAGCTTTGCAAAACCTAACTCGGTCCATCGGTCTGGTCCATTTTCACTCCTAATGATGACTCGCCTTTCATTTGCTAAGTCTACATGATTTCAATGTTGTAAAAATATTTCTGGGGATAAAAAGGTGTCACAAAAAAGCTCAAATAATAATACACATTTTCTTTGAAAAATAAGGAGAGTTCCACTTCCAATTTTAAATAAAAGTCACATTTTTTTTTTAGATAGATGAAATGGCTTCACCGGAAACTTACACACATAAGTGGAGAGACCGGGGTTCGAATCCCGGTCATGACGTTCGACCTAATAATTTCGACATTTCTGTTAGTTGTGTTAGAATTTGTAGATAATAAAAGTCACATTTTGAAACTGCCAATATTGGTGCATGCTATCTTTGACAACAAACACATTCTTTGATCTATTTGATGCATACATGTGATTACACAATTTGTCTATGTTAGATGTTCTCAATAATATCATTTTTTTTTATGGTAAACAAATTTGATTAGAAAAATAACCATATTATGAGCTTCAAAATTTAAACTATGCGAAATATAAACTACATTAGCTCTATCTAAATTAATAAGAAGATCCTTAAAATCCTTAATAATACAGCAACATGAGATTTGAGTTAATACGCAGTTCACTACTACTTCAACATAATGTGAAGGGGTTAGGGGCAGCAAAGAAGAAAGAAATTCAGAAATTTATTTGTACTGAAAAATCATAACATTATTTGTATTCAAGAAATGAAGATGGAAAAAGTGGAGCATCGGAGCAAATTTATTTGTGAAATAATATGGGGTTTAAAATGTTTAATTTCGGTGTTTGTTAAAAAAAAAGTTTAATTTCGGTAGGGCTGGCAATGAGTCATTAGTCAAAGTTTTGAAGATTAGACATTAGTCAAAAGTTTTGAAGTCTTCAAGTAGGATCCAAGTTAGAGCCTTTAACATTTCTTTATTTCTAACTTCTCACAACTAATTCAAGAAAGTTTTGTCCCTTTCAAGTATCCTTCAAAGCTAAGTTTTTCAATAGGTTTGACCATAAACCAAGTTTTCTTACCCCTCTTCATGTGATATACCAAGAATGAACTTGAGGAACACTTTATATAGTTTTGGTCCTTTCATGACTAATGAGTTAGATCACACAAGCAAGATTATATATTATCACATTTAAGTCATATTTAATGCATAGAAATTGTGTTTTCATCATTCCTTTAATATTAAAACAAATAAATGTTATGGTATATGTTTTCATCGTTTCTTTAATTAAAATTTGCAACATTTAAGGGTGGTGTATTGGATTAGGATTTCATAGGATTTTAAAAGACTTTTTTATGATAAAAAAATTTTGTGGTATTCAATCAAGACTTTTAGAAAAGTTAAATAAATCTTGTGGTATTCAATTAAGACAATTAAGATTTTTTTTTCAAGGCAACAAAATCTGTTGGTATTCAATTGAGATTTCTTACCACTTTTAAAATGTCTATTGGTATTCAAAAGTCTATGGATTTTGATGGATTCTTCTTTGCAATGGATTTTGATGGACTTTTTAGTTGAAAATACACACAAAACACTCCTCCAACAATCTCACCAAAACCCATGAGACTTTTTATAATATTTCAAGACTTTTTTTTTTTCTATCTACAGAATAGAACATTATCAATATTCTGATTTTCTTTTCACCATCAACTCCCGTTCAATCTCTTTCAAAATTCTTCATGGTGATTTCTTTTGAATGACAATGGACATGCATACAAGTGTACTCAATATTGTTTATATATATTATTGCCCATCGATTTTAATTTTTTCAATTCATTGTTGTTTTCTTTCTTTCTTATACATTATGAATCTATGATCGATTTTAATTTTTTCAATTTATTGTTGTTTTTCTTTCTTTCTTTCTTATATATTATGAATCTATGATCCATTCATAATTTTTTTTTCCCTGTATCTCCAAATCAAAGGAAGGGATGTACTTGTTTTTTTTTCACGTTAATTATCATTCAACTGGTTTAGTCATTGGTGTGGCAACCTTAATTTTTTTTTCATTCACTTCTTTTTCTTTTTCACCTAGAATGGAAAGTTTTTTTCAATATTAAAAATTCATAAAGTCAGTTGAAATCTTAAAAATCTGTATTATAAAATCCATTAAAGTCTTTTAAAATCCAAATTGGAAAATCCTGATTGCAAAAAAGTATTTTAAAAAGTCTTAAAAGTCTATACAATCCTATAAAATCTTTTAAAATCTTCAAGATTTTTTTTGTTAAAATTGTCCGTCAAAATCCTAATCCAATACACCCCCTAAATTTATTATAAATTTAAAATAAAATTCACATTCAAGAGTATTCAAATTTGATCTCTAACTTGACAATACTTCTTGGGTTTTTTTTTGTCAATATACTTGAATTATTTTTTTAGAATATAATGTTAAAAGATAAAGAAGTAGTAACAAATAATTTATGCAATTTGATTTTTTTTTCTTTTTAATTAATAGCATAACGACATCAAAAAATTGAACATATAAAAATTATGGTTAACCACACTCCAAGTCGTGGTTAATATATAAATGTTCCAGGGGAGGAAAGAAGTGTTAGCGCTAGTGCATCATATGTACAGGTAATATGGACACTTCCGGTGCAATGTATGCTTAAATGTAATGTTGACGCGCCGATATTTAAGGAGCAAAACTGTTTCGGTGCCTGAATGTGTTTAAGACATGACAAAAGAAATTTCATCCGTGCTCAAACAACATGGAGTTATGGCAATCCACTTCCATACGAAGCAGAGGCATGAGATTGAAAGCGGCTATTTCTTGGTTATGAAATTTAGGCTTTGCTAATGTTCTTACTAGATTGCAAACTAGTGGTAGATGACATTAGTGGTAAACTAAATCTACATACATAATTTGGTGCTATGTTAGCCGTGTGCAAAGCTTCTTTACGTTTATTACAAAACTTTAGGATAAGTTTTATCAGGAGAGACAAGCCAACAATGTTGCTCACTTGTTAGCAAGAGCGGTGTTGCCCTTTGCTAGTCGCCAAGATTTTGATTATATATCATCATGTATTGAAACTATTTTGATGAACGAAATGAGTTAATGTTGTTACGGTAAAAAAAAGTCGTGGTTAATAAAGTTGCATTGGTGGTCAATGATTTTTGGCATCTCATATTTCCGTTACTATTTACTAAACATAATTAACCACATATTTGAACAACAATAACTATTTAAAAAATTGTTGCAAAAATTGTCTAATTAAATTTGGTTGTACAAAAATCATTTATCAAAATAAATAAATAAATTGTCGAAAAGGTAGTGTACTTTTTAACAAGTATATATATATATATATATATATATATATATATATATATATATATATATATATATATATATATATATACACACACACACCTAAAACAAGCCTATATATGTAGCCTGGATTTTTTTTGACTTTGTTCTCTTACCAAATACCGAATTAAGACAAGATATAATACAATTATTAAACGAGCATTACTACAACAAATGTGAGATTTGTTATAATGTTTGCCAAAAAAAATTTCATTTAGTGCAGTGTTACAAGATTTGTCAAGGTGACGTAGCTCAATATAGTATGTCACGTTGATCAAATATCTCCAGATTTGTCATCGGTGAATCAATTTCTATTTTCAAAGCTTGACTTCAGAATTAATGAAGAAAAAAAAGTCAAATGTATCTTTTAAGTTTCGCGTTTGTAATAGTTAGACCCATTAAATTTTTCACGTAATAGTTAAGTCTTTTACGTTTTTGATTTATTACACTGTTACCTTTACAGTTAACATTTACTACTTTGGAACATTCCTCTTGACAACTTCATTTAAACTATCCAATACTCATTTCAATTTTAATTATGGAAATGAGTATTGCATAGTTAATTTGGTTCATCTTAACAACTTCATTTTCTTTTTTGCGCCATCATTAATATATGTTAAGACTTAAGAGTAATGATAGTTGGTTAGAGTTTCAATAAGTTAGTTAATTTGTTAATTAGGTGGTTAGTTAGTCTTTTATTAAAGTCGGATATCTCTTCTTTAGTTTAAGTATCAAAGAATAGAATGTCATCACAATGGTCATCTGTACCATAGTTTTAAAAACCGGACCAGACCGACCGGTCCGGTCGGGAACCGGACAGGTGGACGGATCAAGTAACATGCAGAACCGGTTAAGCAATTGAACAAGAGAAACCCGAGGTGACCCGGCCGGGTCTACGGTTAAACCGGTGAACCGTGTAGCCCGCGCTAAACCGGACCGGTTTATATTCGAATTAAAATGTCACAAAAATTGCCAAATGTTGCTGGAAGGAATTGAACACACAACCCACATATAAAACTCCATTAACTTACCACTAGGCCAACTAAACATTTGTACTTTTCATCCGCAAAACTATATATATTTAATTACATATGCATTAAATATTCAATAAAAGAAATATGGGCTATAATACCACCTACTCCTAGATTTATTTTTTTCCCTAACCATCCCATCACACACACACACACATATATATATATATATATATATGGTGAATGCTAGGGTGAGGGAGCAAATAGGTCCCTCACCGGTGAGAGAGTAAAAAAAAATTATTTACAACCATCAGATATAATCAATGGTCAAAATATGCTAAAATTAAAAAGGGTAATATGTAAAATTGTTCGCACAGGATCTTGTTGCCTTCTCTTCTTCTTCATACCTCAGTAACCTCTAGCATTGTACTTCAACATTTCCAAACTACCACCGACACCGGTGAACACCCAAACCACCAACACCGACTATTCACACCACCATTGAAAACAACTCAAACGGTTTCCAAAAATAATTGTTTCATTTCACGAACAGAGAAATATAGATACCGTCAATATTACATGATAGAATCATTAAAAAATGTTCTGCCATTTGAATAAAGATTTGAATCCATGAATTATCATTTTATCATAACCAATGGCACTATAAGTAATAACGATTAATAATATCCATTTGATTTCAATACTAACAAAATATCCATAAGATTCTCCGGTGGTGGTGGTCGCGGTCGGTGGTGTGAATAGTCGGTGTCAGTGGTTTGGGCGTTCACAGTTTGTGTCCGCAGTAGAATGAAAATATTGAAGTTACCGGGGTACAAGAAGAGAAAGAGATACAATAAGAAGTGGACAATTTTACATGTTCTCCTTTTAAATTTTAGCAGATCTTGACCATTAGTTATATCTGATGGTTGAAAACGACTTTTTCTTACTCCCTCACCGGTGAGGGACCTATTTACTACCTCACCTTAGACACAGCCTATATATATATATATATATATATATATATATTTTTACTACACTTTTTTTTTTATGAGAACACTTGTATCCATTTCTTTTTCCTTCAAAAACTGCATATTTATTATGTATTGATAAAATACATTAATTTAATTTTTTTTCTTAATTGTGTTTATTTTTTAAAAAAAGAATGAGTTCTTGTCATCAACCAAAATAAAGAGTTCTTGTCAATTTTTTTTATAGAATAATTTTTATTAAATTTTATAATATAAATATTTGTATAGACCGGGTTAGTAGTTATGCAGTCTAACCAGTGACCCACTGTTCCGAGCAGTAACCCAGTGACCCAGTGTATTGATCGGGTTGATCACCAGTCCGGGTTTTAAAACACTGATCTGTACGTTGTTTCTTTTGAAGAGGTAAGTTTAGAAAAATTGTATTTTTGCTTGTGAGAAGCAACTACAAAAAATTTAGAAGCAGTATGACTTTTACAAATTTTTTAGCTTGACTACTATTTTAAATATTTTTCATGTATTAAAAGACCTATTTGTTATAAACGTAAAACTTAAAAGACATCTGGATATATTTTGTCAAAATATTTTAAAGGGAAAACTTTCTTTTTTTTTTGACTCAAGAAACTTTTATTAATTAAAATAATATTATTGGTCCGTTTACAACTCTACCCGAGGGAATTTGAACTCCGTATCCTAAAGTTAAAGGTTAAACTCTTACTAGTATAAGAAATGAAAATAAGAAAATACAAAAGAATATATGAAGAGAAATAAAAAAATATAATAAGTTCAAAGATAAAAAAACAAAACAATTTATATTTATGATGCTTCTCATATAAGTTCAAAGTGGTGACTGCTAAAATTTATAAAATTTTATTTGATTATTTTTTTTAAAAATATTTATATAATTTTTTTGGTAAGTTACTAGATATATAATTTTTTTAATAATAGATATATATTTTTTTTTAATAATAGATATATAATACATGTAAAATATTCATCATTACACAACATGCATGACTCAAAAAATCATATTTAATATATGAAAATTAGAGAGAATAAATTCTTTTAAAAATATATTAGTGTCATGCATGTATTTTGTTTGTTGAATTCTTGGAGATTGATATGTATGATTTATTAATAATCATTGTTTTAATTTAAACTTTATAATATATTGATGGTGTCATACACATAGTTGATTGATTGTGCTTTTGGTGTATGATATACGTGGCTAAAAAATTCATATTTAGTACGTAATAATGCGGGAAAATCAATTGTATAATGACATTATATACATGAGTAGTTAACATTTATTTATAATTATAATATAGTGACATTTTTTCTCTCGATATGTTTATAATATAGTGACATAGATTTAAAACACTATTTGCTTATAATAGTGATGCATCTTATGTCATTGAACCTTCCGCAATACAATAAATCTAGTAAGAACAAAGTTTGTAGCTGGAAAAACGTTGATTTGAAAATATTTGAGTTTGAATTCAGGATTCTACTTTTTTACATTTAGGGTGTGTTTGTTTTGCAGAAAAACAAGGGACCGGATATAAAACAATGGTGACTACTTCTCTACCTCACATAAATTGAGGGTAGTTGCCTTATCTCTTTACCTTGGGCTTAAGTAGCGCCCCCACTCATGAGACAAGGCCCATTGGGTCTCAAGCCCAATTGCTCGGCCCAACTCGCGTTAACTCTCACTAACTCGCGCGTTAACTAAATCTCTCGATAAATAACTTAAAGTTACTATCTTACTTAAAATCCACGTCACCAAATAAATAAACACTTACATAGTGAATAATAAATTTGGGTCGTTACAACACCTACTCAGGACTTCTTTTCCCAGACCTCAGCCTAGGACTTCCTTGCTCAAATACCTCGTACAAGACACTTCCTTTTTGCTCAAGCATAACTGCAAGAGACTTCCTCTAACTTAACCTAGTTAAGAAAGATTACAACTAAACACTTGATATACAATTAGAGGTGTCCTTATAATTTCAGCTCAGTATCAAGACTTTGAAGAACACTTAATTCTAAGATTACAAGATGTGAATTCTAAGTGTTTCAGACAGCTTTTAATTTTGGCAAAGTGTATGCTCGTTTAAATGTTGCAAGTCTTGTTCTTCTTCTTTAACTAATGTCTTATGTATATAGGCATTGAGAATGAGACCGTTGAAGAAATGTATTCGTTGGAGAAGTAGTTGTAGGAGCGTTGCATTGAGCCATGTGAGTTGCAGAGAGTCGTTGGACTTTGTCTTTGCAACGATTGTGTTGAAACTTTTCTCTTTGGTTAAAAATTGCTCCTTGCTTTCTTCTTCGTACAACTATCTATTGCCAAAATAGGAAAGTACAATTGACTAGACATTTGCTTTTTTGCTTTATCCTTTCTATAAGTCAGAACCCTAAAGACACCTTCTGTTCTTTACAAGGTAACAACACCCACGGCCTACTCACTCAGAGGCTAACGTCCTAGAGGCATTGCTTCAGAGCATGGTCTTCAGAGGCAGAACATTCCGAGTCTGCCTTCTGCTTCCAGAGTTTGTTTCTTAAGACCCTTAGGGAGGATTCTTTAGAGTTATTTCAGCGCGCCTTGATCGTGTGACGCGACAATGACCGCAAGTATACAGTCGTGTCGTGTAGTTTTAAAAGATATCGAACCCAAGGGACCAATAATCGACCTACCGTATTCTAGTGTTGCTTTGTAAATCTAAGGCTAATGATTAAAAGGGTTTTGATTAATTAAATAATTAAAATAAGAAAAATAAATATTTTTTTTTAGATTTTTTATATGTAAATAAAATATTGCTAGGACGTGCTATTAGTTGCTTCAGAGGGTTCAATGCTTAATTCGCGCTAGGCTTAACTGTTAAATTTTCGAAACTATATTGTTTTAAAAATACCAATCTCAGCTCTCGCAAATCTTGACTAGTATTATAAATTATAAAGGTGATGCTTAACTCTCGTCCTCACACCCGCTAATAAAATACTCTTTGAAAAACAATATAATTTAATTAACTCTAATCCCAACTCTCGTTGCGAATTAGATTTAATGTTCAGTTTTTACTATCTAGTAGAAATCTCACGCTCTCGCTCTATTGATTTTTACTTTAATTAATTCTCACTCTCGTGACGAATTATAATCAACGTTTAATTAAAAACTGCTTAAGAAAATATAACAGTCGCCAGTTTTCAAGAATTATATTTGATTTAAAAACACTAATCTCAGCTCTCGCAAATCTTGACTAGCGTTATACTTAGATAAAATAAATGCTCAGCTCTCACACGCTCACTTACCTATATAAGTACCTTTGAAAATCAATATAAAACTCATTAATCCTAAATAGCTCTCGCGGACTTTAGAACTAACGGTCAGTTTTAACTATCCGACCCTAAACCTCAACTCTCGTCAATGTTGGTTTATTGCCTTTAAAACAATCCTCACTCTCGTGACGAATTATTTGAAAACGTATTTATTTAAAACTGGTGGTTGAAAACTATTAAGCACGAATTAACTACCGAACCCCTATTAGCTACTAACTACACATCCTAGCAACGCTAAATTTAGCTAGACATAACTAAAACTAAAGACATAAAAATAAAATAAGCAAATAAATAAAAAGACATAATAAAAATAAAAACAGAAATTAAAAGCATAAAATAAAAGCAATAAAATAAAGACAAGAAATAAATAAGACCATAAAATAAAATAAGAACCTGAAATAACAAAAGGAATCTCGAGTACGGACTCCGACAGCGTAACGGTAGGAAATAAAAAAAACTTATTTTATTCTCAACGGAGAATAAAATAATACTAAACTCTCAACTTTAGAGAAGAAAACCTTGTGGTACTAAGCCTAGTTCTCAATTCTCCAAGTCAAGTGTTATATTTTTGAGTGAAGAGAACTAGCCTATTTATACTAAAATACAAGGAGGGGAAACATAAATCTGGCCGATGTGGGACTTAGAAATATTAGCGCGCGGCCGTTTGATCAAATGGAGGGCCATGATGAAAAGGAAGTGGCGAGGGCCACTAGGGAGCAAGTGGCGGGCGCCATCTTGGCCTGGTTGGCGGACGCCAATGTGTTTTCCTTGTGGGCTTGGCTTGGCTCGTGGCTTGGGCTGCACTTGTGTGGCTTGGCTGCACTTGTGTGGCCCATTTTTGTCCATTCTTGCTCCTTTTCGGTCCGTTTTCGCTCCTTTCTTCAACTCGTACACTTTTTATCTGTTTATTTAAAATATGAGAAATAAGTAACTATTTATATAATAAAACTTCGGAATCGAAATAAAAACATATAAAATGTAATAGTAAATTAACTAAATAAATAGCATATTTTTAGGTGTATCAAACTCCCCTAAACTTGAACCATTGCTTGTCCTCAAGCAATTTAGCTTGCATATAGAAAACATTTGAAATGCGAAGCAACTCACACACACAGACTCAGAGAAAAATAACATCACAAGTACTCATACGTGGTCAGAAATTCAGATCGGCTAAGATTAATTAGTTAGGTTCTTTACACAATCAAGAAGGGTATTTCAACGACACACAAAGTTCTCCCTCTTATACATATTGAATTTGGATCATGCCATTGTACTAAAATCTAAATCGTCTCCTTTGTTTCATCCTTTTTCATTCTAGACAGTCACATTAAGACCCTTTATCTATGTCACACACATGGTAAGAAAGCCGGTTAGCGTCTTTGTTCATCTATTTCAACTCGCAATTAGCTTGATGATACAAATTTTGATGATACAAATTTTTGTATTAGCAATCATATAAATATTTTTTTTTTCAAGGTTTAACCGTATTACCACAGTATGACCTCATATTATTTTTTTTCTTTAAGGTTTAACCGTATTACCACAGTATGACCTTAAGAATTTGCTTAGATGATTCGCTTATATTCATCGACAAACCTACTTAATGTGTGACTTTATAGATGGTGTCCGACTGGATAGATAAACTACTAAAGGATTCCACAAATTTAAATCAAGAGATTTTGGCACAATGGTTATTCAAATTGATATCTATACTAGGGAGACTTCTGGGTGTTGGAAAAATACCGATTTTGTTGTAAAATTCCCTAAATTCCTTAACTTAGCCTCTTGTCTTTTCTTGACCTATATACTTTCTAAGTGAGCTATTATCCTAAGTCTTTGGAAAAATTTTTAATTTGGCTCAAGAAAAGGAAAAATTTAGAAAAACCAAAGAATATACTATAAATTCAATTTTTTATTATGCGCAAGGAAATAAAAATTCAAATAACTAAAAATTAAAAGTAAATAGAGATAGTAGAATACTCCCCTAAACTTAAATCCAACAGTGTCCTCACTGTTGCGACTCAAGAGCAGAATTGGAGCGTAAAACCTGTGGTAAATCATGGGGGAGGCTGTTGATGGTTTTGGAAATTGTTGAACTGAAGCCTCAAGCCGCCTAGCTCTTGTATGACATTGTCGAGCTGTTGTTGACGGTGCTCTTCTGAGCTCTCCCATCTATGATAATAGCCCTGCATCTCATGTTGGTTTTGAAGAATTTGGTTTTGCTGGGCTTGCATGAATGTCATTCGTTCCATCATCTCCTCTTGTTGTTGGTGCATGGCATAAAATAATCCATCGCGCTCTTGATTTAGTGCATTTTGGGCGCGTATCTCATGGAGTACATCATCGATAGTGCTTTGCCTTGATGAGGAGGAACTACCTGCAAAAGTGTTAGAAAAGTGTGTGGTGTGTGCAGGTGGAACAATGCTTGCGCCCCCACCAGCAGCAACATTTGGAGAAATGTGCGTGGGAGCTCTATTAGTCGTAGAATTATTAGTATAGCAAAGATTTCTCGAGTCACGTACATCCGTTAGCCATTGGTTAGGAAGGGTGATATTATTAAAAACACGATTTTGAATCATTAAATCATATCTACCATCTTCTCTTAACCTTACTAGGTTCATACTCCTTACCATATCTTCATCGATTAACCGAGGTGGAGTATGTTCTAAATTTTCTAATTGAGGTCCTAGTCCTATGGCTTTAGCTATGGTCGTGATTAGGCCTCCAAAAATTATCGCTCCGCCCTGTCTTGTGTTAACTTGTGAAAGCATATGTGAAAATAAAAACGGGACGGTGTTAATTTTCATTTTTCTAATTGCAGCAAACATGTAAAACATTTCTTTTGAGTTGACTTTGTTTAAAGAAGCTCGGCCAAAGATGGTATGTGCCAATAAGTGGCGGAAATAGCGTAAGGCCGGATTATGGATGGATGAGGCCTTATTTCCTTCATGACTATTAATTTGTTTACCGGTGATAGTCATCCAAAAGTGGCTAAAATTATTTTGCCACTCTTCATTATCATGGACTTCACATGTTACACTTGGTCCATGGGGGAAATGCAAAAGGTCAGCCATATCATTCAAAGAAAATTCATACTCAGTATTAAACATTCTAAAGTAAACAGCGCCATGCGAACTCCTAGTTTCACGAACAGTGTTAACAATTAAAGAGCTTAGGAATTCTAGCGTTAGTTGAGTATAAACGGGATTTTGTTGAGATAGGAAATGTCGAAGATTTAGATTATCAAGCAAATAATTTACACTATCTAATAATCCTAATTTTCTTAAGAGAGAATTATCGGCATACCTTGTAGCTTGTATTTCCCTTCTTTGCAAATCCTCGTAAATTTGAGATTGATTTGAACTTCTTCTAAAAACTAACTCATAAACCATTTTGTTTTGGAAATAGATAGAGATTTTATGCTTTAGAAAGAATATTGTAGAAATGGTGAGTTTAGTTTATGTTGAAAGGCATGTATTTATAACTTGAAAAAGAATCTCCTTATGAAACACAAGGTCCTACCAATTAAGTTTTCATTGATTGTTTTGAAAGGTGGAAAGGAAATTGTGTAAGGAATCAAAATTTGCATGCCATGAACTTCCAAAAACATTTCCCTATGAAATCTATAGCATGGTCACGCCATGCTTCACTTTAAAAGTGTGGGAAATTGAATTTTGTTTGCTTTGAAAAATGCTTTTTGACCAAAGACTACTCTTTTGATTGAATGCATATTTGACCAAATAAATAAACATTTATAAGTGCATATACTAATCGACTAATAGACGGTTACGAGAATAAATGAAAATTACTAAAAATAATTTCGTAATAATGACTAAAATAAATACTTAAATAAAATACTTAATAATGCATTGAGAATGAAAAATGAAATGTTTGAATGAAAATATGCTGAAATAAAATCACACATGAAAACAGGGAAATAATTAAAAGAAAAAGAAAGCAAAAATAAAAGAAAGTGATAAAAGTCATGGGTTGCCTCCCACGTAGCGCTTTTGTTTAACGTCGTTGGCTCGACTGTTCAGAAATGTAAGCACTAAGGGTGTTTTCTTGAATCTCCGATTAAACTCCTAATTAATTTTGGTTTCCATCGCCATTTGTCAACCCATCTCCCATACCATTCACTCTTTATTTTCTTTTTCATATAGGGAGGTTCAGAGGTCTGAACGTGTGGTGGTGGTTCTGGATCAATTTTTATTATTAGTTTTTCGGGTCTGAGTTTAGTTTCTTCATTCGCCACCTCAAAGTCTACTCTCCCCTTTTTAACACTAATGATTTCCCTATTGTCCTCTAAATTTCTCTTTTTATACGGGATTTCATACAAAGGGGCATTAGTGTTTGTGTTTTTCAACTCTTCTACATCCCTTTTAGATTGGGATTCTACCTTGGCTTCCACAAGCCTTTGGGTGAAAGGCGTTGGTGGATTGTAAGGAGGAGGGAGAATGTAAGGTGTTTCCTTCTCTACCTCTTTGACAACCTCCTCTTGAAGTGGTGTAGGTGGAATTTTCTCAATCTCTATATTTTCCTCGTTAGATTTCTCATTGATTTCATTATCACTCTCTTTAGGATTTTCAATTTGACTTTCATTAGTTGTTATGACGTCTACATGACTCTTAGTGAACGATCCTAGAGATGCTTGTGCAAGCAAAGAGATTTGAGTCTCTATTGCCTTGCTATCGGTCGCGAGGGACTCGACCTTAGCGTTTATCTGCATGAAAGCTTCATCTACTTCTTTATTTATGCGAGTTTGTGCTTCCACAAACTCTAGCCTAAAGAGTGTTTGAGTCTTAATGAAATCCTCCATTAATATTTCAAGATTGGATTTATAGTGATTTTGTGGTTCCTCATAATATTGGGGGTGGTGGTCGTAGAGGAAATATGAGTAATCCATTTTAAAAATTTAAAAATAAAAGTGCCTTAGTCTCTACGGTGCAACATTGGAGTTACGATATCGACTAAATTGGTCCCCGGCAACAGCGCCAAAAACTTGATCGTGTGACGCGACAATGACCGCAAGTATATGAAGTAGCAAAGTTTTTCACAAGAAAGGGGGGGGTTTGAATTGTGACCCTTTTAAAATTTAAACTCAAGTCACAAAATAAATAGTTAGTGATAAAATTATTTTTGTGCTCAGTGAGATCGTTCTAAGAATGATCTGTGCTGTGTAAAAACAGTTGCAGAAAATAAAAGTTTAAGGGAAAGAAGATAAACACAAAGAGTTATCCTGGTTCACCCCTAATCTTTGGGTTACGTCCAGTCCCCACCTCCTGTGAGTTTGTCCACTAGAATCACTTAAAAGTTACAGATCCAATACTTACAAATTCACCTTGATCTTGACCTAAGATCAACAACTTAACAAAGCTCCTAGAGCTTTGAACTTTCCTAGTCACCTTGACCAATCAACACTCAATCAATAGTCACGTATTGACTTGAGCAATTACAATATAGATGATTTGTTTCTAAGCTTAATTTCAGACTCACTATAAAAGAGAAGCTTAGATGAAAGCACTCTAAAGAGATTGGAACTCAGATTATGATACAAAAGAGTGACTTAAAAAGGACTTTGAGCTGAAGAGATTGAATGGGATTTATATCACTTGAATTGCTTGAAAACTCTTGCTCTTTCCCTTGGACTTGATTGCCTTTTATAGATGCTTGCTTGAGTTTGAAGCTTGGCCTTCAAGTATATCAGTTGGAGGGCAAAATAGAGCTGTTACTCAGTGCTCTACCTTCAGCAGACAACTTCTGCATAATGTGCAGATTCTCTGTTCAGTCTTGGAACAGTCTTGATTTCCATTAGGCTTTGATCCATAAGATCCAAATAAGTATGAGCTGTTGCCAAGTGTATATGAGTTGTTTCTTACATCCTTCCACTGTCATGTATCAGATATAGCCGTTTGGATGCTCAGAAAAGGACTCATGACAGTTGGAGATGGTTTTGAAAAACTGTGTGCAGGATCAGTCTTGCATCAGTCTTGAAACAGTCTTGACTGCACCAGCAAATAAGATGAACCTTCATCCTTCCTTTCTTGTGGTATGCAGCTGTATAATAGCTCTAAGGGCTGATCAGTAGTAGCCTTAGCTTGAGAATAAAACCAGCTGGAATAGTACATGAGGATATAAGACAAAAATGTACTTCTATGACACATCATGGAAGAATGTTCCACTTGTGTACTTTTGCATAAGTACAATACAACTCATAGTTAAAATCTGGTTGTTCCTTTGTGATTGGTCCATGATATTATATCAGATGTATTCATTTGTTGGCCAATACCACAATTGATCAAGCTCATGGTTTTCTTCATGATATGTGACTAGGAAAGCATATACTTAAATTCCATCACATGTTGTTGATCCCAAAAGAGATTATCTCCTGTAGTGATTTGGTCCATAAGTCCATTGTAAAGTGCTTATTTGTTTTGTTCTTAGTTGACTTGAAAAACCAGAAAGCACTTATTCCAAAACGTGCTTGTTGTCAAAACTGCAGTCTGTCTGCTAAGAATGTTCTTAGAATGGTCTTGAAACAGCTTTGCAGGATTTTTACTTTGCAATTGGTTTGTTAGAATCTATTTAATCTTATGCCACTCAAAAGCACTTGTTAGATAACAAAATGATCAGAATCATTTAAAATATAATTAAAGATGTTTGTAATCTTTAAAACATCAAAAGTGGATTTTGCCTCAACAATCTCCCCCTTTTTGATGATGACAAACTTCTTTAATTTAGATTTTAAAAATGATTTCTGATTTAATCAAATGATAAATGTACTAGTGTTTTTATCAAAAAGCTCCCCCTCAATTTATGCATTCAATTTCAAATTATCAAGATAAAATTGAGCTAGATAAAAGTTCTTGAATCATAACACATCCTTAATCATTTAAACTTCAAATAAGCATTACAAATCATGTGTTCAGCAGGATTAGGACCAAAAGATGATTCAGAACAACAAGAAACAAACACCTAAGACTTAGATTACATAATGCTAGAAGTTCTATCCTAAGATTAAAACTTCCTACAATATCTAGTCATCAAAAGTTTTCAAAATATAAACACAGTACACAAAACAAACACAATACATAAGCAGAAATATTAAAAATCCTAGCATTCTTGAAACAAGCTTCTTCTTCTTTTTCTCCCCCTTTTGTCATCACAAAAAGTGGAGGGACTGCAAAGTGTTTAAGGAGACACAGTAGGGCTGGAAGCATCAGAGGATGGATCATTTTCTGGCTGAGGAAACTCAGGAATGTGTGGAGGAGGATTGGCTGGAGGATGAGGAATATTGAGAAGAGGACAAACATGGTTACAGAGCCAAGTGCGATAGTTTTGTTGTTCAAGCATGATATGCATAAGCAGATTGTTCTGCTGCATCATAGCTTCCAAAATCTTGGTGGTTTCTCTCTTGGTTTTGGAAACATCCTTCTCCATTTTGGTTCTCTTAGGTCTGGTGCTAGGACCAGCAGCAGCAGGATTATCAGCATGTGGAGCAGCATCTTCAATGTTTTGACCAGAGGAGCAAAAGGATTTTAGTGAGCCAAAGTGTGGTGGAAAGGAGGGTAATGAATTACCAGCAGAGTACAAGGGAATTTGAAGTTGTGAAGGTTCAGGACTTGGAATTTTAAGCAGGCTTTTAAGAAAATCAGAGCTGGATTGAGAATCATAGAATGGTGGAGAGAATAGGGCTTTGTTGGTGAACCTCGGATTGGTGGTCAATCCTTCAAGAACCTGTGCAGCATTTTGGGAAAGAGTGGGTTGGTTGCTTAATCCAAAGCTTGAGTCAAAGCCAAGGGAGACATCAAGATCAACAAATGGAACAGAAATTGTTGGAGTGGGTTCTAGGCTTGGATTTGCAGAGGGAGCAAGTTTGAGAATGTTCTCAGACTGTTCTGCAGTACCAGTTGCAGATAAATTTTTGTCAGCTTCAAAAACTTCTCTCTTTCTTTTCTCACCTACAGTAGGTTCATCAGCTGCTTTCTTCATGTGAGATAAGTTTTTCAAATCAAACACTTTAGAGTTGTTAAAACTCTTTTCCTTCTTGAGCTCTACCTTGCATTCTCTAAAAACCTTAGTCAGATGCATTCCATAGGGTAGAGTGATTTTCTTAGAACCAGAAGATGCAGCCTCTATCATGTTGTGAATGATAACATAGGGTAGGTTCAGCTTTTTCCCAGTTCCCAGATGATGCATAACCATTAAATCTCCATCATAAACTTTCTCTCGTGTACCTATTCTTGGAAAGATATGGTTTTGGACCATATTGAATAGCACCTTGTATTCAGTCTTTAGGTAAGAAGCAGGTGGTTGAGGTAATTTTGTACCTTCAGCAACAAACATCTCCTGAATTAAATCCTCCTTTTTAACTTGAGCTTCAGAGTACCAAGTGTCTCCAATCAACTTGGCTCCATCAATGGGTAGATTGAGATACTTTCCTAAGATCTCAGGGGTTAGTTTGATTTCAACATTCCTAAGGGTTGACTTAATTAGATCATTCTCAGGATCAACTTTGGCATTGAAATAGAAAGCTTGAACTACTCTAGGGTAAACAGTTTCTCTCATTCTAAACAGGTGAGTCCAACCCTGTGATTCGGTAAGCTTCATCACATCAATACCCCCACTAGCTAGGTTTGCAAAGTCATAATACCTACAGCTAGGGACAGGTTTCCCATTCCAGAATAAATCAAAATCTTCTCTTTCAGAGTAGTGAATGAGAGGGATTACCATGTTCTTGGGCAGCAGTTGAGTCAAGGTTGGTTCTTCAATTTCTGGAGATTTCCCTTTTTCTCCATCTGAGTTTTTCTCAGCTTCTTCTTCTTCAGAGCTTGAAGTTTTTCCTTTTTCAGCAACATATTTTTCTAGATGATCAAGAAATGCTTTGCTTGGAGTTCTTGTTTTGACAGGAGCAGATTTGGTGGTTTGAGTTGATTTGGACGGTTCAACAATTTGGGATAAGGGTTTGGTGTGCCGAGTGAGAGAGGTGGTTTCCAATTCTTCAGAGTCACTATCATTTACTTCATAAATGGTGTTGTCTATGACAGGTTTCTTAGTTCCACTACCAGATAACAGTCTAGCTGATCTTCTTACTTGAGGAATTTTGGTTGATTTGGATTTGGATTTTGTGTAAACGATGAAGGGTTTTGGAACAGTAATAGAGGATTGAGGAATTGATTTTGACACATCTTCCTGAGAGAGTTTCATGATTGTTTCAGCAATAATCTTCTCAGTGTTTCCTAATTCCACTGAGGGATTTGCTTGATTTTGTTGGTTAATTTCCGTATCAGAGTTGGGAGCAGTAGTGAATCGTTCAGAGATGGTTTCAGAGATTGGAGAAGATGGTGGAACAGGTGGTAAAGATGGTGATTGATTGCCTGTAGAAGGTGGAGGAATGGGAGCAGGAAATCGGCCGATGTTTTTTGTTCTAGCCATTTCAAATTTGCGAGAGAATGAGGGAGATAACTGATGAAGGAGGTGGATGAATGATGGAGGAGCAGTTACTTAGTTTGAATTTAAAGAGAGGAAGATAAGAGGGAGAGAGAATGCCTTGAGAATGCTAAGAGAGGAGTAGGTGTACTTGAGTACACTATTTGCCTTGGAACTCTAAAATAAGCCTTACTAGCTCTTACACTAGATGTACTTGTCTTTAATAATTAATGCAGTAAATTAAGGGTATGTAGGAAGTACAATCGGTTTTCTTAAAAGCCTATTATCTTTAAATAATTACTTTTAACAAGAAGTATAAACTAATGTTTTTAGACCTAAGGAAAACAGAGAACGTTCTAAGACTGTTCTTCAGATAGGACATTTTGTAATTTTTAATTTTTCTTTAATGAAATTGAAACGTTCTTCAACCAAAGGTTTAGTAAAAATGTCAGCTAACTGATTTTCAGTATCCACAAAGGTTAATTCAACTTCCTTTTTATTAACATGATCTCTAATGAAATGGTGTTTTATTTCAATATGTTTTGATCTTGAATGCTGAATAGGGTTTTTTGATAAATTGATAGCACTAGTATTATCACATAAAATTTTAATATTTGTGTACCTTAATGAGAAGTCTTCAAGTTGGTTTTTGATCCAAATCACTTGAGAGCAACAATTTGCAGCAGACACATATTCTGCTTCAGTTGTTGAAAGTGCTATGGTATTTTGTTTTCTGCAACACCAACTTACAAGTGCTTCTCCAAGAAATTGACATGCTCCACTTGTGCTTTTTCTTTCCAATTTATCCCCAGCATAGTCAGCATCACAATATGCTATAAGATCAAAATGTGAACCCTTTTTGTACCATAGACCAGTATCTGGCGTTCCCACCAAGTATCTAAAAATTCTTTTGACAGCAGTGAGATGTGATTCTTTTGGAGATGATTGAAACCTTGCACATAACCCTACTGAGAAGACAATGTCTGGTCTACTTGCAGTCAAATAAAGGAGTGATCCAATCATTCCTCTATATTCCTTTTCAGATACATCCTTTCCTTTTTCATCTTTGTCTAGACTTGTTGATGGATGCATTGGTGTAGGCATAATTTTAGCCTCATTCATCTTAAACTTTTTGAGGAGATCTTTGACATATTTTTCTTGACTTATAAAGATTCCTTCTTCAAGTTGTTTGATTTGAAGACCCAAAAAGAATCTAAGTTCTCCCATCATACTCATCTCAAATTCACTTTGCATGAGGGTTGAGAATTCTTCACACATTGTTTCATTTGTAGCTCCAAAGATGATATCATCAACATAAACTTGAACTACTGGCCACTGGTGCAAATGTTTCATCATAATCAATGCCTTCTTGTTGATTATATCCTTGAGCCACAAGTCTTGCCTTGTTCCTTATAACTTTCCCTTCTTCATCAAGTTTATTCCTAAAGACCCATTTAGTACCAATGATTGAATTTTCTTGAGGTTTAGGTACTAGCTTCCACACTTCATTTCTTTCAAATTGCAAAAGCTCTTCCTTCATAGCTTCAATCCATGATTCATCTATGATTGCTTCATCTATGGATTTTGGTTCTATTTGAGAAATCATAGCTAGATTGTTTTCTTTATTCTGAGTAGCTCTTCTTGTTCTTACACCATCTGCTGTACTTCCAATGATTTGTTCTTGTGGATGATAATTGACCATTTTCCATGTCCTTGGAGGAGCTTGTGAGGATTCTTCCATTTCATTAGTTTTCCTTTTCTGATTTGTAGTTTCCTCTTCCTCATCAGCAATTATGGTTGTTTGTTCCTCAAACTCATCAAACTTTACATGCATGCTTTCTTCCATAGCTTGAGTTCTTAGGTTATAAATTCTATATGCTTTTGAAGTTAAAGAATATCCTAAGAATATTCCTTTGTCTGATTTTGAGTCAAACTTACCCAGATTATCTCTAATATTAAGAATGTAGCAGTAGCAGCCAAAAATATGAAAATATGATATGTTAGGTTTTTTATCCTTCCAGATTTCATAAGGTGTTTTCTTTAAAACTTTTCTAATAGTTACTCTGTTCAAGATATAGCAAGCAGTGTTTATGGCTTCAGCCCAAAAATACTTCTCCACATTTGATTCATTTATCATAGTTCTTGCCATTTCTTGTAGAGTTCTATTTTTTCTCTCTACAACTCCATTTTGTTGTGGAGTTCTAGGACAAGAAAAATTATGAGAAATACCATTTTCATTAAAAAAGGTTTCAAATAGAGAGTTTTCAAATTCACCTCCATGATCACTTCTAATGGAGATAATTTTTGTTTCTTTTTCATTTTGAACTTTTAAGCAAAAGTTTTTGAAAGCTTCAAAAGAGTCATCTTTTTGTTTTAAAAACAACACCCAAGTAAATCTGGAATAATCATCTACAATAACAAAACCATAATTCTTACCTCCAAGACTTGTGGTTCTGACTGGTCCAAATAAGTCTATGTGAAGTAATTCAAGAGGTCTTTTGGTTGAAATAAATTCTTTTAGTTTAAAACTGCTTTTTACTTGTTTTCCTCTTGCACATGATTCACATAACTTATCATTTTCAAAACTTATCTTTGGTAATCCTCTTACTAGATCAAGTTTAGAAAGTTTTGAAATGGTTTTCATACTTATATGTCCTACCCTTTTGTGCCAAATCCATTTGTCTTTTTCAAGAGACATAAAACATGATTCATCAGGGAGTTCATCTAAATATATGATATAAACATTCTTCTTTCTTGATCCATTGAAAAGAATTTTGTCAGAAGATGAGTGTTTGATTTCACATGTATCAGGTTTAAATATAACCTCAAAACCATTGTCACATAATTGACTAATGCTTATTAAGTTATGTTTAAGACCTTCTACATAATGGACATTTTCAATTTTAGCAGAGTTTATCTTACCAATTGTACCTTTACCTTTGATAGTAGCTGTCTCATTATTACCAAAAGTAACTGATCCTCCTTCTTTCTTTTCAAAGGAAAGAAAGCTTTGTCTATCTCCAGTCATATGTCTGGAGCAGCCACTGTCCAAGTACCATGGCTTCTTATTGACTGTGAGAAGACATTCCTGCATTTGTTTTTGGCATGCTTTTAGGTACCCATATCTTTCTGGGTCCTTGATGGTTAGTGTTATAATGACTCTTCTTATGTTGATAAGAAGAGTTTCTAGTCTGTTTTTTAAGAATGTTCTGAGATCGTTCTGAAAAGTATTTCCTATGATAATTTTGTTGTCTAGATTTTCTATAACAAAAAGGTTCAAGATGTCCTTCTTTATGACAGTAAGAGCATTTGTATATAGGTTTATTAGGAACAAAAAACTTATTGTAAATTCTTTGATTATTGTAAGTTTCAAAACCTAGGCCTGATTTACTAAAACTATTTTTCTGAGATCCTAAAATATTTTCAAAAGTTTTAGTAGACTTTACAAATTTGGTTATATCATTTTCAAGTTTTGAAACATTCTTCTTTAGTATTTTGTTTTCTTCTTGTATGTTAGAATCAATTTGTTGATTTTCTTTAAGTTCTTCTAATTTTCTTTTATGAGCAATTTCCATGTTTTTAATTATGTTTTTTAATAATTCATTTTCAGTTTTATATTCATCTTTTTCTTTAGAAATTTTGATTACTTCTTCCTGAAGTTGATCACATTTTTTATTTAGATTTAAGCTATCATAAAAAAGATTATCAAAGAGGTGTTCAGTTTTTTGACATGAAGAGCAAGTTTCAGGGTTTACCTCTTGTGTTTCTGATCTTGTCATAAGACATACATTTGCTTCTTGCTCTTCTTCTTCTGGGAGTTCATCTAGTTCATCCCAGGTTGCCATCATTGATTTCTTGGCAGGAGGTCTTTTGAATTTTGGACAATCACTTTTGTAGTGTCCAAATTGGTTGCATCCATAACATTGGATTCTGCTCATGTCAACTTCAGATTTTACACCATTTCTTTTATTTGGAAATGTTCTCCTCATTTGATTCCTTCTCATCATGAGTCTTTGAATTCTTCTTGACAGAAGTGCAAATTCTTCTTCATTGTCTTCATCAATCAGATCTTTGCTAGAGAAGATTTCATTTTGCTGAAAGCATTCTTCTGATTGAGAATCTAATGCAATCATCTTTTTCTTTGGAGATTTATCCTCTTGAAGTATTGCTTCATGAGCTTTTAAAGAACCAATTAAGTCCTCCATTTTAACTTCAGAGAGAGTTTTTGACTCTGTGATGGCTGTTACTATATGCCTCCATTCTTTAGGTAGACATCTTAGTATCTTTCTTACTCTTTCATGTGTGGTGTATGTTTTTCCAAGAGAGTTGAGTTCATTTATGATGATAGTGAATCTTCCATACATCTGATCAATGGATTCATCTTCCTTCATCTCAAATAACTCAAACTTTCTTACACCAATATCAATTCTTGTTTCTTTGACACGACTGGTTCCTTCATGATGAGTTTTGAGAGTATCCCACATTTCTTTAGCATTTTTGCATTGCATGATCCTGTCATATTCTTCCCTGCACAAAGCACTTTTAATAAATAATTGAGCTTTAGTATTTAAAAGTACCCTGTCTGCTTCAGTGGTTGTCCATTCAGCTTGAGGCTTTGGAGTGGTAGAATCTTTTGCCAATGGTGTGTATTCTCCATTTTCAATCACTGACCACATGTAGTTATCTTGTGATCTTAGGAATAGCTCCATTTTATCTTTCCAGTAGTAGTAGTCATTTCCTTCAAATAGTGGTGGCCTAGTTGATGATCCACCTTCTGAAATAAACTTTGCAGGTTTTGACATACTTCCTTCCTGAATCTTTTCCTCTAAGCACTTGTTAGATGCTCAACCTTTAGAGGCAGAGCTCTGATGCCAATTGAAGTAGCAAAGTTTTTCACAAGAAAGGGGGGGGTTTGAATTGTGACCCTTTTAAAATTTAAACTCAAGTCACAAAATAAATAGTTAGTGATAAAATTATTTTTGTGCTCAGTGAGATCGTTCTAAGAATGATCTGTGCTGTGTAAAAACAGTTGCAGAAAATAAAAGTTTAAGGGAAAGAAGATAAACACAAAGAGTTATCCTGGTTCACCCCTAATCTTTGGGTTACGTCCAGTCCCCACCTCCTGTGAGTTTGTCCACTAGAATCACTTAAAAGTTACAGATCCAATACTTACAAATTCACCTTGATCTTGACCTAAGATCAACAACTTAACAAAGCTCCTAGAGCTTTGAACTTTCCTAGTCACCTTGACCAATCAACACTCAATCAATAGTCACGTATTGACTTGAGCAATTACAATATAGATGATTTGTTTCTAAGCTTAATTTCAGACTCACTATAAAAGAGAAGCTTAGATGAAAGCACTCTAAAGAGATTGGAACTCAGATTATGATACAAAAGAGTGACTTAAAAAGGACTTTGAGCTGAAGAGATTGAATGGGATTTATATCACTTGAATTGCTTGAAAACTCTTGCTCTTTCCCTTGGACTTGATTGCCTTTTATAGATGCTTGCTTGAGTTTGAAGCTTGGCCTTCAAGTATATCAGTTGGAGGGCAAAATAGAGCTGTTACTCAGTGCTCTACCTTCAGCAGACAACTTCTGCATAATGTGCAGATTCTCTGTTCAGTCTTGGAACAGTCTTGATTTCCATTAGGCTTTGATCCATAAGATCCAAATAAGTATGAGCTGTTGCCAAGTGTATATGAGTTGTTTCTTACATCCTTCCACTGTCATGTATCAGATATAGCCGTTTGGATGCTCAGAAAAGGACTCATGACAGTTGGAGATGGTTTTGAAAAACTGTGTGCAGGATCAGTCTTGCATCAGTCTTGAAACAGTCTTGACTGCACCAGCAAATAAGATGAACCTTCATCCTTCCTTTCTTGTGGTATGCAGCTGTATAATAGCTCTAAGGGCTGATCAGTAGTAGCCTTAGCTTGAGAATAAAACCAGCTGGAATAGTACATGAGGATATAAGACAAAAATGTACTTCTATGACACATCATGGAAGAATGTTCCACTTGTGTACTTTTGCATAAGTACAATACAACTCATAGTTAAAATCTGGTTGTTCCTTTGTGATTGGTCCATGATATTATATCAGATGTATTCATTTGTTGGCCAATACCACAATTGATCAAGCTCATGGTTTTCTTCATGATATGTGACTAGGAAAGCATATACTTAAATTCCATCACATGTTGTTGATCCCAAAAGAGATTATCTCCTGTAGTGATTTGGTCCATAAGTCCATTGTAAAGTGCTTATTTGTTTTGTTCTTAGTTGACTTGAAAAACCAGAAAGCACTTATTCCAAAACGTGCTTGTTGTCAAAACTGCAGTCTGTCTGCTAAGAATGTTCTTAGAATGGTCTTGAAACAGCTTTGCAGGATTTTTACTTTGCAATTGGTTTGTTAGAATCTATTTAATCTTATGCCACTCAAAAGCACTTGTTAGATAACAAAATGATCAGAATCATTTAAAATATAATTAAAGATGTTTGTAATCTTTAAAACATCAAAAGTGGATTTTGCCTCAACAGTATACAGTCGTGTCGTGTAGTTTTAAAAGATATCGAACCCAAGGGACCAATAATCGACCTACCGTATTCTAGTGTTGCTTTGTAAATCTAAGGCTAATGATTAAAAGGGTTTTGATTAATTAAATAATTAAAATAAGAAAAATAAATATTTTTTTTTAGATTTTTTATATGTAAATAAAATATTGCTAGGACGTGCTATTAGTTGCTTCAGAGGGTTCAATGCTTAATTCGCGCTAGGCTTAACTGTTAAATTTTCGAAACTATATTGTTTTAAAAATACCAATCTCAGCTCTCGCAAATCTTGACTAGTATTATAAATTATAAAGGTGGTGCTTAACTCTCGTCCTCACACCCGCTAATAAAATACTCTTTGAAAAACAATATAATTTAATTAACTCTAATCCCAACTCTCGTTGCGAATTAGATTTAATGTTCAGTTTTTACTATCTAGTAGAAATCTCACGCTCTCGCTCTATTGATTTTTACTTTAATTAATTCTCACTCTCGTGACGAATTATAATCAACGTTTAATTAAAAACTGCTTAAGAAAATATAACAGTCGCCAGTTTTCAAGAATTATATTTGATTTAAAAACACTAATCTCAGCTCTCGCAAATCTTGACTAGCGTTATACTTAGATAAAATAAATGCTCAGCTCTCACACGCTCACTTACCTATATAAGTACCTTTGAAAATCAATATAAAACTCATTAATCCTAAATAGCTCTCGCGGACTTTAGAACTAACGGTCAGTTTTAACTATCCGACCCTAAACCTCAACTCTCGTCAATGTTGGTTTATTGCCTTTAAAACAATCCTCACTCTCGTGACGAATTATTTGAAAACGTATTTATTTAAAACTGGTGGTTGAAAACTATTAAGCACGAATTAACTACCGAACCCCTATTAGCTACTAACTACACATCCTAGCAACGCTAAATTTAGCTAGACATAACTAAAACTAAAGACATAAAAATAAAATAAGCAAATAAATAAAAAGACATAATAAAAATAAGAGTAATGAGTCAATTTAGTCCCTAAACTATCATTCTCTCACCAACTTAGTCCCTAAACTATTAAAACCAACTAAAAGGTCCCTAAACTATATTCACATCATTCAATTTAGTCCCTAAACTATTAAAACCAACTAAAAGGTCCCTAAACTATATTCACATCCTTCAATTTAGTCCCTCGGTTAACTTCCCCAAATTGAGCTTCAGCATTGAATTGTGGATATATAACTCTCACTGATTCATTCTCTTCATCAGATGAACTAATAGGCCCTCTAAGTTCTTCTGAGTGATAAGAGAACCTTCCTCCATCACTTGTATCATCATCACTTTCAGCCATCTAATATAATATAATGTATAGTATTAACAAGGAGCACAAATTGAGGAAACATTGAGGAGACAAAACAGGGATCACAATAGGACCACTATAGAAGAAGCAACAACAACATGGTTCACGCTAAAACAAATTTGGTTCAAGCTAAAACAACATGGTTCATTGCACTAAAAAACACAAATTTCATTCCTGAAAATTAACAAGTACAAATTTATAAAAGTTAGAACGAAAAACAGTGAAAAACGTACCTTAAAACAACGACGACAACCGGAATTGGAGCGTATAGTTGGCGCTAGGGTTTTCAGATTGAGATGATTTAAGAGAGTTGATCGAGAAGAGAGATATAAGCGTAAAAGTAGCTTTTGGATTTTAGGGTTTTAAAGAACATTTAACGGAAAAGATAACGGAGGACTAAATTGATGGATGGAAAATAGTTTAGGGACCTAATTGATGGATGAAAAATAGTTTAGGGACCTTTTAGTTGGTTTTAATAGTTTAGGGACTGAGTTGGTGAGAGAATGATAGTTTAGGGACTAAATTGACTAATTACTCTAAAAATAAAAACAGAAATTAAAAGCATAAAATAAAAGCAATAAAATAAAGACAAGAAATAAATAAGACCATAAAATAAAATAAGAACCTGAAATAACAAAAGGAATCTCGAGTACGGACTCCGACAGCGTAACGGTAGGAAATAAAAAAAACTTATTTTATTCTCAACGGAGAATAAAATAATACTAAACTCTCAACTTTAGAGAAGAAAACCTTGTGGTACTAAGCCTAGTTCTCAATTCTCCAAGTCAAGTGTTATATTTTTGAGTGAAGAGAACTAGCCTATTTATACTAAAATACAAGGAGGGGAAACATAAATCTGGCCGATGTGGGACTTAGAAATATTAGCGCGCGTCCGTTTGATCAAATGGAGGGCCATGATGAAAAGGAAGTGGCGAGGGCCACTAGGGAGCAAGTGGCGGGCGCCATCTTGGCCTGGTTGGCGGACGCCAATGTGTTTTCCTTGTGGGCTTGGCTTGGCTCGTGGCTTGGGCTGCACTTGTGTGGCTTGGCTGCACTTGTGTGGCCCATTTTTGTCCATTCTTGCTCCTTTTCGGTCCGTTTTCGCTCCTTTCTTCAACTCGTACACTTTTTATCTGTTTATTTAAAATATGAGAAATAAGTAACTATTTATATAATAAAACTTCGGAATCGAAATAAAAACATATAAAATGTAATAGTAAATTAACTAAATAAATAGCATATATTTAGGTGTATCACGCCTTGCTTCTCTCGGATACTCTTTGCTTAAGAGTGTACAATGAATGTCTTCTTTAAACCTGCACACTTAAGCAAATCATTAGTAACACCAATTGTCCTTTAAATATTTTGTTATCATCAAAACCATAGAAAGAGATTAACAAATCAATTTTGTTCCAATAGTAATTACTATTGAACAAACATCTCATAAACATATTCAATCAAATTTAACAGCTCCAACAAATTAATGTATTAGACTCTCTTGTAATATTTATTAATAAAAAATAGGCTTAACTACTCATTTGGTCCGTTATGTTTAAAAAGTATCAATTTGATCCCTTACGTTTTGAATTTCTGGTATAGCAGAACCAGATGTTGTATAGAATGTCGAGACATCTGGTCTGACATGAATAACACGGCAAGGCATATAACATTAAAACGGATACTGAGGAATAATGTTTGATCAGATGTTCCAACATTCAACTTAAAGAGAATGTCATACTTAATGTTGGAACATCTTACGAAACATAATAAAATCAACAAGTAAATAAACTGCACAGGAAATTGTTAACCCAGTTCAGCCAACCTGCCTACTCTGGGGGATACCAATCCAGGAAGGAAATCCACTAATAGCTCTAGTCACTAAGACCTCCAGCAAACCCTTTGAATTTACGTCTTACACTAAGACCTCCAGCAAACCCTCGGTTTACGTCTTACACTAAGACCTCCAGCAAATCCTAGGTTTACGCCTTATGACCTCGACACTACGCATGCAACTTCTGCCTAGGAACTCCTAGACATGAGATCCCATCTCACTTCCACTAACACAACATAACCTGTGTTGTTTAAACAATGTTGGGAATGATGTGGCAACAACTTACCAAGAGACTACTTCACTTTTGCTTAAAAGCTTCAAGTGAATCACACACGGTAAACTCCGTACTTCAAAGCTTAGGAGTAACCTTAAAATAACAAACTCAGTTCTTAACTCGTGTTATAGAATCCACAAGTAAGAATCACAATTAAAAAATACAAACACTATCTCCTTGCTTAAAAGCTTCAGAGATATTACAATACTCAACTCATTACCTAAAGGTTTCTGAGTGAGGACATAGTGACCATCTCACAACCCGAGTGGTTCACTTACACCAACTCTCCTAGAGAGTGGCTCAAAAACACGAAACCCTAAAGACTACATCTTTGATGAACAATGGTTTCGGTTGATTGAAATCTTGGTCTTGAGTCTTCTTTATATAGACAGAGCTAGCACGCTCCTGATCTTCCAAGATAAGTTTCAGAACACAGCTGGTCTTTGAGTCACGTCCAGCTAAGCAAATCAGACCTTAATAAAAACTTTCCTAAAATAGTTGATCCTCTTTAGGAAATAAACAATGTGTTGAATCATTCCATTAAGTCTTGATAAGAACATATCTGCACTAATAACGTCTTGATCAGATCAAATCTTGATATACACGTTTGTAGAGTGGATTTCCATATATAGCAGATACGTGTAATAAATGCGCGAGATTTGGGCAATTTGACTGTCGTACCCAAACATGTTACAACATTTGGTCCAACATCTTTTGTACCTAACATGTTGAAACATTTGGTCCAACATCTTGCTTGTATATTTGTTTTAGCAAAATGAGGCCAACACACAAATATCCAACAATCTCCCCCTTTGGCAATTTTTGGCTAAAACAACTTCAGCCCATTAATTAGCACAGAGAGATTTAAAAACCATACAATCCTTCAAGTCAACGTGAGAACACAAATATGAAGGAAGGTAGAACATCTTCTATGTTACTTCCAAAAGAATTCCTCAAATGAAAATAACGCACAGGGTAAAGAAATAAACTTTACCATAAACCATCAGAGGCATACACAGCAGCGGAATCATAACCAACTTAGCTTCATCCTTCAGTAGAGAGAAATAAACTCTCACAAGCACACTTGGGAAAAATAAATTCCCACATCAGCATCAAGATGTTTCAACATTTTGTAGCGCATCATAACATCCATACATTAAGCACACATAGGCAGAGAAATTGATATTGCATTACTCTCCCCCTTAATATCAGATCAGAGAAACTTTACTTTTGCTCCCCCTGAATTCATGCATGTCACAACACACACTACTACTTCTTCATAGACAGGCTAGACTAGCATGTCACAACATCATATACAACATTATAAAGTAGCAGACAAACACAAACATACTACTCCCCCTTTTTAGCCACAAAATATGCCAAACAAAAACTTCGTGCATTAAGAGCAATAGTAATGAACATCACAGAAATCCATAGTGCAGAATATCAGAGCGTAACAGATCCACATATTAGTATCTATCAATCCGTAGTCTTGAAATAGCAGAAGCATTACATCACGTACCAACAGAAAAGACAAATGTCCTCAACATTATGCTCCACATCATATAATCATCAGATATCATACATCACATACTGCTACCGCACACAAAACACATCACAGATCACAACTCCTTAAGCAAACCACAAAGTAGCAGTTGGAAAGAGTAAATTCTCACATAGCGGAGAAAAATAAGTTCTCATGCATCCAGGATGTTCCAACATATGGCAGGACATCATCCGGAGCAAACAAATAGAGCTTTGCACAACAGAATAGTAACTACTTACTGCATTATGCTACTTCCCCTCAAAATCAGAATCAGAGCAAAAATTAATTTTACTCCCTCCAAATACATTGACACGTGCTTATCAGAATGACCATCCGAAAACAATTCTTACTCCCCTCAATTTTATCATCCATATCAACACATAAGCATACAACAACACAGATTCAATACTACACCACTCAGATTAGCAGATGTCTAAGCATCAGACACCACATCATATAGTAGAACACATCCAACCACTAAAAGAGCATGCATATGTTTCAACATCAGGTAGCACAACAGACATTAGCAGCAAAACATATCATGCCTACCAACTACTAAACTACTTCCCTTTTTAGTCAGAAGTTTAGACAAAATAGGGTCTTCATGCATTAATCAAAAAGTACAATAGTAGAGATATCTAAGAACATAGTGCACAGAGCTACTACAAACGAAGACAACACCATGGGATACATACCTCATCAGATATAAATCAGCAGTGGAGTCATCATCAAATAGCCTAAAGCAGATCACACTTCATCAGCACAAAATTTTCAACATGATGACCAAGATGTTTCACCATCTAGTAGCACATCAGATAGCACAGGTTCCTCCGGTATGGTATCAGAGCATTGACAACAAAGATGTTTCAACACATGTTAGCACAACACATAGCACATGTTAGCAAAGATGTTTCCACATGTTTATCTAGCGTGGTATCAGAGCGAATAAGAGCAATCATAAAATACGTCACATGTTAGCAAAGATGTTGCAACATATGGTAGCACAGCTTCTAGCACAGGTTCTTCCAGCATAGTATCAAAGCACGTGGTCTTCCAATCAGGGCATGAAGCATCCATCTAACAGAAACTCCCCTTGTACACATGATCCCATCTTTATGCAAAGGAAGCACGATGAAAGGAAACATTGCCACAGAGAGCAACAAGCACATTCTGAGGGATCTTTTTCCCACCAGTCATTTTCTTTGAGGCAAAGGGTGTGATGTCTGACACATCCTCCTCAACATCATACTTAGAGTCACTTGAAGATGCTTCCTTTCTTTTTAGACTCTGTTTCTTCTTACTAGCAGGCACATTAACCTCATTCATACTCTTTTCAGAATCAACCACTTCTTCATTAAGTGGCACAGTTTGATGACTTGCTTTAGACAGAGAGACCCTTCTTCAACCTCAGTAGAATTCTCTTCATCAGACCCTATTTCTTCATCAGATGAGTTAGATGGGTCACCAGATGTCCCAACATCTTTCACCACATCAGTTTCTTGAACAGGTTTCTGGACAATTGTAACATCAGCCTTAGGTTGGTTCACAGATGTGTCAACGTCTGACACAACATCCTTTTCAGGAATAGTTTGTTTTTGGTTTATCAACAATAGAACCAATAACATTACCATCTACAATTGTGTTTGTGGAATCAGCAACATACACACCAGCAGAGATAATAATGTCAGGAACTAGTAATACTTCTCATAGCTTCTTTTTCCTTTAAAGTACAAAGGGAGAAATAAACTCCCATATACTGAAGAAAATAAATTCTCACACATCAGAGAAAAATCAATTCTCAAAAATCAGATCAGGATGTGTAGACTTCATGGGTGACATCATAGCATAACATATTTTATGAGAACATAAAGCTAGAGGTTTCAAAAACAGATCTGAAACTGTCACATATAGTAGTAGTAATCACATTTCTGACCATTATCACATCTGATCACAACACATCTGAACACATATAGTACTTCTCAGCAGAATGCACATCCACACAAACAGTCATAGCATGACTAGTTTTTTTTTCAGTCATACTTTGAGCAATAACTTGGTCACGTGGAAGATCATCAAGATCAGTTTCTTTCACCACAATCTAAACTTCAATGCTCCTAACCACCATCAGGTTTAAGACTCTCAGAACCATATTAGCATCAGTTTGGGGAATTGTAGAACAAGTTTCAACACCACGAACAGGTTGATCCAAGATGTTTCAACATCTGATGTGACATCAGCCTCAGGTGAGGATTCTTTGGGGGACACAACCACAACTTTAGTGGGGAATAACAAAGTGACAAAATCAACAACTTTGAAAGATGACACATGAAAAAATTTCAAAAAAAAATGTCATCAACAACCACAACATTCATACTAGACTGACCTATGGTTTTAAGAGATCTTGGTTTATCCAGAATTACAATTTCAGAGGCAGATCTCACAGATGTTTCAACACTACCCACCACATTTGAACTGACAAAAACCTTTAACAGAGGTAACATCATTTAACTCAACATTAGGGGTGACAACTGAATCAATGAGATTATCAAAACAAGTTTGGTAGGTTTATTAACATCATCAACAAACATAGATAGACTTTTCTAGGACCTTTTGAGAGATAAAATTAACCTGGATAATGGATTTAGAAATAGGTTTCCTAGATGATGCACATTTTGTTGACCAAGCAAAATAGAATAGATTCAGATGGATTCAAAGTATTCACAGACCTTTTATGCATTCCCTTCTGACACGTGGTTGATCACACTGTCCATTTCACTTCCTTGCTGATCTTACAGGAAACATGTCTCGAATAATGTTCTAACATTCAGTCAGACATTGTCTTCTTTTACTTGCATTGATCAACACATCTTCAAACATACTGTCTCTCACTTGATTCGAAGTGTTCTCCTTTCACTTAGACTTAGTGACACATACCAAGACATCTGAATATCACATTTGTGACATCTCTCAATAATGAAGACTCTTGGAAAGTCCTTCCAAAAAATTTGTAGAGAAAAATAAATTCTCCCAGACTCAACCATTTAACCACTCGAGAGATATGTGGATAACTGATAAAATTATTCAGTTTTACATGACTAGAATCTACCATGCCTTGTTAATAATTTCGCAATGTCACAACATGTTGGCTGACATCATATTCTCAAATGAGGCATAAGATCTCCACAATCTTGTACATCACTCTATATGTACCAATGCAATCCACAGATAAACACATGACTCTACCTGTCATAGATAGTCAGGGCTCCAGCTGAAGATGAAAACTCGAGCACTAAATGAAAACATGTGAAAGACTTCATGCTTTCATGTTGAAGGGCAACACCAACTCCCTCAGTAGAGTTGATTATGAGTAGATATTCTCACTTCTTGAGAATACATTCAAGCATTCTGACCTCTTCAGTTAACAAGGACACATCTGATCAATGTCCTAGCAGAACCACACTATGTATCATGACCTTTTGAATAGGCAGGATGTCATGCATACAAGGTGTAAAGTCACTCACAAAGTCCAAAACATCTTAGTTTGCTTAAAAGCTTGACTAAGATCCTGATTATCAACCCTTTTCTAGAGTGACTTGTGTTGGAACAAAATCGATTTAAAAATGTTAGCCCCTAAATCTATAAAGGTTTTGATGATAACAAAGTATTAATAAACAATTGGAAGGACTAAAAATTTATTTTAAGTGCGCAGATATAAGCATCAGATAAGCTCTGAGTGAAGCTCAGAGGATGTGAATTCAGAAGTTCACAAGCGCTCAGAAGATGTTGGACTTCAGAAGTTACAACCTTCAGATGATGAAGTCTTCAGAACTTCTTGAGTAACTAAAGCCTCATCAACCTCTGAAGATCTTTTTGATATCTGTGAAGATTCCCTTTGCAAGTCAACTCTTCTACCAATGAAGAAAAGGACCTTTCAAGCCTGATCAGTTCAGCTACTCTCGTTTTGTCTGTCCTCACTTGAGAACGTGGGTCTTCAGACTTGTTAGCTGAATAAGGAAAGTCCACTCTGCAGTAGTCAAAGTATCTGAAACTCTTACTCAGTTTAGATACAAACAAACTGCATCAAGACAGACTGCTTGAAGACAAAAGATTATCAACTCCAACGGTTCTTTTTGCAACGACTCTTTTCTGGTGGTATATATACTAGAAGGATCAGCTGCATTAAATATAACAATTATCAAGGATTGAACGTGCGCTGAACAAACTCTGAATTCTGTGTATACAAGCTCTGAACCTCTTATCAAGTGTTTTTGCACTTTAGTCAAATACTCTGTACTCTTTGTATTTGCTCTCCTTAGGTTCTTCTAAGAGCATTTGTATATTTTCATATACTTTACTATTACTTGAGGAAACTTAAGCTTGTGTGCTTAAGTGTGAAGTCTTAAGCTTGTGTGCTTGAGCATTGTTGAGAAGTCTCTTACTTGTGTGCTTGAGCAGGTGTAATCTTGTGTGATTATAGTGAAATCCCTTGGAAGTGCAAGGGGACTGGACTACTCTCGTTTTGTGAGAGGAACCAGTATAAATTGCTTGTGTGATCTCTCTCTCTCTCTCTATCTTGTTATTATTTGTGTTAGTTATCCGCTGCTAACTTAGTTGAGTTAAGAACTTGAAAAAGTTTTAACTTAGCGAAAACACAATTCAACCCCCCCTTCTTATGTTTTCACACCTTCAATTGGTATCTAGAGCTCTGGTCTGTTACTTTCACTTAACAGTGAGACAGTAAAGATCTTGTGAGAACACTATGTCTGGAGGAGACGATAGTAGTACTAGAACAACCGGTTAAGCTGGTGAGGCCAGTGGTGCTGGTGGTGGTCCTAGAAATGCTTTTGGTTTTGACTACTTAAGTAATGAATCACATGAACATAGTGGCAATAGAAAAGCCCCTATATTCAATGGTGATGCATCTTTATTTGAGTGGTGGAAGGAAAGACTGTATAGCAATATTACTGCTATTGATCATGAGTTGTGGGATTTGGTTGAGCTGGGAGTAACTTTTGAAAACTTAAATGAACATGGAAGATTGTCCATTGAGCATAGAAAGTTACTCACACCAGCTAACTTAAAAACCTACACTAAGCATCATAGAGTAAAGGACATTGTTGTTGGTGCTATTAGACATGAGGATTATGTCAGAATAGAGAACAAGTCTACTGCTAAATCTATCTTTGACTCTATGTGTGCTACCTATGATGGTAATGAAAAGGTTCAAGAGGCTAAGGCTAGTCTCTTGATAAGGCAATATGAACTATTCACTATGCAACAAGATGAAAACATTGAGACTATGTTTACAAGGTTTCAAATCCTTGTATCTGGTCTTAAAGCTCTTAAGAGAAGTTATTCCACCTATGACCATGTTCAGAAGATTCTGAGAAGTCTTCCTATTGCTTGGAGACCTAAGGTCACTGCAATAGAGGAAGCTCAAAATCTCAAGACTCTGAGTCTTGAGGCTCTGATAAGCAATCTCAGAAGCCATGAGATGGTTCTGAATGCTGATTCAGAAGCTAAGAAGAAGTCCAAGTCTGTGGCTTTACAGTCAACTAGGACTCCTTCTAAAGCTCTTAAGACTCAGCTTCTTGACATTGAAGAGGAATCTTCTGCAGATGGTCAAGAGGAGGAAATGGGTGAAGATGAGTTTGCTTTATTCACCAAGTTTCAGCAATGGAACAGATTTAACAAAAGAAATTTCAGAGGTAACAGCTCCAGAAATTTTGTCAGCAAAAAGGATGATCAGA